>NC_141879.1:432605875-432908905 GCF_056163025.1 Triticum urartu | reverse complement strand
GTGGAGGATGTACCAAACCATCAATGGATGGCAAGGAGTAACCACTTGGAAAGAATTTAAGTTGACTTTGCTAAAGTCACAGTTTGTGTCCCAGAAGTTGAAGCCTTATGGAAAAGACATGAAGAAACCTTGTGCATGCAAGATTTGTGGAGAAATCGGACACAACCATAAAGAACACAAGGATGAATGCCCTAATTGTGAAGGAAGTCACCCAGCTAAAGAATGCCCAACTAGGCAGATCACTTGTTTCTTGTGTGAAGGGACTACCCACTATCCTGCTCAGTGTCACATTTACCCCTTGGTACAAAGAACCATCCAGCAGAAGGAAGAAGCAATGAAAGGAGCTCTTATGGAAAGTTTAGAAGAACCTGTGATGAAGAAAGAGGTGGAGGACACACCCAAAGAAGAACCAATTAAACCCTGCACCAAGTCTTGCTATTCATGTGGAGAAGAAGGACACATCTCCCAAAATTGTATGAATGGGGATCTAGTAGAATTCCCGGCTGAGGAAGTAGAGTATGACCCACAGGAAATAGAAGCCCTGATTGGAATGGAAAAGTCCAGAAAGAGAAGTAGATTGGATTCCAGGAAGGACCTAAGTCATATCACCTATTATAGGTGCAAGGAGTCCGGGCACTACCTCCACAGTTGCCCAAAAAGGAAGCCAAGAACCCAAGGAGGCTATATAATCACAAGAAAACCTCGAAACTTGTTAGAAGTAATATGTTTCCGTTGTAATGAAGCAGGGCACTTTGCCAGAGATTGTCCGAAGGAGAAGGAGACTTGTGATAAATAGTTGAGTTTGTAACAGAAGAAATATAGCCGTAGTAGTGAGAACATTTTCCTTTATATTGAGATGTTGAGTTGAGACTTGTAATGGAAAAGCAAGAGATTGTAATCATTGGAGAATGAATAAAGTAGCAACGTTGGTACTGATATGGATTTATAAGTTATTACTCTATGAAGAAGGATTTTGACCATTTTGAGGATAAGATAAATATGGTCTATGGAAAATTTGTGCATTTTAAGGGTGGTAGTACCCTGTAAAGAACCCTTGACTCTTGGAAAAGATAAGGATACTCCACTGAGTGGATTTCGGACAAAATGAATACGAGTTTTGTCTCGATACCCCAAGAGTATGTGGGATGAAGTTGGAGACCGTCAGTTGTTTGGATCAAATGTGATCAAGGAGTCAGAAGAGAATGTTCAAGATAGACTGAAGGTAGCTCAGTCCAGGCAGAAGAGTTGTATAGACTCAAAACTCAAGGAGGTAGCCTATGAAATGGAAGATAGAGCATGTCTTCGCATGCGAGGAGTTAAACGGATTGGAGTGAAGGGACAGTTAGCCCCGAGAATTGTAGGACCATACCGAGTTATGGAGTGTATGGGAGAAGTGGCCAACAAGTTGGAGTCATCCGAAGGACTGTTAGGAGTTCATGATGTGTTTCACGCTTCCCAGTTGAAGAAGTGCCATGCAGAGATGGCCAATACTCCCCTGTAAGGACGCTTGACCCTGGAAAGGATAATGATGTTCCACGAAGTGAATTCATTTTACCTCGGTATGTGGGAAATCCCACGAGGATGAAGAGATGAAGTACTATTGGATATAAAGGAGGTATGATGTTGGTAATATGGAGAAATGGCAGCCCCATGACAAGTCTGAGTACTCCCGTCTTGGTTTGGTGCCAATAGAAGGAAGCAAGACAGTACAATTGGATGGAATTAAGAATACTGGGAAAGCAGGAAGTTGGATGTTGGATTAGAGATCCGCTGCCCTGATGAAGAGTTCAAGGTTTGCAAGTGATGAGATGTGCCATAACCCACAGGCCAAAGGACCTGCCAAGAAGCAAACACATTCTTGCTGAAGGAAAAACCTTGGAAGAAGTTACGATTTTATCGATAGACGATCTTATAGGAGTTTACGCAAGAACCTGAGAGTTGTGAAGGAACGATAGATGTTGTCTGGCTTGCAGAATCAATGGATTTATCCGAACTTGGTTCGTCGACAAGAGAAATTCTGCAATGCTTGTGAGGATGACCGAGTGTTAGAATGCGAGATTCGCTAAACTGTATACAAGGTAATGATTTGGGTGCGAGCTGGATTGATCACCATACCGACTTACTCTTATTATTCGCCTTGCTATATGGAATGGTAAATCTGAGTGACTTACCTATAGTAGAGAGACGACGATATAAAACCTTGTTAAACCTTAGAATGGTATAGGTTTTTTTTCCCTTGTACACGGCAGCTTTGCCAACCGTAGGTTATACGGTGAGGATCAACCCAGACCCATTTCCTGCAGGAGAAACCATAAATGGTTGACCACCATGAGATATCGATACTTGTTTAGTAATGGCGCCAGACCCATCAGCTAAGAAGACCAAATCTCGGAATAACCTTACCAAGAGGAAAGGACAGAAGAAATGAGGAAAAGGTTATGCCACTACTGGAAGAGCTCAGAGAAGGAATTTTCTCGAGGATCTGAGAAGACCGACCCTGTCAAGAATAAGGATGGAGTACATGAGTTTTGATGGGACCGTAACGATGCTTCTAAGGGTGGTAGCACCCCAGACCCCTGTGATGATCGATGGATTTGAGGAGACCACCAAACCCTAACCTTTTCTTGCTAGCCTCTCCGAATCTCGAGGACGAGATTCCTTTTAAGGGTGGTAGGTTTGTAACATCCCAAATTTTCAATTTGGAATGTTATACATTAGATCATCATGCATATCGTATTTTCTTGCTTTTTGGTCGATCCTAGAAATTTCACGCAACTCAAGGACCTTCGGAGAGAGTTGGAGATTTCGTTATTTTCTTATTTGAGAGTTTTCTCGAATTGGAAAAGAGGATCATTTGATTTATTTATTTCATATTCAATTATTTTTCCGACGTCAAAAAAATATAAGAGAGGGAATAATATGACTTTCCCAAAAATGAGGAAAAATGAAGATTTAATAAATAGATGAAATTTCGTTTTCCGATGTTTGTTTGTTTTTCTTTGGATAGGGAAAAATGCGCGTTTTCGAAAATTGCATTTTAGGTCCGGAGTAAAGTTCATTTTGTTCGGCTCATTTTTAGGAGTCGGGGAAAATTTACTTTAGAATTTTTCGGAGTTCGTTTAGTTTCTTTTTCTTTTGTTTTCTGCGCGCGAAATCTGTTAAAAAAAATCAGCAGCGCCAGCTGGGCCAAAGGCCCAAGCCAAGCCGCCGCCCCTGCGCTCCCAGGCGCCAGGCGCCGAGCGCCAGCGCTGCCAGGAGGCCGCCGCCGCCTCTCCCTGTTGCCGAATCCTTTTAGGATTCTAGGGCGCCGCCTTGTCTCTTTTTCCTTGTTTCGTTATTCCTAGTCCTACTCCGTTTATTCTTTCCTATTTTTAGTCTATTTCCTATTCCTACTCTATTTCTTGTCCCCTACCCCAAGTAATCTCTCCCCTCTCCTATATAAATACCCCAACACCCCCCCTCTAAACCCATCAAATCAAACCCCAAGCCCTCCACCGCACCCCACCCCGCGCTCTACACCACCGCCGCGCCCCCCCACACCCGCGCCGCCGCACCTTGCCCACGCCGCCGCCGCCCCTATAGCGCCGCCGCCGCCGCCCTAGCATGCCGCCGTCGCCACCGTTCGCCCCGCCTCGCCGGAGGTAGCCCCGCGCCTCTCTTTTTCTTCCCTGCGGTTCGGTTCTTTTAAAAGAAACCGTTCCGGTTTTCTTTTCCGGTTTTTCTCTCCGATTCTTCGTTTCGGTTTCTTTTCCGAAAGGCTAGATCGGATTTCCGTTTACTTTTTCGGTTTCTTTTCCGAAAACCCTAGATCGGTTTTCATTCTTCTTTCGGACCATTCGTCTCAACGAACGTGATCACCGATTATTCCCGGTTAACGACGCCCATTCGTTTAACCGTTCTTCTTTTTCTTCTCGTCGGATTTATTCCGCGATCGCGATCTCAGATCCGATCATCGTTCTAGTTTATCTTCTCGCTCGTTTATCGGAATCAGGTGATTCAAGCGCCTGGAGTTTTGTTTCGAAACCGCCGTTCCGTCTAATCAACTTAAAAAAGTTTTTGCTACTGTAAAATTTTGACCTAGTTCAACTTGCTAGAACCGAGTTGTTCTTCCGCCGTTTGTTTTCGGTTTCTTTGTTCGGTTCCTTCTTTCTTTGCAACCGGAGTTCTTAAGTTGAACCTTCTGGTTCGTTCACTCGTCGAGTTTTACTTGTGCATTAGATGAGTACTTATTGTGTGGTTACTATTGTTTGCTTACGATAGATTGACCGGAGTGTGACGAGTAGATCTATCACGAGTTTTGAGTGTGAATCATCTTCATCAACATTGCAGGCAAGTTCACACTTTGATCATACCTTTTCTACAACCCAGTTTTATTGCATTAGATCAATCCTCACACATTGCATGATTAGGATCTAATTAAACTGTGGGATGGGAAGTAGATGAGGTAGTACCTATTACCTGTATTATTATGAAACCTTTGGGAGTTACTTCTACGTTTGCTTATTATGCCATGCTATGATAGTAGACGTGGATTGGGTGAGTGATATCCATGACAGATGTGAGTTGATAATTTTAATGGTTTATCTAAGGTGGCAACTTAAACACACATCTGGGTGGATTGAGGCACCTGATGTCTATCAGGACTTGCCTGTTTTTTTTGGACCGCCACCCAGGCTCAAAGGGATCATAAGATCTTTCATGCTAGAAACTTCCGTGTGCAGCCACATGCTACTATGGGCTCTGGCATAGTTGACTAAGTTGTGCGAACTCTTACGGGGTGGACTAGCAGATGTAGCGGTTGTAGGTGGTACGGTCTACCCCACATGTAAGGTGCTAGCGCTTCTGAAAGACTATGTCTCAGTCATCCGTTTCTCAAACACCGTGTAGTGTGAGAAAGCAAACGGAGGCGATCGAGTCATGTGGGGAAAAGTGCGCAAACCTCTGCAGAGTGTACAAACTAATCATGATTAGCCGTGTCCCCGGTTATGGACAACTTGAGTATCTAGTACTTGAATATCATGTGAATCTCATCACGTTACTTCTAATTAATGTTGTTGGGTTTTAATTATTTTTAATTGGGATTGAGAATGCTGTCAACCATTCTCATTGTTTAACAACCACCATGATAGTTAAATAAACTTATTCCTTTGCAGTAGGGAAAAATTGGCTTTACGCAAAAACCTTATAACCATAGAGCTTTCCACCAGCCAAATATGCATATAGTGGTAGCCATTGTTCATCATTTTCTCTATGGTGTGAATTTGCCAGTACATTCAATGTACTGACCCGTTTCGGGCTGCAACGTCTTATGTTGCAGGTTTCTTTCGACGAGTAAGTGATACGTTAGGGTTACGATTTCTACACTCAACTTTGCCGTTGGTGTTGATGGGATTCCACAACCTTGTTGCTTCCGCTATTTGGATTGAGGTAATAGTATTTACGTTACTTTATACATGTGATTTACCTCTGTTATAAATCCTTCGAGTACTGTGTGTGTCAGCATACCGATCCAGGGATGACACGTAAGCACAGAGACTTGACCCATTCGGGTCGGGTCGCTACAGCTCTTCCTGCTCCAGCCGCTCAAACAAGCACCGGCGGGACTGCCTGCTCCCTCCTTCCCGTGGCCGGCTCTACTGCAGCGCAGGCCTCACCGCCCCACCGTACTCCCATCGCTGGCCTAGCCATCCCTCTACTCACCCACACCTGCTGTTATTCTCCGGCGACGGCAGATGAACCAGTAAACCCTCGTACAGTCGTACTCCCCTCCGCGTGGGAAACAACTGCCGAGTCTTCCCTGCCTCCGTGTCGTTCCCTTCCTAGGCCTCGACGTCATCCACCGCCCTGGTGCTCTCGGCGCGCCTGGTCAACATGGTCAACGACCGACATGCATCTGAAGTGGATTGTACGTGGAGAGGCTGACAGCTGGGTCCACGGCCGCACGCAAGGAAATGCCTCCTTATTACGTGAAAAATAATGATTCCTCCACCTGACATCAGGGACCCACCGAAAGGGCCTCTGTATTTCACGAAAAAACGTTACCGCCGCTGACAGCTCGGACCCACCAGCTATATCTTCGCACGCAAGGAAGTGCCTCCTTATTACGCACAAAAAAATGAATACTCCCCTTGTTAGCTGGGACCCAGTATAGTGGCAGGCTGACTTGTGGGCCTACTAAGTTGACGGAGACGGAGGGCTTTGTCAACTTAGTCAATATGCACGATTCTAGCTCGAGTGACCGTACGATGTCCATCCAACGGCCGTAGTGATTCTTCAACCTCTGGTCTTCTTGCTCCAGCCGCCAAAACCAGCGCCGGTCGTGCCTCGTGCTCCTGCCTCCCGTGGACGGCTGCGATGCGGCGGAGGCCTCACCGCCCCCTACTACTCCCATCGCTAGCCAGGCCATCCCTCTACTCACCCACACCCCCTGTTATTCTGCGGCGACGACAGCCTCACACCACAGCGAACCAGTGAACCCTCGTACTCCTCTACGCGTGGGCATCCACTGCCGCGTCTTCCCCGGCTCCGCATCGTCCCCTTCCTAGGCCTCGCCATCGTCCATCGCCCTGGTGCTCTCGGCACGGCGTGGTCAATGTGGTCAGGAACGGCTTCCATCGAACGTGGACTGTACGTGAAGAGGCTGACATCTGGGTCCACGGCCGCAGCAAGGAAGTGCCTCCTTATTACGTGCAAAATAATTATTCCTCCACCTGACAGCGGGAAGCCACCGGACGGGCCACCGTATTTTGCAAAAAAAAAAGTTTCCCCCCTGACTGCTGGGACCCACCAGCTACATCTTCACACGCAAGAAAGTGGCTGACAGTCGGGACCCACCTGGTCGAAGCGTACGTAGCATTGTCATTCTAGTCGCGAATGTGTACATACATGTATACTGGTGGATGTAGAGGTGCGCATGTGTCGTAGTAGAGGCGCGTATGTGTCGTAGTAGAGGTGCGCACGTAGCATGTACACGTACGTACAACGGCCAGGGTGCAAGAAAGAAAATACGGCCACGTATGTGTACATACGGGCGGGGTCTCGAACGCCTACTCGCGCATACATACGGCCAGGGCTCGTGTACATGGCTGGGTCAGAACGGAGAAACAGTGTCGTCGTCATGTTCATGGGGAGGCAACGGAATGTGTCGTGTTCATGGGGAGGCAACAGAATGCGTCGTGTTCATGGGGAGTTAACGGAATGCGTCGTGTTCATCGGGAGGCAACGGAACGTGTGGGAGCCAACCGGCTGGGTCGGAACGGAATGCGTGGTCGTGTTCATCGGGAGGGCTTGGACGGAACAGGCGGTGGAAACGAGGCCTGGCGTACCGCAAAACGGAGGAAATAGACCTCCTATGTTCGGAACGAGGTCCTGTTGATTGGGAGGGGTGTGGCATACCGCAAAACAGAGGAAACGGACCTCCTACGGTCGAAACAGGGGTCTTGTTGACCGGGAGGGGTGTGGCGTACCGCAAAGCGGACAAAACGGACTTGTGTTGGAGCACTACGGTCGAAACGGGGGTCCTGTTCATCGGGAGGGGTGTGGCGTACCACAAAACGGGACTCATCGGGATATTGTTCATCTCCACCGTCGACCTCCTCCAGCCTCCACGGGCTACCGTCGACCTCCTCTAGCCTCCACGGGCTCCTGTTCATCCAGCCTCCACCGCGTGCTACTCCACCGGCTACTGTTCAACCACCCCTCCACGGGCACCCCTCCACCGTCTACTGTTCATCCAGCCCTCCACACCACGGGGTCCTGTTCAACCACCCCTCCACGGGCACCCCTCCACCGTCTACTGTTCATCCAGCCCTCCACACCATGGGGTCTTGTTCAACCACCCCTCCATGGGCACCCCTCCACCGTCTACTGTTCATCCAGCCCTCCACACCACGGGGTCATGTTCATCCAGAGGCAACTCCACCGCTCACTATTCATCCATCCCCCCTCCCCCCGCAACGCTCACTGTTCATCCAATCGATCGGCTTCAGTTAGCAGCAGTAGCGAAGGAATCACTCGATCGGGTTCAGTTAACAGCCATCGATTGATCGCTCGGGTTTAGTAACGCGTAGCCTGCAGTGCAATCGCTCGGGTTCAGTTAGATCCCAACGCCTCGCTCGGGTTCAGTTAGAGCCAACGCCTCGCACACACGCGCGTACATGTACGAGAGAAACGCGCATCGCTCGGCCCCCGACCTCCCACCGGTTTTACCACAATTTTCCTCCCCCTCGCTTCTACCACGGTTTTTTCCGTCATGGACGGCCAAAGAATGTCATGAAGCTGCGTCTCCGGCCCGCCTAGGATGAAAAGCCCATTTTCTGTCATGATTTTTTTGTCATAGAAGTAGAAGCCCACCACATCTATGATGATACCGGGTTTTGTCACAATTATCTTCATAGAAGTGTCATATGTATGACAGAAAAAAAATTTGTTTGGCCCAAAATGTCACGGATGTGTCTTTTTTTGTAGTGAGTGGCGGTGAGGGTCTCTGCTCGACAACGCGTTCCTCCTTCCCAAGAGCTCGCAGCAGCAGAGCCGGCCATGAGAGGAAGGGGGAGGGGGCAAGGCCGAGGTCGGCGTGGCGCTCGAGGAAGAGGGGGACGGGGCGGTGCACCGGCTTTGCCTCCGCCAGCGATGCCTCCTCCGATGGAGGGCCACGTCGGGGACCAGCCTTGTGAGTTCTTCATCAGGCTATGCCGCCCACCGCATCGTCGCCTTCGTCTCCCTGCTCCATTTTCTCGGGAGATGGAGCTTGATCCGCCCCGGACCTCGAGGTTGCATATGAGGGGCTGCGGGAACGGTGGCACGCAGGTCAACATTGACTTTCTCGCCCCTCACGTCATGTATCTTCATCGCGGATGGAAGACTTTTGCTCGTATCCGCAGCCTAATGGTGGGGCTCGTTCTCTATTTCAAATTAATGGGGAACGGCGTGCTCTCCGTAAAGGTCTTTGGAGACTCTGGAACTCGCCGGAAGTGCTGGGTGGAGAGCTCCTTCGATGAAGAAGGCTCTTCCTCAAGAGGGAGTGACGAGGAGGACAGCGACAACGACGACGAGGGTGTCAAGCGGAGGAACACCAACTCCGACTGACCGCGCCGCCCCTCCCTCGGCCATGCGCCCTGCCGAGGGCCTTCCTCATCAAGCTGTCCATCGGCGCATTCCCCGTCGCCTTCTTTTTGCCTTCACCTGCCGCACCTGGGAGGAAAAGGGCAAGAACGGGGATCATGGGGCACTTATCTTTTTTTAGTTGGTAAGCCTATGGTCCTTGGTAGAATTTAGATCTTGTAATCTCCTCGCTCGTGTACTCATTCCGTATGAATTGTACTTGTTTACAATGTATGAATGAAAAGAAGGGTGTTTGCCGAGTTTTGCTTGCGCGTGGGCGAGGGCCACACCGAGGAACGCGTCCTAGTTATCTTAAGATAAACATTGCATCCCGGCAACAGGCCTTGCCATTCTCCTGCTCTATGGCTCGGCTACACTCATGCCCTTGGCAGAGGTAGGGGCCGAGTAGGATTAGGCCCCTCGCTCGCCCTCTCCTCACCGCACTACAACCAAGTTTTGGCCCAAAGTAAGGTTTTCAGACACGGGACAGAGGGAGCAAGATGGTATAAGAGCGAGCGAAGTCTTATACGTTCAAGGTTCATACGGGGGCACAGAGTGGGGGAGAAATACTTATCTGATGTCGCAGCCCCCGGCAACCTTGGCTTGCCGTGATTGGATCCTTAGACCTGCAGCCTCCGACAACCTTGGCTTGTCGGGGTCGGGGCGTCGGCATGTTCTCTTTCTTCCAAATAGCTCAGTAGAACTGTCCATGTACCATGTGAACCAAAGAGGATGGAAAGGAACAGAGAGTCGCACACTTGACCTGTATGCTAGGGGTTAGCCGCCGCTAAGCACTATTGACCCTAACCGAGGGAGAGACTCAAACTATCATGCATACTAAAACTTAGGGCGCCAGCGCTTCATTTATTTATGCTCAGGGTCTGCGCCTGGCTTTGTACAGAGGGTTACATGCCTTACCGGCAAGGCTCGTACAAAAGGTGGCTTGCCGGGGGGGGGGGGGCGACAACCACGCCTTATGGGTAAAACTTGCAAAGATGTTCGATGTTCCAGGAGTTGCTCACTGGATAGCATCTTCGGTCTGCAGGTGGATTGCGCCGGGCCTGGTGACTCGTCTTACCTGATAAGGGCCTTCCCACTTTGGCGTCAACTTGTTGGAATTCTTGGCCGATTGAATGCACCGAAGAACAAGGTCGCCTTCCTCAAAGCTTCGGGCATGGACATTGCGGCTATGGTAGCACGCTGCTCTCACATCCGCCCGAAGACGATCTTCCTCAAGGAGCGTTGTGTCATCTTGCCGCAAGTGCTCTTTCTCAAGCTCGTCATAAGCGAGCACTCGAGGTGCCTCGTATGTGAGTTCCGTGGGGAGGACTTCTTCCGCCCCGTATACCAGGGCAAAGGGTGTCTGGCCGGTGGCTCGATTTGGCGTCAGAGATGTCAGTGGGAAACAGCACCTATGGGGTCACTGGGATCCCTTCTACGGTTGGCAGGCGCGGGGTTGTACAAAGAGCGAGTCTAGCGGTCAGCACAAGGATCGTTTACCCAGGTATGGGCCGTGGAGACACATAATACCCTAGTCCTACTTTGATTTATATTTGAGTGTTCTTGAGCTCTTGAACTAGCTGCGGTGTCTCTCTAGTTCAAGGATCCGAATCCCCCTCCAGCAAGCCTCGGGCCTCCTTTTATAGACAAAAGGGGTCACCACAGGGGCACACAGGAGGTGGAAAGGTGCATCGCGGCAGAGTCTATCCTCCAGCACCGTCGGACAAACGCATTTAATGCGCTGACGACGTGCCCCTTTTGCTTTATCAAGGGGGGACAAGGAAGCTCGTCCCAGCTGTTGCCGCCTCGCCTGGCTCCGACGCGCGTCCGAGCTGATGAGGCGTTGTAGCGCCATGTTGGCTGGCTGCTGGGCTGGCGTGATTGCGGAGCCTTCACGAAGATCTGCATGCCACCACGCACGTGCTTGCTGAGTCGGTCTGGAGGCCGCATGCTGCCACGCAGATGCCCGCCCAACAGGTTGAGCTGGCAGCTGCATGGGAGGGGCGATGGAGTCTTGGCAGACGTGGGCCTGGCTGCGGCCCCGTAGATGTCCTCGGTAAGGGTCTTGCCGAGGGCCCGGCAAAGGTCCTGCCGTGGCACTACGGTCGTCCCCGGCAAGGATCTTGCCGGGGGTCTCGTGGATTTTCTTGGCAAGGATCTCGCCAAGGATCGTCGTCTTCTAGTTCTCATCCGATCTTGCGTATTTATGATCTCTACAAAGATCTGAATGCCACCATGGAGGTGCCTCCTGAGCCTTGGTTTTGATGTGGCTGACGGCGTCGGAAACCCTTGGGCTCAAGGGTGGCGCGTGATAACCCACAAGTATAGGGGATCGCAACAGTTTTCGAGGGTAGAGTATTCAACCCAAATTTATTAATTCAACACAAGGGGATCCAAAGAATATTCTCAAGTGTTAGCAGCTGAGTTGTCAATTCGACCACACATGGAAACTTAATATCTGCAGCAAAGTGTTTAGTAGCAAAGTAATATGATAGTAGAGGTAACGGTAGCAAAAGTAATATTTTTGGTTATAGTGATTGTAACAGTAGCAACGGAAAAGTAAATAAGTGAATAACTATAAATGAAAAGCTCGTAGGCATTGGATCAGTGATGGAGAATTATGTCGGATGCGATCAATCATGCAACAGTCATAACATAGGGTAACACAGAACTAGCTCTAGTTCATCAATGTAATGTAGGCATGTATTCCGAATATAGTCATACGTGCTTATGGAAAAGAACTTGCATGACATCTTTTGTCCTACCCTCACGTGGCAGCGGGGTCCTATTGGAAACTAAGGGATATTAAGGCCTCCTTTTAATAGAGTACCAAACCAAAACATTAACACTTAGTGAATACATGAACTCCTCAAACTACGGTCATCGCCGGTAAGTATCCCGATTATTGTCACTTCGGGTTTAATAGATCATAACACACAATAGGTGACTATAGACTTGCAAGATAGGATCAAGAACTCACATATATTCACGAAAACATTATAGGTTCAGATCTGAAATCATGGCACTCAGGCCCTAGTGACAAGCATTAAGCATAGCAAAGTCATAGGAACATCAATCTCAGAACATAATGGATACTAGGGATCAAACCCTAACAAAACTAACTGGATTACATGATAAATCTCATCCAACCCATCACCGTCCAGCCAGCCTACGATGGAATTGCTCACGCACGGTGGTGAGCATCATGAAATTGGTGATGGAGGAAGGTTGATGATGACGATGGCGACGGATTCGCCTCTCCGGAGCCTCGAACGGACTCCAGATTAGCCCTCCCAAGAGAGTTTAGGGCTTGGTGGTGGCTCCGTATCGTAAAACGTGATGAATGCTTCCCTTTGATTTTTTTTCTCCCTGAAAGTGATATATGGAGCCAAGATGGACGTCGGTGGAGCATCAGGGGGGCGCTCCCAGGGGGTAGGCGCGCCCCCACCCTCATGGACAGGGCGTGGGCCCCCTGACATGGATCTTTTCGCCTGTATTTTTTATATATTCCAAAAATAATCTCCGTGGATTTTCAGGTCATTTCGAGAACTTTTATTTCTGCACAAAAATAACACAATGGCAATTCTGCTCAAAACAGCGTCAGTCCAGGTTAGTTCCATTGAAATCATGCAAGTTAGAGTCCAAAACAAGGGCAAAAGTGTTTGGAAAAGTAGATATGACGGAGACGTATCAACTCCCCCAAGCATAAACCTTTGCTTGTCCTCAAGCAATTCAGTTCATAAACTGAAAGTGATAAATAAAAACTTTTACAAACTCTGTTTGCTCTTGTTGTTGTAAATATGTAAAGCCAGCATTCAAGTTTTCAGCAAAGATTATGAACTAACTAGATTCACAATAACACTTAGGTCTCATGTTTACTCATATCAATGGCATAATCAACTAGCGAGCAATAATAATGAATCTCGGATGACAACACTTTCTCAAAACAATCATAATATGGTATAACAAGATGGTATCCTGCTAGCCCTTTCTGAGAAAGCAAAACATAAATGCAGAGCACCTTTAAAGATCAAGGACTGACTAGACATTGTAATTCATGGTAAAAGAGATCCAGTCAAGTCATACTCAATGTAAACTAACAGTGATACATGCAAATGAAAGCGGTGCTCTCTAACTGGTGCTTTTAATAAGAGGATGATGACTCAGCATAAAAGTAAATGGATAGGCCCTTCATAGAGGGAAGCAGGGATTTGTAGAGGTGCCAGAGCTCGATTTTGAAATAGAGATGAATAATATTTTGAGCGGTATACTTTCATTGTCAACATAACAACCGAGAGATCTCGATATCTTCCATGCTACACACATTATAGGCGGTTCCCAAGCAGAATGGTAAAGTTTATACTCCCGCCTCCACCAACAAGCATCAATCCATGGCTTGCCCGAAACAATGGGTGCCTCCAACTAACAACAATCCGGGGGGGGTTGTTTGCAATTATTTTGATTTGATTTGAGAATGGGACTGGGCATCCCGGTGACCAGTCATTTTCTCGTGAGTGAGGAGCGGAGTCCACTCCTCTTGAGAATAACCCGCCTAGCATGGAAGACATAGACATCCCTAGTTGATACATGAGCTATTCGAGCATACAAAACAGAATGTTTATTTGAAGGTTCAGAGTTTGGCACATACAAATTTACTTGGAACGGCAGGTAGATACCGTATATAGGAAGGTATGGTGGACTCATATGGAATAACTTTGGGGTTTATGGAGTTAGATGCACAAGCAGTATTCCCGCTTAGTAGAGGTGAAGGCTAGAAAGAGACTGGGAAGTGACCGGCTAGAGAGCGACAACAGTCATGAACATGCATTAAAAATAATCAACACCAAATGCAAGCATGAGTAGGATATAATTCACCATGAACATAAATATCGTAGAGGCTATGTTGATGTTGTTTCAACTACATGCGTGAACATGTGCCAAGTCAAGCCACTCGAATCGTTCAAAGGAGGATACCACCCCATCATACCACATCACAACCATTTTAATAGCATGTTGGCACGTTGTTGGGGATATAACTATTAGGCATGACCCGCCTAGGAGAGGCCGGGTCATCCCTATGACGATTCACTATAATGAAGCCCAAGATTGCACGGCGGTTCACAGATAGGCTTAGTATAAGGCCCAGCCCCGAAGGCGGCTCAAGGCCCGTAGAGATAAACCGCCATATGTACATGACTTGTATTGTAAGGCAGGAATAGTTAGAAACCAAGCCAGACAATGTTTACGAGCCGGCCGGGACTCTATGAGCCACCGGGCGTCAGCCTCTGTATATAAAGGGACGACCCGGGACGTGGTTCAGGACAAGAAAACACAGATCAAAATCTAGGTCAAGCGGATTCGCTCCCTAGCAATTGAAACATAAGTAATACCACCTCAAACTGGATTAGGCTTTTACCTTCATCGCAAGTGGCCGAACCAGTATAAACTCTCGTGTCCTTTGTCCCGTTTTAACCCCTTTCAGCTTCCTAGTTGCGATGGCTCCACACTTAAGTCCTTTCACTAGGAAATCTGTCGTGACAATTCCACGATAGTTGGCGCCCACCGTGGGGCCGGCGCACGGTGGATTTGAGTTCTTGAAGGGCAGCTTCGAAGGGCTCAAGGGATACGCTGTGGGCCGGATGACCAAGAGTCGTCGCGGCAAGCTCTACATCGACGACGCAGGCTAGGGCCCCAACGCCGGCTCAATTGAGTACGGGTACCGGGACCCCTTCGGCAGGGTCCACTACTTCATCATCCGGATTGGTGAGCCGGACCCTGAGCCAGACATCTGCATCGACATCGTCAAGACGGCTCAGCATGCGAGACCCGCCCGGGCTCAGCCGTCTGTGAAGCATGCCTTCGTGGGATGCATCCATGGAGGGGAACTTTCTGAAAGATCTGTGTCTCGTGGTGAGACGGCCGTTCAATCTAATGGCGAGTCATCCACGGGTGAGACAGATTCGCTGTGTTGATAACCCAAAAGTATAGGGGATCGCAACAGTTTTCGAGGGTAGAGTATTCAACCCAAATTTACTGATTCGACAGTTGAGTTGTCAATTCAACCACACATGGATAACATAAAAATATTTGCATCAAAGTATTTAGTAGCAAAGTAATATGATATTAGTGGTAATGGTAGCAAAAGTAATATTTTTGGTGTTTTGCAGTGATTGTAATAGTAGCAGCGGAAAAGTAAATAAGCGAAGAACAATATATGAAAAGCTCGTAGGCATTGGATCGGTGATGGAGAATTATGCCGGATGCGATCGATCATGTAACAGTCATAACCTAGGGTGACACAGAACTAGCTCCAGTTCATCAATGTAATGTAGGCATGTATTCCGAATATAGTAATACGTGCTTATGGAAAAGAACTTGCATGACATATTTTGTACTACCCTCCCGTGGTAGCGGGGTCCTAATGGAAACTCAGGGACATTAAGGCCTCCTTTTAATAGAGTACCGGACCAAAGCATTAACACATAGTGAATACATGAACTCCTCAAACTACGGTCATCCCCGGTAAGTATCCCGATTATTATCACTTCGGGGTTAACGGATCATAACACATAATAGGTGACTATAGACTTGCAAGATAGGATCAAGAACTCTCATATATTGATGAAAACATAATAGGTTCAGATCTGAAATCATGGCACTCAGGTCCCTAGTGACAAGCATTAAGCATAGCAAAGTCATAGCAACATCAATCTCAGAACATAGTGGACACTAGGGATCAAACCCTAACAAAACTAACTCGATTACGTGATAAATCTCATCTAACCCATCACCGTCCAGCAAGCCTACGGTGGAATTACTCATGAACGGCGGTGAGCATCATGAAATTGGTGATGGAGGAAGGTTGATGATGATGATGGCGATGGATTCCCCTCTCCGGAGCCCTGAACGGACTCCAGATTAGCCCCCGCGAGAGATTTTAGGGCTTGGCGGCGGCTCCGTATCGTAAAACGAGATGAATCCTTTTCTCTGATTTTTTTCTCCCGAACGTGAATATATAGAGTTGGAGTTGAGGTCGGTGGAGCCCCAGGGGGCCCACGAGGCAGGGGGGTGCCCCCAGGGGGGCAGGCGCGCCCCCACCCTTGTGGACAGGTTGTGGGCCCCCTGGCCGTGATTCTTTTGCCAGTATTTTTTATAAATTCCAAAATAATTCTCCGTTCATTTTCAGGTCATTCCGAGATCTTTTATTACTGCACAAAAATAACACAATGGAAATTCTGCTGAAAACAGCGTCAGTCCGGGTTAGTTCCATTCAAATCATGCATGTTAGAGTCCAAAACAAGGGCAAATGTGTTTGGAAAAGTAGATACGACGGAGACGTATCAACTCCCCCAAGCTTAAACCTTTGCTTGTCCTCAAGCAATTCAGATGATAAACTGAAAGTGATAAAGACAAACTTTTACAAACTCTGTTTGTTCTTGTTGTTGTAAATATGTAAAGCCAGCATTCAGGTTTTCAGCAAAGATTATGAACTAACCATATTCATAATAACATTTAGGTCTCATGTTTACTCATATGAATGGCATAATCAACTAGCGAGCAATAATAATAAATCTCAGATGACAACACTTTCTCAAAACAATCATAATATGAGATAACAGGATGGTATCTCGCTAGCCCTTTCTAAGACCGCAAAACATAAATGCAGAGCACCTTTATAGATCAAGGACTGACTAGACATTGTAATTCATGGTAAAAGAGATCCAGTCAAGTCATATTCAATGTAAACTAACAATAATGGATGCAAATGACAGCGGTGCTCTCCAACTGGTGCTTTTTAATAAGAGGATGATGACTCAACATAAAAGTAAATAGATAGGCCCTTCGCAGAGGGAAGCAGGGATTTGTAGAGGTGCCAGAGCTCGATTTTGAAATAGATATGAATAATATTTTGAGCGGTATACTTTCATTGTCAACAAAACAACCGAGAGATCTCGATATCTTCCATACTACACACATTATAGGCGGTTCCCAAACAGAATGGTAAAGTTTATACTCCCCCTCCACCAACAAGCATCAATCCATGGCTTGCTCGAAACAACGAGTGCCTCCAACTAACAACAATCCTGGGGGAGTTTTGTTTGTAGTTATTTTGATTTGATTTGCATAAAGCATGGGACTGGGCATCCCGGTGACCAGCCATGTTCTCGTGAGTGAGGAGCGGAGTCCACTCCTCTTGAGCATAACCCACCTAGCATGGAAGATACAGACAACCCTAGTTGATACATGAGCTATTCGAGCATACAAAATAGAATGTTTATTAGAAGGTTTAGAGTTTGGCACATACAAATTTACTTGGAACGGCAGGTAGATACCGTGTATAGGTAGGTATGGTGGACTCATATGGAATAACTTTGGGGTTTATGGAGTTGGATGCACAAGCAGTATTCCCGCTTAGTATAGGTGAAGGCTAGAAAAAGACTGGGAAGCGACCAGCTAGAGAGCGACAATAGTCATGAACATGCAATAAAATTAATCAACACAGAATGCAAGCATGAGTAGGATATAATGCACCATGAACATAAAGATCATAGAGGCTATCTTGATTTTGTTTCAAGTACATGTGTGAACATGTGCCAAGCCAAGCCACTCGAATCGTTCAAAAGAGGATACCACCCTATCATACCACATCACAACCATTTTAATAGCATGTTGGCACGCAAGGTAAACCATTATAAACTCCTAGCTAATTAAGCATGGCATAAGCAACTATAATCTCTAATTGTCATTGCAAGCATGTTTATTCATAATAGGCTGAATCTGGAATGATGAACTAATCATATTTACAAAAACAAGAGAGGTCAAGTTCATACCAGCTTTTCTCATCTCAATAAGTTCATCCTATAATCATCATTATTGCCTTTCACTTGCACGACCGAATAGTGTGGAAAATAATAATAGTGCACGTGCATTGGACTAAGTAAGAATCTACAAGCATTCAATTCAAGAGAGAAGACAAGGTAATATGGGCTCTTTGTTAGATCAACAATAATGCATATGAGAGCCACTCAACATTTTCATTATGGTCTTCTCCTCTCGAGCCCCGAAGAACAAGAAAAGAAATAAAACTATTTACATGGGAAAGCTCCCAACAAGCAAAAGAAGAACGTGAAATCTTTTTGGCTTTTCTTTTTAATTACTACTAATACATGAAAAGTAAACTAGCTAAAAGCTACAACTATTTTTTTGGTTTTTCTAAGGTTTATCAAACACACAAGAAGAAAGCATGAAAAGGAAAATAAACTAGCATGGATATTACAATGAGAAAGTATGAGCACCGACAACTAGCATGAGTGTGTGAACATAAATGTAATGTCAGTGAGAAATACGTAACTTCCCAAGCTTCGGCTTTTGGCCTAAGTTGGTCTATGACCACGGCTGGCCTGGCGGATATCCAAAGTTGTAGTTGGGGTCGTACTAAGATGCAGCGGTAATTGCCTGACGAGCTGCGGCTTGGAGGCGAGCTGTCTCCGCCCTCCTCTCGTACTCGGTCGCCTCCTCCCTAGTTATAACATATCTCCCCTTTTCCTGAAAGTCAAAGAAAGTAGGAGCATGGAGAGCGACGTGATAGGTGCATCGTCTGTCAAAGATTAGTCGGTACTGGAGGAACTAATTGTTCCTCTCAACAAACTGATGACGAACCATAGCATCATAATCTAAATAAGAAGGAGGCAACTCAATATCATCTCCACGTATGGGTATCTCAAGAAAGTTAGCTATATGAGTTGCATAAATTCCACCAAAGAAATCTCCATGAATACGATTATTATGCAACCTACGTGCAACAATGGCCCCCAAGTTATATTGTCTATCTCCTAATACAACGCTCCTGAAAACACTAAGATCAAGTACACACATGTGACATGCTTCATATTTACCGTTTATGCACCTTCCTATGAAGGGAGCAAAATAATGTATAGAAGGAAAATGAATGCTCCCTATGGTGGCCTTTGTTATATCTCTAGATTCCCCCACTGTGATACTAGCAAGAAAATCTCTAAATTCAGATTTGCGAGGTTCACTAACATTACCCCACTATGGGAGTTTACAAGCAGTGTTAAAATCTTCTAAGTCCATGGTATAAGATTTATCATAAATACCAAATAGGACAGTCTGAGAATTGCGTGATGATGAAAATTTAAACCTTCTCACAAATGAATCGGTTAAATAGAGGTATTGATGGCACTTATCTTCCTTGAAGCTCTCCAGATCAGCATTACGTACATATGCATCAAATTCCTCTTTAATTCCTGCTTGGATCATGAAATGCTCTGACGGCCATTCACAAGGCCACACTTGAGCATCCCTCGGTGGTTCATCGTCCAGCTCACGCATTATGAGCATGGGTTCTTGCTTCCTTGAAGAACCACCTTGGTACATTTTCCTAAACATATTTCTTCCTTTGAAAAATTTCTGAAATTTTTAGTAACTTCAAAATAAAAGTGATCCAAACTCAACAAAATTGATAGTAACTAATCCGACAAATGCCTAGAGGCTATATCATGCATTGAAACTACTTTTGACCATATAAATTTGACATGCAAGATCAAGAACAGGGTCACCTAAGCAACAAAAATTTGCAATGAATAAAGCATTGGAACAAAAAAGTAATTGGACCATTGGAGGACTCACATACCAAAGAACAATCCCCCAAAGCAGTTTTGTGAATGGAGCTTCAAGCTAGGAGATCGAAAATGGCGACAAGATGAGCTTGAACTCGGGTTTGAGATGGATAGTGATTTTTTGGTAGGAAGGAGTGTGTGGTAGCTGGAATAAGTGGAGGGGAGCCAGCATGGGCCCATGAGGCAGGTGGCACGCCCAGGGGGTGGGCGCGCCCTGGACCCTCGTGGCCAGGTTCTTGCTCCCCCTGATGAGTTCTCAGTGCCAGATATTCTTAAATATTCCAAAAAACATCATATTTAAATTTCAGGGCATTTGGAGAACTTTTATTTTCAGGGTATTTTTTATTGCGCGGATAATTCAAAAAACAGACAGAATATACTATTTTTTTCTTTATTTCAACTAAATAACAGAAAGTAAAAAAAGTGTATAGAAAATTGTGTTTTCTAACTTAATCCATCTCATGTTCATCAAAAGGAATCCAATAACAAGGTTGATCAGGTCTTGTTAACAAACTCATTTCGAGTAACATGAAACCGGAGAAATTTCGAATAACACTATGTTACCTCAATGGGGATATGCACGTCCCCAATAATAAGAATATCATATTTCTTCTTGACAGTAGGTAGAGGAAATTCAAAACCTCCAAAAATAATCGATGGAATTTTTCCGATAGAGTTTATACTATGAACTTGAGGTTGTTTCCTTTGAAAGTGTACCATATCCTCATTGCCATTAACATGAAAATTAACATTGCCTTTGTTGCAATCAATAACAGCACCTGCAGTATTCGAAAAGGGTCTTCCAAGAATAATAGAAATACTATCGTCCTCGGGAATATCAAGAATAACAGAGTCCGTTAAAATAGTAACGTTTGCAACCACAACAGGCGCATCCTCACAAATACCGACAAGTATAGCAGTTGATTTATTAGCCATTTGCAAAGATATTTTAGTAGGTGTCAACTTATTCAAATCAAGTCTACGATATAAAGAGAGAGGCATAAGACTAACACCGGCTCCAAGATCACATAAGGCAGTTTTAACATAGTTTCTTTTAATGGAGCATGGTATAGTTGGTACTCCTGGATCTCCAAGTTTCTTTGGTATTCCACCCTTAAAAGTATAATTAGCAAGCATGGTGGAAATTTCAGCTTCCGGTATCTTTCTCTTATTTGTAACAATTTCCTTCATATATTTAGCATAAGGATTCATTTTAAGCATATCAGTCAAATGCATACGCAAAAAGATAGGTCTAATCATTTTAGCAAAGCGCTCAAAATCCTCATCATCCTTTTTCTTGGATGGTTTAGGAGGAAAAGGCATGGGTTTCTGAACCCATGGTTCTCTTTCTTTACCGTGCTTCCTAGCAACAAAGTCTCTCTTATCATAACATTGATTCTTTGATTGTGGGTTATCAAGATCAGCAACAGGTTCACTTTCTACATCATTATTATTGCTAGGTTGAGCATCAACATGAGCATCATAATTAACATTATCACTAGGTTCATGTTCATTACCAGATTGTGTTTCAGCATCAGAAATAGAAATATCATTGGGATTCTCAGGTGTGTCAACAACAGGTTCACTAGAAGTGTGCAAAGTCCGATCATTTTTCCTTTTCTTCCTTTTAGAAGGACTAGGCGCATCAATATTAATTCTCTGAGAATCTTGCTCAATTCTCTTAGGGTGGCCCTCAAGATACAAAGGATCCTGAGTCACTTTACCCCCTCTAGTTGCAACTCTAATAGCAAAGTCATTATTCTTACTATTTAATTCATTGAGCAAATCATTATGAGCTTTAAGTACTTGTTCTACTTGAGTGGTAAGCATAGAAGCATGTTTACTAATAAGTTTAAGTTCACCTTTAACACTAGCCATATAATCACTCAAGCGTTCAATCATATAAGCATTATGTTTCAATTGTCTACCTACATAAGCATTAAAATCTTCTTGCTTAACCATAAATTTATCGAACTCATCTAAGCATTGGCTAGCAAACTTAGTAAGAGGGATTTCAACTTTATCATATCTATAGAGAGAATTTACCTTTACTACCTGTGTCGGGTTATCAAGACCATGTATTTCTTCAACAGGCGGCAAATTAAGACCATGTATTTCTTCAATAGGAGGTAAATTCTTAACATCTTCAGCTTTAATACCTTTTTCTTTCATAGATTCTTTGCCTCTTGCATATCTTCAGGACTTAGAAATAGAATACCCCTTTTCTTCGGAGTTGGCTTAGGAGTTGGTTCAGGAAGTGTCCAATTGTTTTCATTAGTCAACATATTATTCAATAGAATTTCAGCTTGATCAATAGTTCTTTCCCTGAAAACACAACCAACACAACTATCCAGGTGGTCTCTGGAAGCATCGTTTAGTCCATTATAAAAGATATAAACTATTTCATTTTTCTTGACAGGATGATCAGGCAAAGCATTAAGTAATTGGAGAAGCCTCCCCCAAGCTTGTGGGAGACTCTCTTCTTCAATTTGCACAAAATTATATATTTCCCTTAAAGTAGCTTATTTCTTATGAGCAGGGAAATATTTAGCAGAGAAGTAATAAATCATATCTTGGGGACTACGCACACAACCAGGATCAAGAGAATTAAACCATGTCTCAGCATCACCCTTTAATGAGAACGGAAATATTTTAAGGATATAGTAGTAGTGAGTTTTCTCGTCATTAGTGAACATGTTGGCTATATCATTTAATTTAGTAAGATGTGCCACAACAGTTTCAGATTCATAGCCATAGAAAGGATAAGATTCAACCAAAGTAATTATATCAGGATCGACAGAGAATTCATAATCCTTATCAGTAACAAAGAAAGGTGAAGTAGCATAAGCAGGATCATATTTCATTCTAGCATTCAGAGATTTTTGTTTCAGCTTAGCTAATAGTTTCTTAAGATCACTCCTATCATTGCAAGCAAGAAAGTCGCTAGCAGTTTCTTCATCCATAACATAACCCACAGGAGCAACAGGTAATTCATATCTAGGGGGAGAATTTTCATCATCACTTTCATCAATATTATCAGTTTCAATAATTTCATTCTCTCTAGCCCTAGCAAGTTGTTCATCAAGAAATTCACCAAGTGGCACAGTAGTATCAAGCATAGAAGTAGTTTCATCATAAGTATCGTGCATAGCAGAAGTGGCATCATCAATAACATGCGACATATCAGAATTAATAACAGAAGCAGGTTTAGGTGTCACAAGCTTACTCAGAACAGAAGGCGAATCAAGTGCAGAGCTAGATGGCACTTCCTTACCTCTCCACGTAGTTGAGGGAAAAATCTTGGTTCTTTGATCTTACAAGTTCTTCATAATGATAAGAAGATATAAATCCCAAGTGACTCAAAGAATAGAGCTATACTCCCCAGCAACGGCGCCAGAAAATAGTCTTGATAACCCACAAGTATAGGGGATCGCAACAGTTCTTGAGGGTAGATTATTCAACCCAAATTTATTGATTCGACACAAGGGGAGCCAAAGAATATTCTCAAGTATTAGTAGCTGAGTTGTTAATTCAACCACACCTGGATAACTTAATATTTGCAGCAAAGTATTTAGTAGCAAAGTAATATGATAGTAGTGGTAACGGTAGCAAAAGTAATATTTTTCGTGTTTTGTAGTGATTGTAACAGTAGCAGCGGAAAAGAAAATAAGTGAAGAACAATATATGAAAAGCTCGTAGGCATTGGATCGGTGATGGAGAATTATGCCGGATGCGATCGATCATGTAATAGTCATAACCTAGGGTGACACAGAACTAGCTCCAGTTCATCAATGTAATGTCGGCATGTATTCCAAATATAGTCATACGTGCTAATGGAAAAGAACTTGCATGACATATTTTGTCCTACCCTCCCGTGGTAGCGGGGTCTTAGTGGAGACTAAGGGACATTAAGGCCTCCTTTTAATAGAGTACCGGACCAAAGCATTAACACATAGTGAATACATGAACTCCTCAAACTACGGTCATCACCGGTAAGTATCCCGATTATTGTCACTTCAGGGTTAACGAATCATAACATATAATAGGTGACAACAGACTTGCAAGATAGGATCAAGAACTCTCATATATTGATGAAAACATAATAGGTTCAGATCTGAAATCATGTCACTCGGGCCCTAGTGACAAGCATTAATCATAGCAAAGTCATAGCAACATCAATCTCAGAACATAGCGGATACTAGGGATCAAACCCTAACAAAACTAACTCGATTACATGATAAATCTCATCCAACCCATCACCGTCCAGCAAGCCTATGATGGAATTACTCACGCACGGCAGTGAGCATCATGAAATTGGTGATGGAGGAAGGTTGATGATGACGATGGCGACTGATTCCCCTCTCCGGAGCCCCGAACGGACTCCAGATCAGCCCTCTCGAGAGAGTTTAGGGCTTGGTGGCGGCTCCGTATTGTAAAACGCGATGGATCCTTCTCTCTGATTTTTTCTCCCCGAACGTGAATATATAGAGTTGGAGTTGAGGTCGGTGGAGCTCTAGGGGGCCCACGAGGCTGGGGGGCGTGCCCCCACCCTCGTGGACATGGTGTGGGCCCCCTGGCCTTGATTCTTTCACCAATATTTTTTATAAATTCCAAAATAATTCTTCCTTGATTTTTAGGTCATTCCGAGAACTTTTATTTCTGCACAAAAATAACACCATGGCAATTCTGCTGAAAACAGCGTCAGTCCGGGTTAGTTCCATTCAAATCATGCAAGTTAGAGTCCAAAACAAGAGCAAAAGTGTTTGGAAAAGTAGATACGACGGAGACGTATCATGTATCAGCTGCAAGACGGTGGGCTCGGGGGCTGTTCCGATGGCAGCAGTATTCCGGACCCCTTTGAGCCATCGAGCAGAGCGGGGATCTTCATGGCTAGCACGCAACACGTTCAAAACTCTACGGCTGCGGCAGCGATAACCTCCGGATCAGCGATAGCCAGGGCAGGAGGCCTTGTGCGCCCGCCGGCTCAGGTGTTGATGGAACTCATCGATAGGATGAGAGCCCTGTTAACCGCCGTGGTTACTCCGGCGGATCAGGATCAACATGATACGGAAGTGGCACGGTTACATGAGGAGGTAGCACAAGCCAAGGAAAACCAAGCAGCGGAGGACGTTAGGATGGCCACAGAGCGGGCGGCTTTGGATGCTCGAGCACAGCAGATTCAACCCAAGGCTTTTCAGCTTACGATGAAAATGAATGCATCAAATGAGGTCATGAGAAGAAGGCACCAGAAGGCTCAATCCCGTCTACCTCCGACATATGATCCTAGAAACCTCTTCCGCACACCTGGTGCAGGCCCCAGTAACCTGCCGGAGGTAAACCACGTTGCAACACCCGGGGCGGGGACGCCGGGTCAGCCACGGGTGATGGAACCTCCTCGGATGAATACTGCTCCACCTCATTATGTACCAACGCCACCGGGTCATTATTCTAACCCTTTGGAGAACATGATCACCGCGGCGACACGATTGGTGGCTCTCCCGATGGAGGGAGACTCTTCGATGGTGGTTGAAACACGAAGGGTCAGAGAACTTCTTCAGACGGCTTTAGCACAGTAGATGGCATATTCTTACAGCCGCAACAGGGTTCATTCGACCCCTTCCCCAAGCCGGAGTCCGAGTTATAGCCGACACATGGATTCAGCAGCTGTTTCAAGCAACGCTCGGCGCCAGGACCAGTCGGGCAGGCATGACCCGGTGCGTGATGGAGCTCTCAATTTGGTTAACCAGGACAAGATACGCCAAGAAGCTGAGCGGGCGGTTCAGCAGGTGGCTCAGCGGGCGGCTTACCAGTCTTTTCCGGTTTATCCGATGACTTCTGTTGAGGCGGGCGTAACCGCGAGGACTGGAGGTGTCCCTTGTTTGGTGCCGCCTCTGCGTAATGAGTGTTTGCCCAAGGATTTTAAGGGGCCTCAAAAGGTACCTAATTATACGGCCGATTTATAGCCCAGGACATGGATTGAAACTTATGAGATGGCCATGGAATTATTGGAAGTCAGTGATGCAGCAATGGCCAAGTACTTCACCATGATGTTAGATGGGACAGCCCACACTTGGTTGAAGGGGCTGCCACCCAACTCCATTAGTTCGTGGGCAGAGTTGAAGGCCCGGTTTATTCAGAACTTCAAAGACACATGCAAGCAACCCATGTCAATTGTGGATTTGACTAATTGCAAGCAAGATGAAGGTGAGTCCACAACCCATTGGGTGCGCCGGGTCAAGGCCATAATACATTCATCTGATAAGATGTAGTCTTAATGTTGGAGAAGAATTGTCGTTTTACGCCTTTGAAACAGAAGCTGGGGCGGCTCAAGTGCAATTGTAAAGAGATGGGTCAGTTAATGGCGGTGCTAGTCAAGTACGCTGATTCTGATAGTACCAAGGATCCTGAGTCTGACAAGGAGAAGACATGGAAGGGAAAGAAGAATGGCAATGGTAAGAGTCAGCAACATAACCCGGCGAATCAAGGAGGCAATAATAAACGTAAGGCTGACGGTAGTTTGGAGTTTGTGGCTAACGCCAATGCACAAGGCAACCATCAACGGCGTAAGGGGAGGCCACCTCCTCGGTCCGGTGGGTCAGGTCCCACTCTTGAGCAGTTATTAAATGAGCCATGTCCAAGGCACGGTACTCAGCAGAAACTAGCCACTCACCTACGGAAAGACTGTACGATCAAGAAGGCTTTCAAAAACTCTAACATGTTCGACGATAGTCATGGGCCGGGCAATGGCTCTAGTGGCGGCAATTTTCACGGCCCGGGCGGCGGTTCAAATTCCGGCTTTTAAGGCTTTCAAGGAAATCAAGGTGGCTATAACCAGCAATCTGGTTAGGGAAGTCAGCAGCAGCAGCAGTCTGGATATCAGACAAACCCAAAGCAGTTGAACAGTGGACAGTATCATGTGTTCACCACCAGATTCTACAAACGGGACCAGAAGCTCCATTAGAGGGCTGTAAACGCTATTGAGCCGGCAATTCCTTGTTATTTAAGATGGTCTGAGCAGCCCAT
Source organism: Triticum urartu (assembly GCF_056163025.1). Lineage (NCBI taxonomy): Eukaryota > Viridiplantae > Streptophyta > Magnoliopsida > Poales > Poaceae > Triticum > Triticum urartu. The sequence continues at coordinate 432,882,140 of NC_141879.1, read as the reverse complement.
TCTGTGGAGTAGGGCAGATCACCCTCCCCGGGTTGACAATCCGGGTCACTTGGCTTTAGTGGTGGCGCCTCAAGTTGGTGGATATAAATTCACTAAGGTCCTCATGGACGGAGGCAGTAGCGTCAACATCCTCTATTATGAGACTTTCCGGCGTATGGGGTTGACTGATAAAAACCTTAAGATGTCTAACACTGTTTTCCATGGAGTAGTGCCTGATAAGTCGGCGTATCCAGTGGGTAAGACTGAGCTGGAGGTAGCCTTTGGAGATGAGAATGATTCTAGGGCTGAGAAGTTAACTTTTGAAGTGGTCAAAATCAAGAGCCCATATCACGCCCTATTTGGATGACCGGCTTATGCCAAGTTCATGGCGCGACCTTGTTATGCTTATCTGCAGCTTAAGATGCCGGGTCATAAGGGTACTATCACCGTGCATGGGAGCCGGGAGATAGCCTTGGAATGTGAGGAAGGCGATGCTGCCTATGCCGAATCTGTGTGTGCGACAGAGGAATTGAAGTTCTATAGGGACAATGTTGACCCGGCAAACATGACATCCGTGAAGAAGCCAACCACAGAACATGAGCTGATGTTAAAGTTTAAATCGGCTGATGAAACCAAGCTTGTTGATTTTGTCCCAGGGGACTCATCTAAGCAGTTCAATATCAATGCTAATCTGGATCCTAAATAGGAAAGCGCACTCATCGAGTTCATCCGTGAGAACCGGGACATCTTTGCATGGAAACCTTCTGACATGCCGGGTGTACCGAGAGAACTCGCTGAGCACACTCTCAATATTGATCCAAAGTTTAAGCCGGTCAGGCAGTTTCTTCGGCGGTTCAATGAAGAAAGGTGTGAGGCTATTGGTGAGGAAGTGGCCCGGCTCTTGGCGGCCAGGTTCATTATCAAAGTCTTCCATCCAGAGTGGTTGGCTAACCCGGTGCTCGTGCTTAAAAAGAACGGCACCTGGCGTATGTGTGTGGATTACATGGACTTAAACAAGGCTTGTCCGACTGAGCCTTTCGCTCTTCCTCGTATTGATCAAATCATTGATGCTATGGCAGGTTGTGAACGCTTGAGTTTTTTGGATGCTTATTCTGGGTATCATCAGATCAAAATGGCGGTTAAGGACTAGGAGAAGACGGCTTTTATTACTCCATTTGGAGCCTTCTACTATGTATCTATGCCTTTTGGGCTTAAGAGTGCCCAGGCGACTTATCAGCGGTGTGTGCAGAACTGTCTTCACAGTCAGATTGGGCGCAATGTTCATGCTTATGTGGATGACATTGTAGTGAAGTCCAGATAAAAGGAGACCGTGATAGACGATCTGAAGGAAACCTTTGATAACCTCCGGGTCTACAAGATGATGCTTAACCCAGCTAAGTGTGTTTTTGGAGTACTAGTGGGCAAGCTTTTGGGTTTTCTAGTTTCTAATAGAGGTATCCAGGCTAACCCGAAGAAGGTCAAGGCAATCATTTCTTTGGCTAAACCGGCGTGTATCAATGATGTTCAGCGTTTGGCGGGTCGTATGCTGCTTTAAGCTGGTTCATAAGCCGGCTAGGTGTGAAGGCCATACCGCTGTACCAGATGATGAAGAAGACAGACGATTTTGTCTGGAGTGATGCTGCTAACACCGCCTTTGAGGATTTGAAGAGACAGCTCGCTGAGCCGCCGGTCCTTGCTACTCCTATTGATAAGGAGCCATTATTATTATATCTAGCTGCAAACACCCGTGCTGTCAGCGTGGCTGTTGTAGTAGAGCGCAAGGAGGGTGGCAAGGAATATCCAGTTCAACGGCCGGTTTACTATGTTAGTGAGGTACTTATTGAGTCCAAGCAAAGATATCCTCACTGGAAGAAACTCGTTTATGGGGTATTTATGGAGCTTAAGCAATATTTCCAGGGTCATCCCATCACGGTGGTTAGTTCTCCTCCTTTAGGAGATATTATTCAAAATAGAGAGGCCACAGGACGAGTCGCCAAGTGGGCCATTGAACATGGACCTCATGGTTTGAAGTATATGCCACACACCGCTATCAAGTCTCAAGCATTGGTGGACTTCATCAACGATTGGACAGAGATGTAGATGCCTGAAGAGAAGCTGGATAATACATATTGGACTATTCATTTTGATGGGTCCAAGCAATTGGAAGGCTCAGGGGCTGGAGTTGTTTTAGCTTCCCCTCAAGGTGATAAATTTTGTTATGTGCTACGATTGATGTTTCCCTGTACTAACAATGCAGCTGAGTATGAAGCCTTGCTTCATGGTCTTCGGATGGCTAAGGAGATGAATTTAAGCCGGGAAAGGTGCTTTGGCGACTCAGATTTGGTGGCTCAACAAGTATCAGGCAAGTGGGATTCCAAAGATCCTCTCATGGCAGCTTATCACCGTGAAGTTGATGCCATTGCTGGACACTTCAAGGGTTACCAAGTGGAACACATTAATCGCAGAAAGAATGAAGCAACTGATGCTTTAAGCCAGCTGGGGTCTCAGTGTAAGCCGGTGCCACCTAATACTTTCTTAGATGTTTTGCATAAACCTTCTGTCAAGTTGCCTACAGAGGAACACTTGGCTGTTCCAGACCCGGAAGCACAATTGATGGCGGCTCTTCATGTCATCCCAGATTGGACAGTGCCATATTTGGCTTATATGACCCGGGGTGAGTTGCCTGAGTATTAGACCTGGGCTAGATAGATAACCTGGTGGTCTAAATCGATGACGATTGCCAATGGTCAGTGTCACAGGGGCGTTTCAACGTTGTGTCTCTCCCGAGGAAGGTCAAGAAATTCTTCGTGAAATCCATGAAGGGGATTGTGGTCATCATGCTGGTTCAAAGTACCTCGTAGCCAAAGACTTCCATCATGGTTTTTACTGGCTGACGGCTCACGCTGATGCGGAGGATCTGGTCAATAGGGGTGATGGTTGCCAGAAATCCTCACGACGCGCACACGTGCCGGCTCAAGAGTTGCGTATGATTCCAGTTACTTGGCCGTTTGCAGTCTGGGGGCTCGACATGGTTGGACCTTTCAAAATATCCGAAGATAAAAAGACACACCTTTTGGTGCCAGTTGACAAATTCACAAAGTGGGTTGAGGTAGAGCCGGTTAGTAAGTGTGATGCAGCCACGGCGGTTCAATTCATGAAAAAGGTGATCTTTCGTTTTTGCTTTCCACACATCATTATAACTGACAATGGTACTAATCTGTCCAAGGGTGCTATGGAGGAATTCTGCCAACGTGAGCATATCCGGCTTGATGTTTCACCAATAGCTCACCCCCAATCCAATGGTTAGGCTGAAAGAGCCAATCAGGAAATCATGAAAGGTCTCAAGCCCCGGCTTATGGTTCCTTTACAAGGGACGCCGGGTTGTTGGGTGGAGGAGTTACCCTCTGTGATATGGAGCATTAATACTACCCCTAACAGGTCTACGAGTTATACGCCTTTCTTCATGGTTTATGGAGCAGAGGCAGTCTTGCCTAGTGACATCCGTCATGACTCACCCCGTGTGGCAGCTTACGTTGAGGCTAATAGCGAACAAGCCCATCAGGATGCACTTGGCCTGTTAGATGAAGAGCGTGACTTAGCAGCAGCCCGCTCGGCGATTTACCAATAGGACTTGCGCCGTTATCACAACCGCCGAGTTAAGTACAGAACCTTTCAAGAAGGTGATTTGGTGCTCCATCTCATCCAGGATCAAACTGATGCACAAAAATTATCTCCACCTTGGGAAGGACCTTTTGTGGTCAGCAGGAATTTGAACAATGGGTCATACTACCTTATCGATGTTCGAGAGCACAAAGACTCACGTAAGTCGGAGGAAGAGACCCACCGGTCGTGCAATATCGCTCATCTTTGGCCTTACTATACTTGAGCGACCAGCTCTCATAATGTACATACTTTGATGTTGTATATATTATGATAAGTAATAAAGCAGGACCTCTGTCCTTTTCATCCTCAATAATTACATGTGTTCATCATGATAATTTCAAAATGACCAACTGGGAGCTGATTCAAATCTAGCTTAACCCTTTGGTCCAGCTCATGATTGTATTCGAATATAGCCATTAAACCATATGGTCACTAGGGGGCTTCCTGTTCAAACATAGGTCGCATTCGAACCAAAGAGAACATAGCTGTCGGTACCCTCTTGATCGGCGCAATGCCAAAACTCACTAGGGGGCTTCTTGATCTTATTCGAATCATAGCTTAACCCCTTTTGGGTCTGACTTGGATCGTATTCGAATCAGGGTCGTTAAAAACCTCTCAAGGTTATTTGGGGGCTTCCCGTTCAAACATAGGTCATATTCAAACCAAATAGAACATAGCTGTCAGTACCCTCTTGATCGGCGCAACGCCAAAGCCACTAGGGGCTACATGATCATGTTTGAATCCTAGCTTAACCCCTTTGATCCGGTTTACTGATCGTATTTGAATCAGAAGCCTCCAATTATTTTCTTTATGTTTGACTACATTTTTTGAAAAGACAATCTTTGTTCTGCGTTTTTTGTCTAGATCTAAGTATAAGTATGGTTTCAATTTAACCCGGCTTGGTTTTTGACGGTAAATCGCCAGTGTATGATAGTCATCATAATTATGGAAGTGTTGGCTTCTACAAAGATTGGGTCATCACCCTTATTGTTTGAGTTACATAAACCGATAGTTCAAATTCAAGGTCACAGGTATGATATTTTCGTTATGTTTCAAAGTTAAAATTCATAACAGGCTAATTTGTGTATCTTCAATCAGAGGCTTTCCAGCCTTAATAATTCTTACATACAGCCTTAATAATTATTACATTCAGACTTACTTATACAGTTATATTGGTCTCCATGGTTGTGTATTGGGCATTATGACCCGTTCGGTGATAAACCGCCAGGACAATTTTAATATATTGAATGCAGGAACAGATCCAACACTACTGATATTGTAAGGGATGTAAAACATATCTTCGTATGACGGACAACCGTGTTGTACGTAGCACAATATGCACGATAGTATAACAGAACAAGAAGTTTCAATGCTAGCATATTACAAGGCGTTTGGAGCCCAAAAAGGGATAAAACTGTTTGTCTCGCATACAGCAGGTGATAAGTTAGGCCGGTTCATAAATCGTGGCCTAGCTACCTTGATGGTTGTGGCTCATCCCTCACCGATTCGTCTTCCTCCACCGTTTGGAAATTGGATTTGGTCCAGTCAAAGCCACGCAGGGCGATCAATTCAGCCTTGTCATCTATTAGACCAAACGGGTCAATCTCAGGGGAAAAGGTGTGCTTACTGTTCGGTGGGATTAAATCCATCACTTTGTATGCAGGAGTTGCTAGTCTCTTGTTTTCAATATCAAAACCCGACTGATATTTGTCAAGTTCGGTCTCATTGCCAAGGATTGTAGCACATGGGCGAATTTCCTTAACGTAGGCAGCAAAATCTTTTTGGTTAAAAGGTGTTCCATCTTCCTTGAGACTAGGATATTCTTTCATTATATCAGTCGGGTCTAGCTCTGGCATCCAGGCTTTAGAGCGGCTTAACGCCGACACAGCTCCGGCTCTAGCGCAGGATCGCTTGATTTCTTGGAACCTAGCAGGGAAGACGGACAGCTTTTTCAACACGTCGCTCAATAAGTTTGCCTCTTGGTTCACTGGGGAGATAGTAGCAAGAATCGGTTGAGCTCTGGTGTACAATTGCTCCATGAGGGTGTAAACCACCTTCAGCTTTATCAACGGATCTTGGCTCAAATTGCTGCTCCTAGGACCTGTGCAGATTATACAAGGAGTTAAGCGGTGGCTTATGTTATGATGAAAAGGATTCACTTTGAATAATTAATAACATGACTTACCAAAGATGGCGTAGACCATCTGAGACACACGGTTCTTTAAGTTGATGAGTTCAGCAGTAACTTTTTCCAGAGCCGCCTCAGCTTTTTCGGCACGATGCATCAAGGCAGTTTTTTCATTGGCCCAGGCATCCTTTTCTGCACGGAGGTTGGTCTTAAGTTTGTCTGTTTCAGACACACTAGCCTGCAATTTGGATTCAGCCTTTCGGGTCTCCTTTTCCTGAGCCGCCAGCCGGGTCTTTATCTCATTCAGTTGTGTATCCAAATCAGCTATAGCAGACTGCAGGCAGCACAGGTTTATCAAAGTATGTTCAAAAGAGGATTACAACAATTAAAGTCCCAAGCACTTTGCCAAGCAAACACACTTGGCACTTGGGGGCTAATGTCTGCCAAAGCAATTTTTTCTCTTCTAAAAAGTCCCAAGTGTTTAACAAGTAACAACACTTGGCACATGGGGGCTAATGCATGTTGCTCAAAAATCTTTCTATGAGCCGGTTAAGCTGTCAACAGTTTCAGGTAATACATGAGGGATACGAAAATAAGTATTGTTTTGTCTATAATGACCGGTTCAGTCATGCTGATTAAACCGGCCCTTGGGGCATAGACATGGAGAAGTACATTGTTACTGAAATCTGGTTTAAAGTTTTTGAAACTGGACTTGAAGGAAGACTAGAACGGAAGCTTATAAATGTTTCAAGTCTACAGATCATTCAGGTTCATCATAATCAAAGACTTGGGGGCAGGTAGAGTATATAATTCATGGAAGCCGGGGAATGTACCTCATATTCCTACTGAATCTATTTGACCATCTCAATTTCTGAGTCTCGATTGGAGTGCACTTGACTGAGATAGCCAGATAGCACATCACTTATACTCAGGTGAGCATAATGAGAAACGTCAAACATCACTTTCTGTCTCTCCATAACTTCTTTCCTGGCAGAGTGTTTTGCCAGCACAGTTGGGTTCCCCAGCTCAATGAATCTGGAATTAGTAATCAAAATATCATCGCCATGGGTCTCTGGCGGCTTAACTGAGCTTGCCGGTTCAACAGTTGAGAGATCACGAGCGGTTTCATCAATAGACAGCTCAGGAAAAACCGGATGAATATTGACAACAAGATCCTCTGGTGCTTCAGATTGTTCTGGTACAAGAGGCGGCTGCTCAGATTCAACAGTTTTTGGATTCTCAGTCGTTTTTGACACCTTTGCTTTTTCAGGCTTTGCTTGACCGCAATAAGAAAATTTGTGATGAGTCAGCATGGTGACAAAGATATAAAGGAACAGACAGAGAGGCAGTTATCCTTACCCAAGGGTAGTCTTGAAAGCCGGTAGTTGAGTCTGTGAAGAATCACTAGAAGAACGAGAGATCTCCTGCAAAAGAGCAATCACAGTTAAGAGAGCAATAGAATAAACTCATTGGTAAGGGCAAAAGGTCAAGGATGAAAGAAACCTCATTTTGACATTTCCGAGGAGTCTTTGGTAAACCAGAGAGTAAATTGTCGTATCCGCCGGTCCGGCTGTGGCAGCGGCTATCATGTTGCTGTCGTTTCAAAAGAAAATGAGGATCTAAATAAGCCAAGGGGTGTGAAAACCTTACTTTCCGAATTACCCGCTGAGGTTTCTGTCTTGGTAAAGGTTCTGAGTCAGAGGAAATAATAGTTACCTCGTCTTCGACTGCATGGATGGTTCCTGTGTCACCCTGATAATAGTTAGTGTCAATAAGGTTGTTAAAAAACTGGCCAAGAGAATCAAGAGGTACCTCCGACTCAGAGGTGTCATCCAGCTTGAGTAATTCATAAGAGGTTTATTTCTTCCTAGATTTTCTGTTGGTCTTCTTGGCGGCTATCATAGCAGCTTTAGTTTTTTTGACAGCCTCGTGGTCATATTTGGCTTTCCAAAAATCAGATTTGGCCTGGGAAAGGATAACATGTTGAAATCTGTTCAAATACTTAACTGCTGAGGGAGAAGAAGTTAAAATGATTTACCTCTGGAGCTGGGTTAAGCTTGTAGAAAGGATTTAAACCCACGACGCTGCAATCTTCATATTTATTGTTAACAAGAGTGCTCGCCATTTCAACGATGGCCTCTTCGGTCAGACGTAGAGGACTATGGCGCAGACGGTCATCTGTTCCTCCGGTATAATTACACATCAAGCTGGGGTGGTGGCTTAGAGGGATGATCCGCCATGCGACCCAACGGTGGACTAAGTCAAGGCCAGTTAAGCCGTTTTCCAGCAAAGCTTGAACCTTTTTGATCTTTGGCATAAGTTTCTTGCGTTCAGCGGCAGTCAGTTTATCAAGGAGGTTGTAGGTGGTGTCAAGACGCGCCGCACGGTAACCCGGCATCGGTTTTTGATCAGACGGTGAGGTGTCCTGGCAATAGAACCATGTTTGATTCCAGTCCTTGGGATGGCTCGGTAAAACTATTAGAGGGAAGATGGCATCTCGTCAACGCTGAATTAAGATCCCGCCAAGCTCCAAGCTGGAACTGTTGGTGTATTCATTCTGGCGGTTCAAGTGAAAGTATTCTTTGAAGAACTCAACAGTGGGTTCTTCTTGCAGATAAACTTCACAGAAAACTTGAAAGTTACAGATGGATATGGAATTGGGTCCAATATCCTGTGGATGAAGCTTGAATAAATTCAGGATATCTCTAAAGAATTTTGAGTCAGGCGGCGTAAAGCCCCGGTTCATATGGTCGGTGAAGACAATGATCTTGCTGTCCTTTGGTTGCGGTCTTTCTTTGTCCGGGTCAGGAGCACGATAAGACATGGCATTTGTTTTAGGTAAATACCCAACGGTAACAAAATCTTTCAGAGTGCTCTCGGTGACTATGGAAGGGACCCAGTTGCAAGTTGTCATCGTCTTTGGTGGCATGGTGAAAGTGCAATCTAAAAGAAAACAATTCACTGGCTTAAATTAGTTGGTGGGATTGCAAGTTAAAGTTTACAGTGCACATTTATCATGGCGGCTTAAACAAGGGCTATTGATATATGGATAAGCCAGCTAAACCGGTGGTGTAAGCCGCCATGATTAGAGGCATTCAAGATCTACCAAGGCTGTAATCTGCTAAGTGTTAGGACAAACAAGTTTCTCATATTGAGGGTATAAATTTGGATCTACCATTTTCAAAAAAGGGAGATAAATTCATCTGCAAAATAATGGAGGAAGAACAGAGGAGCCCTAGAAGCAATCTAGTGTAGTAGGGATATGTTCTAATGTTTTAACAGGCACGGAAACTGCTGCCGCACAAGATTTCGTGGCTTTTTTGGGTCTAATCTATGGATCTAGGACAAAAAGGAAAGGAGGGCAGGTGACGAACATCCATGAACTCCGATGAACACCGACAAAACCCTAGTAACAGATCTATGACTAGGGAAAAGAAGCTTACCGAGATCGTCAGGGTAGCAGAATGGCACCGCAAGTTTCTGGTCTATTTAGGGCGATGCAGCGGCCGGAGTTGAGGCTGGAGACAGGAGGTCTGTGGTGGCGAAGCTTGGGCGGGTCGGTGCGTCGCAATGAAGGAGAAGGAAGGAGAAGGAGAAGACCGAAGGGCTGTGTGCGGTCCTATTTAAGGGGAAACAAGCAAACAGACAAGTGCGAAAATGAGGAGGTTGAACAATGGTTATCCAGCTAGATGGACGCCTTGATTTTTGGAAAGGCATTAAGGCAAAGATCCATTGAAGATGACATCGTTGCAGTTTTCTGAAATTTTTGGAGATGACATCATGGCGGGTTATAAGGTTTTCACAACAAATGAGACAGGATTTTTTTTCTAAGTATTGAAGATTGGCATGAACAAGTTCAAATCAACCTGGGGCCTAATGTTGGGGAAATAACTATTAGGCATGACCCGCCCAGGAGGGCCGGGTCATCCCTAAGGCGATTCACTATAATGAAGCCCAAGATTGCACGACGGTTCATAGATAGGCTTAGTATAAGGCCCAGGCCCAAAGGCGGCTCAAGGCCCATAGAGATAAACCGCAATATGTACATGACTTGTATTGTAAGGCAGGAATAGTTAGAGACCGAGCCGGACAATGTTTATGAGCCGGCCGGGACTCTATGAGCCGCTGGGCGTCAGCCTCTGTATATAAAGGGACGACCCGGGCGGCGGTTTAGGACAAGAAAACACAGATCGAAAGCTAGGTCAAGTGGATTTGCTCCCTAGCAATAGAAACATAAGCAATACCACCTCAAACTGGATTAGGCTTTTACCTTCATCGCAAGGGGCCGAACCAGTATAAACTCTCGTGTCCTTTTTCCCGTTTTAACCCCTTTAAGCTTCCTAGTTGCGATGGCTCCACACTTCAATCCTTTCACTAGGAAATATGCCGTGACAATTCCATGACACACGTGATTACCCACAAGTATAGGGGATCAATTGTAGCCTCTTTCGATAAGTAAGAGTGTCGAACCCAACGAGGAGCTAAAGGTAGAACAAATATTCCCTCAAGTTCTATCGACCACCGATACAACTCTGCGCACGCTTAACGTTCGCTTTACCTAGAACAAGTATGAAACTAGAAGTAGTTTGTAGGTGTAACAGGATAGGTTTGCAAGAATATAAAGAGCACGTAAATAAAAACTAGGGGCTGATTTAGGTAAAGAAGCAATAAAGTTAGTATAGCGAGTGTGGAAAAGTGGTGGTAGGAGTTGCAAAATTATCACTAAGCAATTGACTACTTTACTAGTCCAATAGCAAGTTTTATGTGGGAGAGGGCACTGCTAGCATGTCATCCCTGACTTGGAATTCTATGCACTTATGATTGGAACTATTAGCAAGCAGCCGCAACTACTAATATTCAGTAACGTAAAACTCAACCATAGCATTAAGATATATTGGCCCCCCTTCAATCCCGTATGCATCAATTTCTATGCTAGGTTGAAGCTTCTGTCACTCTTGCCCTCCAATACATAGTCCTATCAACATACAACTAAACATATGGTGTGATCCACACGTGCGCTCATATAATGGGCACCAAACGAAAGCTACATAACCATAAGCAAATTAAACCAATCATAGCAATTCACCAATTACGATAGGACAACGAAAATCTACTCAGACATCATAGGATGGCAACACATCATTGGATAATAATATGAAGCATAAAGCACCATGTTCAAGTAGAGGGTACAGCGGGTTGCGGAAGAGTGGACCATTGTAGATAGATGGGGGAAGGTGATGAAGATGTTGGTGAAGATGACGGAGGTGTTGGTGTAGATTGCGGTGACGATGATGGCCCCGGCGGCGTTCCGGCGCCACCGGAAGAGAGGGGGAGAGGGCCCCCCTTCTTCTTCCTTCTTGACCTTCTCCCTAGATGGGAGAAGGGTTTAACCTCTGGTCCATGGCCTCCATGGTGGCGGAGGGGCGAGAGGCACTCTGAGTTTGGATCTGTCGCTCTGTCTCTCTCTGTTTCTGCGTTCCTGATTCTGCTCTTTCACCGTTTCTTATATTCCGGGAGATCCGTAACTCTGATTGGGCTGAAATTTTAACACGATTTCTATCCGGATATTGGCTTTCTTGCGGCGAAAGGAGGGCACGAACCTCCTTACGGGGTGGCCACGAGGGCCCAGGGAGCGCCTAACCCCCTATGGCGTGCCCCCTGCCTCGAGGCCCCCTCGGGCATCGTCTCACATTGATTCTTCTTCCCAAAAATCACATATATTCCAAAAAAATATCCGTTGGTTTTTATCCCATTTGGACTCTGTTTGATATGGATTTTCTGCAAAACAAAAAACTTGCAACAAACAGGAACTAGCACTGGGCACTGGATCAATATGTTAGTCCCAAAAATAGTATAAAAAGTTGCCAAAAGTATATAAAAGTTGTAGAATATTGGCATGGAACAATCAAAAATTATAGATACGACGGAGACGTATCAGCATCCCCAAGCTTAATTCCTGCTCGTCCTTGAGTAGGTAAATTATAAAAAAAGATAATTTTTGATGTGGAATGCTATCTAGCATAATCTTGATCATGTAATCTAATCATGGCATGAATTTTAAGACACGGGTGATTCCAAGCAATAGTCTATCATTTGACATTAAGACAATAATAATTCAAGCATACTAATAAGGCAATCATGTCTTTTCAAAATAACATGGCCAAAGAAAGTTATCCCTACAAAATCACATGGTCTATCTATGCTCCATCTTCACCACACAAAATATGCAAATCATGCACAACCCCGATGACAAGCCAAGAATTTTTTTCATACTTTTGATGTTCTCAAACCTTTTCAACTTTCATGCAATACATGAGCGTTAGCCATGGACATAGCACTATAGGTGGAATAGAATATGATGGTGGAGGCTGTGTACAGAAGACAAAAAGGAAGAAAGTCTCACATTGACGGGGCTAATCAACGGGCTATGGAGATGCCCATCAATTGATGTCAATGCGAGGAGTAGGGATTGCCATGCAACGGATGCACTAGAGCTATAAGTGTATGAAAGCTCAAACTGAAACTAAGTGGGTGCGCATCCAACTTGCTTGCTCAAGAAGACCTAGGGCATTTGAGGAAGCCCATCGTTGGAATATACAAGCCAAGTTCTATAATGAAATTCCCACTATTATATGAAAGTGATAACTCAAGAGACTCTCTATATGAAGAACATGGTGCTACTCTGAAGAACAAGTGTGGTAAAAGTATAGTAACATTGTCCCTTCTCTCTTTTCTCTCATTTTTTTTATTTTTTCTCTATTTTTCTTTTTTTGTAGGCTTCTTTGGCCTCACTCTCTTTTTTGGGGGCTTCTTTGGCCACTTTTAGTTTGATAACCTCACATGGGACAATGTTCTAATAATGATGATCATCACACTTTTATTTACTTATGTCGGATCTGGGGTTCCGGCAAACCCTTGAGGTTAGAACACTGGGGTGCGCGCGAAGGCTCTCTCCCTATCGATCCACGCCCTAGCTCTCTAAGATCTCGCAGATGAACTCAACGAACTCACGACACAGAAAGACACAAGATTTATACTAGTTCGGGCCACCGTTGTGGTGTAATAACCTACTCTAGTGTGGTGGTAGTGGATTGCCTCTTGGGCTAATGATGAATAGTACAAGGGGAAGAACAGCCCCTGAGGTTGAAGTGTTCTTGTGCTTGGCGAACTTGTGTGTGGCCTTGGTGGGGTGGATCCGGTCCAAGTTTATCCCTCCAAGGTCCTCTCCCTTTCTCTACGGTGGTGGCTAGTCCTATTTATAGAGGCCCAGGTCCTCTCCCCAAATATTGAGCGGGAAGGGAGCCAACAATGGCTAATTCGAAAGGGACAACTAGTACAAGCTATCTTGACAAAAGGTGGTCTTCGCATGTAAAAGGCTCTGGTGATGATGTCGTCTTGGGCTCCATGGTGACCTCCGCCTTGTCGTCCTTCTGGTCTTGGTCTTGTTGCACCAATGTGGAAACCTTTGCTTGATGCCTCGGTACTCTGTGCCTGCGCTTGCCCCCTTAGCACCAAAGAGGAAACAAGGACGCTGTGCGCGCTGGCACCCTCCTGGTCCCGATCATCATGGCTCACGTCACGACGGCCTTGCGAGGTTTACCTTGCCTTGATCTCTCCGCCCCTCGTGAGCCTGCCTAGTGAGGCCGCTCTTGAGGAGGTCTTGCATCGTCCGCCCCATGAGGCTTGGCCCCTCGCGAGGGTCTTGAGTGTCTTGTCAATGAAGATGGGCCATATGAACCTGCCAGCCCAGCCATGCTGTCTGTGTCAAAACCGGCGGATCTTGGGTAGGGGGTCCCGAATTGTGCGTCTAGGCGGATGGTAACAAGAGACGGGGGACACGATGTTTTTACCCAGGTTCAGGCCCTCTTGATGGAGGTAAAACCCTACTCCTGCTTGATTGATCTTGATGATATGAGTATTACAAGAGTTGATCTACCACGAGATCGAAGAGGCTAAACCCTAGAAGCTAGCCTATGGTATGATTGTGTGTTGTTGGTCCTACGGGCTAAACCCTCCGGTTTATATAGACACCGGAGGGGGCTAGGGTTACACAGAGTCGGTTACAAGGAAGGAGATGTACATATCTGTACTGCCAAGCTTGCCTTCCACGCCAAGGAGAGTCCCATCCGGACACGGGACGAAGTCTTCAATCTTGTATCTTCATAGTCCAACAGTCCGGCCAAAGGATATAGTCCGGCTGTCCGCATACCCCCTAATCCAGGACTCCCTCACACGCCATGGGCCGTAGGCCAGCAAGTCTGGGGTCCCCCATTCCCAGAACGCCGACAGTAGCCCCCCCGCCCAAGGCGCGCTCGGGCTTGGCTTCGAGGCGAAGACAAACGGTTAAGCGCGGAGTGCTGTAGGCCCCAAATGCCTGCGGTCTTGGTTGACGCGCGGCGGTTGATTGGACGTGGGCATCTCTGCTTCCCCATGCTGCCTCGGCAACTGCCCGACTTGAGAAGTCCCTGCGGCATGCAAGGAAAACCATCATTACCTATGATCGTGGGGGTGCTGGTTGGCCTTCCTCTGCAATAAATGGGGAGGGGGGCTGAGCCCCCGTCGCCCATATTCTCCCATTCCTCTCACTCCTTCTTCCTCCGCTCCACTGCTAGCAGCAGCTTCAATGGCGCCGATCCGTAAGTTTTCTGCTGGAGAGAAGGGAAAGGCCCCTCGCGAGGGGCCCGGCTCCATGGTGCCTAAACAGGGACGCGGCCGTCCCCGCAAGCATTCCGCGACTCCCGCTGTGGCCCCCTGCTCCCGGGGTGGTGCCGCTGCGCGTGGCGGGGGTCGATCTGGTCGTGGCAGCCCCGTCCATGAGGGGAGACATGCCGTGGTCGCACGGCATCCCCGGCCACGCTTCCACTTGGTAGAGGTGCTGCGGAGGTCGTTGTCTGGTTGGTGGATCCGGCCGGCAACTGGCTCCAGTTTCCATGCTTCTTTGCTGACGAGCTGTCGGCCCCTAGTCCGGGCGGGCTCTGGCTGCAGGCGGACGGTTGCTGCAGCAGGCTTCCTAGGTCACGGTCAAAGTGTCCGCCGCGGGCAACATAGCTCTAGCCCATGGTTGGCAGACGTTCGCCCCCGCGCGCGGCCTGGGCAAGCGGTGCACCCTCCATTTCAGGTATGATGGTGATGCGACCCTCTACGTGAGGGTGTTTGGGGAAGATGGTCTCCGCGCCGGGTGCTGCCTCGAGTCGAACGACAGCGGGGAAGTGCTCGGTCTTGGCGATGGCCACGGCGAGGGCGAGCCCGCCAGCCACACCTCGTCCAACTACAGTGGCTCTTCTCTTGGCGAAAACTCCAGTAGAGGTGGCTAAGACTAGCCGCCACGCCGCCGCGCTCGCTTCGAAGGTGGTGGTGGGTCATCCCGTCGCCGCGCCTCCGTGAAGCGCGAGGAGGGATCCGGCTAAGCTCGGGACGTCCCTGGAGGCCTGCCTCCATGGTTCGTTGCAACACCGCTTTTGCTTTGTTCCTCTTTTCTTTCCTGCATCAAAACGAAACCAGTATTGGCCCAAATGGGTGTGCATCAAACTGTGATTCCTCAATCATTATGTTATGCTTGTTATTTCTGTGTTGTGTCATTTGTTTTGTGCGGAGATAACTTATCCCGGCACGCTCGGGGCAGCCTCTTCTTCACGAGGCACTTGTCTCCTCGTGCCCGTCTTGGCTTAGTGGTTGCTTAGGAACTGCAAAAAAAAATGTCATTAGGGGGCTCGCTAGGACACTTATCGTTCACCCGAGACTTAACCTAGCGCTTCATATCGCGGTACCCGAGGGGCACAGATTTAGGAGAGATGCGCCGACTTGTGGGCTCGAATGAGGGTGCCTCGCGAGAAACCGGCAGACCGAAGGCAGAGGGAAGGACCAACACAGGAGGAAAAAACCCTCGCAAAGGCGCCTGCCTAGCCCCCTCGCGGGGTACGTGAGAGAGAGAGAACACAAGCAAACTGGGTTCAGAAAAGAAACGGCAAAAAGCAACGGAACCAAATCAGTAGGGAACACCAGAAGCAACTTCGATTAAGAGAAGGCCGAGTCCGGCACCTAGTCTAGTCTTCGACGTCTTCTCACCAGCGCGGAGCTAAGTGCTGCCACTAGGCGTGGGAGGGAGCCCCCGAGGGCCGAGGGCGGCTCTCCGGAGACTCCGGGGCATGTACAGCCCCACTCATTATTACATGAGAGTGTCACGGGCGTCGATTCTTCACAGGCACCGGGCCATGCTTCACAAGCATTGGGCCTTGCTTCATAGGCACTGGGCCTTGTTTCATGGATAGAACCTCCAGAGGTGCTGTATGTTCCAGGCGTTCTGGACGGGCACTCCCTCCTACGTCTCCAGGCATGCGGCGCCAGGCCTGGAAATATGGACGACCCTGAACGGGCCCTCCCACATGGGTGAGAGCTTGTGCAACCCTTCCCTATAGAGGACCCGCCTCAAGACAAGGTCGCCTACCTCCAGCGTCCTGGAGTGGATGTTGCGGCAGTGGTACCGCCGCAGTGCCTGCTGGTACCTTGCCGCCCTCAGTGCTGCTTCGGGGCGTCGTTCCTCCCCCAGTACGAGGTCCAGCCCCCGCAGGGCATCCTGCTACGTTTCATCAAATGCCAGGACCTGTGCGGAGCGATGCTTGACCTCGTGAGGAAGGACCGCTTTGGCTCCGTAGACAAGGAAGAATGGGGTCTCGCCCGTCGGCTTTGTGGCGGTGGTGCGGGTGGACCACAACACGAACTGGAGCTCGTCGTGCCAGCCCCTGCCGCAGGATTCGAGCTTCTTCTTGAAGGTCCTAGTCTTGAGGCCCCTCAGGACCTCCGCATTGGCGCGTTCAGCCTGGCCGTTGCTCCTGGGGTGTGCCACCAAAGCGTAGCAGATCTGCATTCCAAGGTTAGCACAGTATGTTTTGAAGAGGTTACTGGTGAACTGCGAGCCGTTGTCGCTGATGATGCGGTTGGGGACCCCGAAACGGCTCATGAGGCCCTTGATGAACTTGACCGCCGAACCAGCTGGGATGGTGCGGACGGCTTCCACTTCCGCCCACTTGGTGAACTTGTCGATGGCGACGTAGAGGTAGCGGTAGCCCCCTAGCGCTCGAGGGAATGGGCCCAAGATATCCAGCCCCCAGACCGCGAACGGCCATGTGAGTGGTATAGTCTGGAGGCCCTGAGATGGCTGATGGATCTGCTTGGCGTGGAACTGGCAAGCTTCCCAGGACTTCACCAGCTCGGCCGCGTTGTTGAGCACCGTGGGCCAGTACAACCCACTGCAGAACACCTTGCCAACGAGGGTCTGTGACGACGAGTGGTGTCCGCAGTCCCCGCCGTGTATGTCCATCAGCAACTCCTTCCCCTGGCCCCTGGAAATGCAATGCAGCGGAACATCATTTGGTCGCTTCCTGTACAACTCACCGTCCCTGATGCAGTATGATGTGGCTTGATGGGCCACACGCTCTGCGTCCTCTTCCTTCTCCGGTAGCATCCCTTGCATTAGATATTCCTTGAATTCCTTGGTCCAACATCCCTCCTAAGGCTCAAGCGCCAAGAGCAAGCGAGCCCCTGAGGTTGGTCCACAAGCTGGGGCTTCCGTGGCTGGCGGTTGTGGGAGCTCCTCCCGAGGCTGTGTCATGCTTGAAAGTGGTGGCGTCACTGACGGCTTGAAGAGCCGTTCCACGAAGATGCCAGGCTGTTGGGGCTGTCACTTGGATGCCCTCCTGGTGATGTCTTTGGCTTCCTTGTTGGTGCCACGGGGCACATGCTGCACCTCCATGCCTAGGAACTGCTTTTCCATCTTACGTACTTACGCGAGATACGCCTCCATGTCCTCGTCCTTTGGTTCGTACACTTTGTTGGAGAAGTTGACGAGGAGCTCTGAGTCGCCCCTAACTGTGAGGCGCTTCACCCCTAGAGCTGTCGCGGCCTTCAGGCCAGCTATGAGGCCTTCGTATTCCGTGATGTTATTGGAGACCTTCTCGCCCTGCTGAAAGCAGAGCTGCACAGCATAATAGAGCTTGTCCTGCATGGGCGAGATGAGTACTGCTCCAGCCCCCGCGCCCTGATGCGCGAAGGCACCATTGAAGTACATGACCCATACATCGGGCGCCTCACTTCCAAGCGAGGTAGACCAGTCCTCGCCCACTTCCAGTGCCGGGGAGTCCGTCCATTCCACCACGAAGTCAGCGAGTGCAGCTCCCTTGATGACCTTGGTGGTGTTGAACTCCAACTGGAATGCCTATAGCTTGATGTTCCACTCGGCGACCCTTCCAACAGAGTTGGGGCTCCTGAGCACCCTCTCCAACGGGTAGGCCGAGACGACCTTGATGGGGTGGCCCTGGAAGTAGTGCCATAGCTTCCATGAGGCCACCAGGAGTACGAGTAGGAGCTTCTGAGGCAGGGGATAACGTGCCCTTGCGTCCTGTAGCACCGTGCTGACGAAGTACACCGGGTGCTCGACGAGAACCGGCATGTTGGTGAGGCTCGCATCTCGCGCGAACTGGGATGCCTCCTGAGGTGGTGGGACCTCTGGCACCTGGTCGCTTGTGGGGGTCTCTACGGTGTCATCCGGCCGGCCTTGGTCTTTTGTTGCCGCCGCTATGGCTCTTGCTGCGCCTTCCTGATCTTGCGTCATCTCAGCTGGCGACGTACCTTGGCGTGGCGCACTCTTGGCCTGGTGCTCCTCCCGAACCGCCACTAGGACAGCGCTGGCGGAGTATGGGGTGGCGGCAAGATAGAGCACCAAGGGTTCGAGAGGCCGTGACGCCACCAATACCGGTGGGCTGGTCAGGTATCTCTTGAGGTCTTGGAAGGCTCGATCGGCTTTTGGAGTCCACTCGAACGGGCCCTTCTTCTTCATCAGCTTGAAGAAGGGTAAGGCACACTCTCCCAGCTTGGAGATGAAGTGCCCCAACACAGTCACCCGACCTGCCAGCTTCTGCATTTCCTTGAGGGTCTGCGGCGGGCTCATCCCCTCGATGGCCTTGATCTTCTCCGGGTTTGCCTCAATCCCTTTGTGTGATACGAGGAATCCCAGAAGCTTGCCGGAAGGGACGCCGAACACGTACTTTTCCGAGTTGAGCCACAAGTTCACCTGGCACAGGCTCTCGAAGGTCTCCTCCAGGTCTTGGATCAAGGTCCTCACCTCCCAAGACTTCACCACAATATCGTTGACGTAGGCCTCCGTGTTTCTCCCTAGCTACCGCCCTAAAACGATGTGCATCAACCGCTGGAAGGTCGCACCCACATTGCACAGCCCAAAGGGCATGCAGGTGTAACAGTATACCCCACACGGGGTCAGGAAAGCCGTCTTCTCTACATCTTCCACCACCATCTTGATTTGGTGGTACCCTAAGAACGCATCCAGGAAGCACAATAGGTCGCACTCGGCGGTGGAGTCGACGATCTGGTCAATGCGCGGGAGGGGAAATGGATCTTGTGGGCACACCTTGTTGAGGTTGGTGAAGTCGACGCACATTCGCTCCTTCCCGCCTTTCTTCGGCACCACGACTGGGTTCGTCAGCCATTCGGGGTACCTAACCTCACGAATGGCACCTGCCGCCTCTAGCTTGTGGGTCTCTTGGACGATGAAGGCCTGCTTCTCCGTGGACTGCCGCCTTGCTCGCTGCTTCACAGGGTGCACCTTGGGGCACACCCTCAAATGGTGCTGAATCACCTCTCTCGGGACCCCCACCAGCTGACTGGGATGCCAAGCGAATATTTCCTTGTTCGCGTGCAAGAACTTCACCAATGCTTCCTCCTGGCTGGGGTCGAGGCTGGCGCCTATGGTGAAGGTGGCTCCTGAGGGGTCGTCCTCGTCGACCGATACCTGCTTGGTTTCTGCCTTGTCTTGGGTGAACAACTACTTCTTCTTGGTCGGCGCGACTTCCTTGGCTTCGGGGGTACCGGCGCCGACGGGCTTCGCCACGTGGCGGCCCCGATGGCAAGTTTGAGTGCCATCACGGCCTCCTTGGCGTCCCCCTTGACGGTGAGGACACCTCTGCTTCCAGGCATCTTCATGAGGTTGTAGGCTGGATGAGTCGCCGCCATGAACTGGGCCAGAGCCGGGTACCTGAGGATGGCATTGTATGGGAGGCCGATCCGGGCGATGTCGAAGTCGACCAGCTTGGTGCGGTAGTTGTCGCGCGTGCCGAAGGTGACGGGGAGGCAGATCTGCCCAGGGAGCGGGCGGCGCCTCCGCCAACTCCCGAGAAAGGCTTGCTGAGGCTGAGCTGCTTGAGTGGGACATGAAGAAGGCTGAAGGCCTCCACGGAGAGCAAGTTGAGGCCGGCGCCACCGTCGATGAGGGTCTTGGTGACGACCACGTCGTAGATGGTGGGCATGCAGAGCATCGGAAGCATGCCCGAGCCGGTGGTGGTGACGGGGTGGTCTTCTGAGCTGAAGGTGAGATCGGCCTCAGGCGTGGACCAGCCCGGCGGAGCCCCCGAGTGCGTGGAAGCGGCACCGATTTGGCGGAGGAACGACTTGATGTGGTGCTCTCAAGGCGGCTCCTACGAGCCGCCCAGCAGGGCCGCGACCGTGTGGTGTGCCGGTGCCGCGTAGCGCATAGTGAAGAGGTCGCGGAGCTCCTCCCAGGATGCCACCATGGATCTTGGAAGGTTAAGCAGCCAGGCGCACGGCTCACCGGCGAGGGCCATGGGGAGCCAGTTGGCCATGACCTTGTCATCACCCCCGGCTTCGAGGATGGCCTCCTCGTACGCCAGCAGGAAAGCTGACGGGTCCACCGCGCCGTCGTAGCGCGGCGGCATCTCCGGCTTGAACTTGGGCGGCCACTGCATCTGCCGCAGGGCGGGGGCCAGGGCTCGGAGCCCCCTGGCCCTGTCGTCAACGCTGGCCGTCAGAGTCAGGGGCACGGCGGCTGCCATATGGGCGAACTACGGTGTCGACGGAGCGCAGATCGACGGACAAGAAGCTACGGCGCACCCCTACCTGGCGCGCCAAATGTCGGATCTAGGGTTCCGGCAAACCCTTGAGGTGCGAACACTGGGGTGCGCACGAAGGCTTTCTCCCTATCGATCCACGCCCTAGCTCTCTAAGATCTCGCAGATGAACTCAACAAACTCACGACACAGAAAGACACAAGATTTATACTGGTTCGGGCCACCGTTGTGATGTAATACCCTACTCCAATGTGGTGGTGGTGGATTGCCTCTTGGGCTAATGATGAACAATACAAGGGGAAGAACAGCCCCCTAAGGTTGAGGTGTTCTTGTGCTTGGTGAACTTGTATGTGGCCTTGGTGGGGTGGATCCGGTCCAAGGTTATCCCTCCAAGGTCCTCTCCCTTTCTCTATGGTGGTGGCTAGTCCTATTTATAGAGGCCCTGGTCCTCTCCCCAAATATTGAGCGGGAAGAGCGCCAACAACGGTTGATTCGAAAGGGGACAACTAGTACAAGCTATCTTGACAAAAGGTGGTCTTCGCCTGCAAAAGGCTCTGGTGATGACGCCGTCTTGGGCTCCATGGTGACCTCCGCCTTGCCGTCCTTCTCGTCTTGGTCTTTTTGCACCAATATGGAAACCTTTGCTTGAGGCCTCGGTACTCTGCACCTGTGCTTGCCCCCTTAGCACCAAAGAGGAAACAAGGACGCTGCGTGCGCTCACACCCGCCTGGTCCTGATCGTCATGGCTCATGTCACGAGGGCCTAGCGAGGTTTACCTTGCCTTGATCTCTCTGCCCCTCCTGCCTAGTGAGGCCACTCTTGAGGAAGTCTTGCATCGTCCGCCTCGCGAGGCTTGGCCCCTTGCGAGGGTCTTGAGTGTGTTGTCGATGAAGATGGGCCATATGAACCTGCCAGCCCAACCACACCATGAGCGGCAGGCAGGCAAGTCTGGGGACCCCCGTTCCCAGAACGCCGATAACTTACAACTCAATATTACAACTCGATACTAGAACAAAGATATGACTCGATATGGATGCCTCGGGCGATGTACCAGGATGTGCAATGATCTAGCGTAGCAATGACTTCAAAAAACTGACAAGCCATGAAAATATCATGCTAGCTATCTTACGATCATGCAAAGCAATATGACAATGAATGCTCAAGTCATGTATATGAAGATGATGGAAGTTGCATGGCAATATATCTCGGAATGGCTATGGAAATGCCATGATAGGTAGGTATGGTGGCTGTTTTGAGGAAGATATAAGGAGGCTTATGTGTGATAGAGCGTATCATATCACGGGGTTTGGATGCACCGGCGAAGTTTGGACCGACTCTCAAGGTGAGAAAGGGCAATGCACGGTAACGAAGAGGCTAGCAATGATGGAAGGGTGAGAGTGCGTATAATCCATGGACTCAACATTAGTCATAAAGAACTCACATACTTATTGCAAAAATATATTATTCATCAAAATGAAGTACTACGCGCAAGCTCCTAGGGGGATAGATTGGTAGGAAAAGACCATCGCTCGTCCCCGACCGCCACTCATAAGGAAGACAATCAATAAATACCTCATGCTCCAATTTTGTTACATAACGGTTCACCATACGTGCATGCTACGGGAATCACAAACTTCAACACAAGTATTTCTACAATCCACAACTACCCACTAGCATGACTCTAATATCACCATCTTTATATCGCAAAACTATTGCAAGGTATCAAACATATCATATTCAATGATCTAGAAGTTTTATGTAGGATTTTATGACTAACCATGTGAATGACCAATTCCTATCATCTCTCTAAATAGATATAAGTGAAGCAAGAGAGTTTAATTCTTTCTACAAAAGATATGCCCATGCTCTAACAAATATAAGTGAAGCAAAAGAGCATTCTACAAATGGCGGTTTTCTATGTGAAGAGAAACATGCAATCCAAACTTCAAATGATATAAGTGAAGCACATGAAGCATTCTATAAAGCCATACTCAAAAGATATAAGTGAAGTGCAAAGAGCATTCTATAAATCAACCATGGACTATCTCATACCAGATTGGTGCATTAAAGAAAAGTGAAAACTAAATGCAAAAGATGCTCCAAGGTTTGCACATATCACATGAACGGAACGAATCCGAAAGCATACCGATACTTGTTGAAGAAAGATGGGATGCCTTCCGGGGCATCCCCAAGCTTAGACGCTTGAGTCTCCTTGAATATTTACTTGGGGTGCCTTGGGCATCCCCAAGCTTGAGCTCTTGCCTCTCCTCTGTCGGGGGTTGGGTGCGACATATGCCAAAGGATGGCTTATCATGGTGGGGGCGAGTAGAACGTCGCCGATGCCTGGAAACGGGATGAGGCGTAGACATGCACGCAGGCGAATCTTACCCAGCTTCAGGGCTCTCTGGGGAGATAATACCCCTACTGCTGCTCTACGGGGTCTCCGCATGATCACTATGGCAAAGTGTTTACACGATTGCTCCTTGAGCTGTTTTCTGGAGGTAGGAGAGGGCAAGGCTAGCTCCCTCCCTCCTATATGATCTGGTCTAGAGCTAATGGATTCCAACCCTTTGCATGGGTGCCCTGGGGGGTTTATATAGGCCTACCCCCTAGGGGTACAATGGTAATCCGGCTGGACGCAGGCCCAGCCATCAGTGCCTCCGGCCTCCGTCTTCTCCGCCGACTGGCTAGGTACGGAGCCGACAGGTCGCGTCTGCCGCGGGCGGGTCTTGTCGGCTGCTGATTACTATAGCCGTGCTTCTGATGACGCAGGCTTGGTCATGGAGTCGTGTCAACAGCCCCGCCGCCTGGCGGGCGATCACTATTGCCACTCTCCATCACATCTGATTAATGGCACATGGGCCCCGGGGGAGGAGCCGGCCAACTCTCGGGGGCCGACTCCCGACGGGTCTGACTTGTGGCGCACTTGCCGTCTTCTGGGATCCCGCTGGCTAGTGGGATCCACCGCCCTAGGGTCGTACAGACAAGTAGTCGTGGGCGTAGGATTCGGTCCTTTGGCACCGATGTCAGGGCCGGCACGGCAACAATGCCACGCCGGACGGAGATCTCCACGGGTACGGCGTACTGTGGCCATGCCTGCCTTTGGAAAGGGGTGGGAGTGGGCTTGACTGTAGCCACTCCCCGTCCCGTCCCTCTTGATGAGGGCATGGGGTTTGTGGGAGTCGCGGGCCGACTCCCCAAGGCCGACTTCTTGGGAAGTCGTTAGTCAGGAGTCGGTTTGTCCTGAAGTCGTCCCTGGGACTCGGCCGCGAGTGGTTAGACAGTGGCCTTGCCGCCGACTTCTCAGAAGGCGGCTCTTCGTCCTGGGGTCATGAGGGGCGCAGCCTACCCCGATGTCTTGAAAGGTTCTGGGGCTCGGGTTAGCCTACCCGTGGCCCATTACTCCGACAGTAGTCCTCGAAGCTGGTGAGGCGCCGCGGACGATCGGCCGAGAAGCCTCAGTAGTTTCTCTTTCCGGGTGCTCGACACATGGTTCTTGCTTGATTTCCGCCGGGCCGACTAGGAGTCGGACCCGCCCAACTCTGACTTGCACAGTATTTCGAACGTCATGGCCAGATCCAAGTGGCGTGCTGGCTAAGCTTCCAGGCCGCCGCCCGTTCCGGGCCTGTCACATGGCAACGCGCGGCCGGGCCAGTCTGCCAGCCTACGTGCATGACGGGACAGGCCCGTAGGAGGGGCCCGCCATTACCGTGCCTCGGCGCTCGAGCGGATCCGCTGTGGCCTGAGCGGACGGTTGGGATTCTTGTGGAGTTACTGCGCGCAGTAACTTGTCGTGGAAACGTGGGGGTCGTGGGGTCGTGGGCGCATTAAATCCCATGACCGCCCCCTCGGCTTCGCAGCTCATGAGGCTATAAGTAGGGGGAGGAGGGGGCGTGGTAGAGCACGCGCATCCCTCCTTCCCACTACTCCTTGCTCTTCTCCTTCTTCTTCTTCCTCGCCCCGCCGTGCGCCCAAGATTTCATGAACGCCGCGGCGATCAGCTCATGATGAGTTCTTCTTCTGCCGCTGTGCCTCCCTCGGTGCGTTCCGGCACCTGGGATGGCTCAGAAGTTCACGACGACCACATCGAGTTCCTCCGCAAGACTCGTCGGCTCCCTGGCGAAGATTACGTGCGGGTGCGTCTTGCGCCGAGGGGGAGATTTCCTCAGCGCCGGAGGAGGGCGAGCGAGTCATCTTCCGCTCGCACTGCCTGCGCGGATTGGGGCTGCCGGCGAGCAGCTTCTTCTGCTCTTTTTTGGAGTTCTACGGCCTCCAGCCTCACCACCTCACGCCCAACACGGTGGTGCTGCTGTCCGCCTTCGTGGCCTTGTGCGAGGGCTTCCTCGGAGTCCTACCCACCCTCGAGCTCTAGGGGGAGTTCTTCTACTGCAAGCTCGGCACCCAGGCTGCAGGCGTCCCGGCTCAATGCAGCACGTTCATCACCGGGCGAAGATCGGGGGCCGACAACCCCTTCCCCACCATCAAGCTGATAAAGTCGGTGAAGATGTGGTAGCGATCGTACTTCTACGTGAAGAGCTTCTTCGCGGGGGGCGATTGGGTCAACCTGCCGGCCTTCGAAGCCGGCCCGTCGGCTAGGAGATTGCCCAACTGGTCGTTCCGGTCCAAGTCGCTGATGCTTGCGGGAGCCGGCGCCGTCACACGACTCTGAGTGCTGACACAGTCGGAGGGCCTGACTGGTCCGGACCTGCTGGCCGCCTTCGTGGCACGCCGAGTTCTCCCGCTCCAAGGCCGCCCCCACATGATATGCCAAATGAGCGGGCGCCGTGACCCGAGTCGGATGTGCACCAAGGACATGCCTCACGAGGAGGTGGCCTACATGGTGAACTACCTCTCGGACAGCAAGCTGCTGGAGGACTGGCGGTTCGGCAAGGAGCCGTACTCCCGTGCCAACCCCCCACCTACAGTGAGCTGCCCTTTCTTTCTTTCTTTGATTTGTCCTCTTTCTTGCCGAGTCTGTTTTGTGCGACCTGACCAGTCGGCTTTGGTCAGAATCCTCTCCTCCATCCACCAGCCGGCACCTCGGGGCTGGCCCACGAATTCCTTGCCGACCGGGCAGAGAGCGACGTCGACGACCCCAATCTGGGGGCGGCGGCTTTGGAAGACGACGCCGAAGGAGGAGGCGGCCCGCGGCTCGGGTCCAGTCTAGAGGACTGGCCTGACGATGATGAGGAGGTCGCCCCCCGCCCCCGTCCAGGAGCCAGCCATCCCGGCGCGGGCTCTTCTGCCGCACCAAGTGCTCCAAGTGGCGGGAAGAAGCGCAGGGCCGTGCCTACTTTGTTCGGCAGTTGGCCGAAGAAGCCCAAGAGTTCGGCTGCGGCGACCCGGCGGGACGAGGCGGCTGCGAAGGCCATCCGCTTCCGTAAGGAAGTGAAGAAGCCACCACTGGTCTCCGCGTGAGTATTCCGTCTCAACGCTTTATTCTTTCTTTGTGGCTTTGTCTGAGTCTTTTACTTGCTTTTCTTGCTTCAGGGCTTCCCTCACTCTTGAGAGGGTCGTCGCCGCCTCCGTCATGGGGTCAGCGGAGACGTCCGCCACCACTCGGCGGATTGACCCCACTGTTGACCTCCGGGAGGCGACGGTGCGAAATGTGTAGGAGAAGCGCAACGAGGAAGAGGCTGCCCGCCTGGAGAAGGTGGAGGCCGATAAGGCGGAGGCCTCCGCCAAGAAGAAACTGGCCGAGGCCGAAGCCGTCGCCGCGACGAAGCGGCAGGCTAAGGAGGCCGCGCACCGCCAATCGGCGGTGTTCGTTACCCCACTGAACTCTGCGCCGCCGCCTCCAGAGTTCACGGGGCAGACTAGGGAAGCCGGTGGCGAGAACCCCATCCTGGAGAGGGAAGGCGGCGGCTCCTCCACACCAGATGTGATCGTTCCGCCGCCACCTCTGCCGCCGTCTGGGAGCACGCAAGGCGAACAGCCGGCGGATCCGCCGGTGCCGCCGACTGAAGACGAGGCCGTGGCGACGCTACTCCTTCAAGTCGGCTCGCCAACGCGCCGCCGTCTTGAGAAGGCAACTTCGGCGCCACGCCCCCTGGAGACTGGCAGCGCCAGCTCAGCGATCCCAGACGCCGAAGCGACGAGCGTTGCGCCCATTGGGTGGGTGCGAGGAGGCGGCACGGGGCCGCTGAACCAGGCGCTTCTGGACATCCAACTCTATGTCCGCGGTACATGGTGACTTGCGGGGAGTCGAACTCTATGTCCGTTGGGATGACGGCTCCGGCACCGTAGACGAGGAAGAAAGGCATGAAGTCGGTTGACTTGTTTGGAGTCATGCGCAGACTCCAGAGGACGGCTGGCAACTCATCGAGCCAGCAGCTAGCCGAGCGCTCCAGAGGCTCGACCAGCCGGGGCTTGATGCCAGACAGGATGAGGCCGTTTGCTCGCTCCACCTGGCCGTTTGACTATGGGTGGGCGACGGACGCTAGGTCCAGTCGGATTCCCTGTGTTACGCAAAAACGGGCCAAGGCGCCTTTGGCAAAATTTGTGCCGTTGTCGGTGATGATGCTGTGTGGTATGCCGTACCAAATTGTGATATCGGAGATGAAAGTCACGACAGTCGGACCGTTCAGTTTCTTGGTTGGCTTTGCTTCTATCCACTTGGTGAACTTGTCCACTGCGACAAGTAAGTGAGTTAAGCCACCTCGTGCCGTCTTGAATGGTCCCACCATGTCTAGACCCCAAACTGCGAAAGGCCAGGCAATGGGGATGGTCTTGAGTGCAGAAGCCGGCTTGTGCGGCTTGGAGCTGAACTTCTGGCACCCTTTGCATTTTTGGACCAATTCCTTGGCCTCTTATAATGCAGTCGGCCAGAAGAAACCATGTCGAAAGGCTTTGGCGACGAGTGCTCTTGAAGCCGCATGGTGGCCGCACTCGCCTTGATGGATTTCTTTGAGAATTGCTTGGCCTTGCTCTCGCTCTACGTAGCGCTGGTAGACACCAGTAACACTGCGCCTGACCAGCTCGCTCTTGACTATGGTGTAGGCTGCCGCTCGGCATTGTACTTGCCGAGCTAAGGTCTCATCAGTCGGCAGCTCTTTGCTCACCAGGAATTTGAGGATGGGCTGGGCCCATGAGGGTGCTGCTATCTCTTCGACTGCCAGAACTGCGACTTGGACGAGGGCGGCTGGGCTGGGAGGCGGCGGGTTGGAGTCAACAACCGCTTGCTGGGTTAATGAAGTCCCCAGGCCGATTGGCGCGGCTCTTGGGCCGAGTTCTGGAGTCTTCGAGCCCGCCGCCGTAGTCCCCGGGCCGGGTACTGCAGTCCCTGGGTCAGCCTCGACTGTGGCGGCTTTGGAGCCATCTGCCAAAATCCCCGTACTGTCTGCCAGGGCTCTGGAGTCGGATCCGACTTCTTCGGGAGGAACCGGCACGAAGATGGAGTCTGATTCTGGTGAAGGCTTGACAGACGGCTTGAGGAGGCATTGAAGGGCGACGCCGGATGGTATTGCTTGGCGGGTAGAGCCGATTCGTGCCAAGGCGTCTCCTTGGTCGTTGTCGTTTCTTGGCACATGGAGGAACTCGCACCCCTCGAAATACCCACTAAGTTGCTGCACGAGGAAACGATATCTCACCATGTTTGCATCTTTGGCGTCCCAGTCGCCAGATGACTGTTGGACCACTAAGTCCGAGTCGCCATAACACAGGATCCAGCGAATGCCAAGTTCTTTGGCAAGCCGGAGCCCGTGAATGAGCGCCTCGTACTCGGCGACGTTGTTGGAGGCGGAAAAATGGTTTTGCAATGCGTATTTGAGCTTGTCTCCTTTAGGGGAAGTGAGGACGACGCCGGCTCCCAAGCCGGTGCACATCTTGGAGCCGTCGAAATGCATCCGCCAATGGGTGGAGTCGGGCGCTGGAGGTAGGTACTGGGTCTCAGCCCAGTCGATGAGAAAGTCGGCCAGTGCTTGTGACTTGATGGCGGTGCGGGGCTGGTAGTGGATGTGTAGGGAGCCAACTCTATGGCCCACTTGGCCACGCGGCCAGAAGCATCTTGGCTTCCGATGATCTCGGCAAGTGGGGCCGTGCAAACCACAGTGATTGGATGCTCTTGAAAGTAAGGCTTCAATTTCTTGGCGGTAAAGTGTACGCCATAGCACATCTTCTGGTAGTGGGGGTAGTTCTGCTTGGAGGCCGACAGTACTTCGCTCAGGTAATATACCGGTCTCTGGACAGGTAGTGCCTTGCCTTCCTCCTTGCGTTCCACTACAATGACCGTGCTGACTACCCGGCTGGTGGCGGCGATGTACAGGAGCATAGGTTCCTTAGGAGTCGGAGCCGCCAGAATGGGTGGAGTAGTTAGCATCTTTTTCAACTAGAGAAAAGCTTCGTCCACCTTGTGGTTCCACTCGAAAAAAGTGGTCTTCTTCATGAGTTGGTATAAGGGGAGAGCTTTCTCACCCAGCCGACTGATGAATCAGCTGATGGACGCCAAGCAGCCGGTGAACTTTTGCATGTCCAGCAGTTGGCTGGGTACCTCCATCCTCTTGATGGCCTTGATCTTTACATGGTTGCACTCTATGCCGCGTTCAGAGACCAGGAAGCCAAGGAGTTGGCCGGCTGGTACTGCGAAAACGCACTTCTCGGGGTTGAGCTTGATCTGGAATCGGCGCAGGTTCTCAAAGGTCTCCTTGAGGTCTTCCAATAGTGTTCCACGCTTTTTCGTCTTCACCACCACATCGTCCACGTAGACGTGGGCGTTGCTCCCGAGTTGCTTAAGGAGGCAGTTCTGCATGCAACGCTGAAAGGTGGCGCCGGCATTCCTCAAGCCGAACGTCATGGTGAGGTAGCAGAAGGCTCCAAACAGCGTGATGAAGGCGGTCTTCAGTCTGTCAGCCGGGTTCAGCTTGGTCTGGTGATATCCTGAGTATGCATCCAAAAATCTCAACAGCTCGCATCCGGCGGTGGAGTCTATCAGCTGATCAATTCTTGGTAGAGCAAACGGGTCCTTGGGGCAGGCTTTGTTGAGGCTCGTGTAGTCAATACACATTCGCCACTGCTTGTTCTTCTTCAGTACCAGGACCGGATTGGCCACTCTGAAAAGAATACTTCCATAATGAAGCCGGCCGCTAGGAGCCGGGCTATTTCTTCTCCGACAACTCTTCTCTTCTCTTCTGATAGGCGGCGCAGGGGCTGCCTGACCGGCTTTGCATCAGATCGGACATGTAGCTTGTGCTCGGCGAATTCCGTCGGTACACCTGGCATGTCTTTGGGGGACCATGCGAAGATGTCCCGATTCTCACGGAGGAAATCGACGAGCTCGCCTTCCTATTTGCTGTCGAGGTTTGCGCCTACGATAGCGTACCTCTCTGGGTGCTCCGGATCCAAGGGTATCTTCCTTGTCTCCTTGGCCGGCTTGAACGAACCCTCAGCCTCCGACTCCTCTGGGTTGGGTGATACTTTTGGCTGCTTGCCGGCCATCGCCACAACCCGCTCAAGGAGCCGCTTCTCGGCCGCGATTACCAGGGACTCGGCTAGCCGACTGCTCTCAGCCGCACAGGCAGACAACTTCCGGTAGTCGCCGGCTATGGTCATAATCCCCCTGGAACTGGGCATCTTCATTTTGAGGTAGGCATAGTGGGGGACCGCCATGAACTTGGCCAAGGCGGGTCGGCCGAGTAGTGCATGGTATGGGCTCTCAAGGTCCACCACCTCAAACCAAACCGACTCTCGGCGGAAGTGATCTTTGTCTCCAAAGAGGACGTCCATCAGGATCTTATCGATTGGTGAGCAGGAAAGCCCAGGAACAATGCCGTGGAACATAGTCCGGTTGTTCTGAAGCTGTCTTTGCTTGATTCCTAATTTCTCCATGGTGTCCTTGTACAAGATATTGATGCTGCTGCCTCCGTCTATCAGAACTCACGAGAAACGAGCAGCTCGTCTATCCGTGGCAAAGGTGGCATCCAGGACCAAGGCATAAGAGCCCGGACTCGGCATCACCTTTAGGTGATTAGCCCTGCTCCAGCTGATAGGCTTTTTGGACCAGTGCATGAACTCTGGCGTCTCTGATGCTACTGCATTCACCTCTTGTCGCTGCAGCCGCCTGCTGCGTCGATCATCAGCCATACTGGTAAATACCACGTAGGCTCCGTGTTCTTTGGGGTATTCGTCTTGTACTGCGCCGACTGGTCTGACAGCCGGCTGCTGAGGCGGAGGCGGAGGCGGCTGCCCAGCAGGCGGGGGAGGTAGGAGGCCGTCTCCCTTGGCGATCCTGGTGAGCCAGTGGCACTTCCGGGTGGTGTGATTCGACGGCTTCGCGCCGCAATGGAACTTGCAAGGTCCATCCAGAGTCTGCTCGTAGGAGAAGGCCAGCAACCAGTTGGGCTTGCCGCCTTTCTATCGCTTGGGCGGAGGCTGCCCATCTGGCTGCTGGGCTTCAACTGTCGCGACCTGCCGGCTGCTGGAATCCGGCTACGGGGCCTTGCGCTTGTGGTCGCTCTGCTGTTGCCGCCGACTGGCATCTCCCGCCGGAGTTCTTGGAGCTTGAGCGGCCACTTTGCCAGTTGCGCTAACTTTAATCTCCACCTTCATGGAGGAGTCGGCCGTGGCATACTTGTCTGCTATGATCAGCAGCTCGTCGACGGTTTCTGGCTCGTCGCGGAGGAGCTTGTGCTTGAGGAGGGTGCCTTCTCTGCACCCGGCGGTGAAGTACTCGATAGCCTGCACCTCGTGCACGCCCTCGCAGGAGTTCCAAAGCTCGGCCCAACGCGTGAGGTAGTCGCGAGTCGACTCGTCGGGACCTTGCATGCACAAGGAGAGCTGACGAGGCTTGGGAGGACGCTTGTATGTGCTGGTGAAGTTGCGTACGAAGGCTTCGGTGGAGTCGACCCAGCTGTTGATGCTGCTCGGCTTCAGGCTGTTCAGCCATGTCCGGGCTGTGCCCTGGAGCATGAGCGGAACATATTTTACGGCGACACGCTTGTTGCCATTCGCTATGCTGACAGCCATGGAGTAGTCGACTAGCCAGTCTTCCGGCTTCACGGAGCCGGTGTACTTGGGCATGTCTCATGGGAGCGTGAACCCTTTGGGAAAGGGCTCGTCTTGAATGCGGGGCCCGAAACAAGGCGGACCCAACTCGTCTTCTTCTTCCAGCGCCAGGGATCGGTGAAGCCGGTCCATCCGGTGGTGGGCGTCGTTTTCCCCGACTCCCTCTCGGCGGCCAAGGCGGTCGCCAAGAGTCGGATGATCAACAGGCGGCGGGGAGACTCGCCTTTCCTTGCGAGGAGGAGGAGGCGGACAATCGTCCCATCGTTCCACTGCTCTCGGGCGGCCGTCTCGGTCACGCTCTATGGTAATGTGAGTCCGATTGTGGCTGACAGTCGGATCCTTGTCCTTTCTTCCTCGGGCGCCGCCAGTCGGCGTCCGAGACGTCGTGCCTTGGTCTCGGCGAAGGTCGTCGTTTTGCCGCTGCGGCGCCTCTGTGCGGCAGCCGGCCTCGTTCTGTGCGGCAGCCGCGTCCAGGAGCAGCTGGACTCGCTCCATCATCAGGCGACGCTCTTCGCCCTCGAAATTGTCCAGCTCGTCCGCCGCCGCCTGGGCGGCTCGAATGTTCTCTGCAGGTGTAGAGTACACAGGGCGGCTTGCCCCGAACAGGTCGGCGATGGCTACGCCGCGCTGCTGGACCGTGCCAAGGCGGTTGGGCCCAGCTGGGGCTGGCGAGCCACCAACAGCGCAATCCATCTCTCGCTGGTAGGCTTCTGACAAGCGTCTCATGCTAGCCAGCTTCTTTGCACCTTCGACGAGCTGAAGGCGGCGCGCCTCCAACGTCTCCGCGTCAGCGTCTTCCGGAATGGGCGCAGTCAGGTCTTGTAGCGCCGCGCCAAGCGGATCATGCGCTACTCCACCGGGGAGCTCGTCATGACCGATGACGAGCACCTCGCTGACGGTGCTTCCGCCGCTCTCCGCACGAGGGAGAGGCTCGTCGTAGACCACCACATTAGTGGGGAACGCATCGAGCGACGCGGTGTCGGAGTCGACCAGCATCGGGTTGGTGGAACCTACAGACTCCAAGTCTACGGCAGGCTCGCCGGCGACGTGGAGTTGATCGAGGAGGCTCTCGGAGCCGCCCGTGCCTGCGTCGGATGCAGGTTCGTCGGAGATGCAAACCTCGCCGACAAGTTCGGCGAGGCGGCTAGCGGCGCAGGCGATCTCAACACCGTGCAGCGCGTCGGCGCAAACTCCATCTGGCGTGCCTAGCTGGCTGCGCTCGCCAGGGAGGAAAAGTGTTCCCATCCAGAACAGGTCTGCGAAGGACGGTGCACCAGGCCCCATGGTGGGCGCCAAATGTCGAGGGTTGGGTGCGACATATGCCAAAGGATGGCTTATCATGGTGGGGGCGAGTAGAACGTCACTGGTGCCTGGAAACGGGATGAGGCGTAGACATGCACGCCGGTGAATCTTACCCAGCTTCAGGGCTCTCCGGGGAGATAATACCCCTACTGCTGCTCTACGGGGTCTCCGCATGATCACTATGGCAAAGTGTTTACACGATTGCTCCTTGAGCTGTTTTCTGGAGGTAGGAGAGGGCAAGGCTAGCTCCCTCCCTCCTATATGATCTGGTCTAGAGCTAATGGATTCCAACCCTTTGCATGGGTGCCCTGGGGGCTTTATCTAGGCCTACCCCCAGGGGTACAATGGTAATCCCGCTGGACGCGGGCCCAGCCGTCAGTGCCTCCGGCCTCCGTCTTCTCCGCCGACTGGTGGGACCCGTCGACTGGCTAGGTACGGAGCCGACAGGCCGCGTCCGCCGCGGGCGGGTCTTGCCGGCTGCTGATTACTGTAGCCGTGCTTCTGATGACGCAGGCTTGGTCATGGAGTCGTGGCAACAGCCCCGCCGCCTGGCGGGCGATCACTATTGCCGCTCTCCGTCACATCTGATTAATGGCGCATGGGCCCCGGGGGAGGAGCCGGCCGACTCTCGAGGGCCGACTCCCGATGGGTCCGACTTGTGGCGCACTTGCCGTCTTCTGGGATCCCGCTGGCTGGTGGGACCCGTCGCCCAGGGTCGTACAGACAAGCCATCGTGGGCGCAGGATTCGGTCCTTTGGCACTGATGTCAGGGCCGACACGGCAACAGTGCCATGCTGGACGGAGATCTCCACGGGTACGGCGTACTGTCGCCATGCCTGCCTTTAGAAAGGGGTGGGAGTGGGCTTGACTGTAGCCACTCCCCATCCCGTCCCTCTTGATGAGGGCATGGGGTTTGTTGGAGTCGCGGGCCGACTCCCCAAGGCCGACTTCTTGGGAAGTCGTTAGTCAGTAGTCGGTTTGTCCTGAAGTCGTCCCTGGGACTCGGCCGCGAGTGGTTAGACGGTGGCCTTGCTGCCGACTTCTCAGAAGGCGGCTCTTCGTCCTGGGTTCTTGAGGGGCGCAGCCTGCCTCGATGTCTTGAAAGGTTCTCGGGCTCGGGTTAGCCTACCCGTGACCCATTACTCCGACATCCTCCTTCTCCTCACGTCAAGACCTCCTCGATCTTCGAACACTTCATCCACACAAAACACAACAGAAAGCTCGGTAAGATCCGTTAGTATAATAAAGCAAATCACTATTCTAAGTACTATTGCAAACAATTTCATATTTTGTTTTTGCATTGTAGCTACTGTAATATAACTTTTCCATGGCTTAATCCACTGATATAAATTGATAGTTTCATCAAAACAAGTAAACTATGCATCAAAAACAGAATCTGTCTTAAACAGGACAGTGTGTAGTAATCTGAACATTCACCATACTTCTGTCACTCCAAAAATTCTGAAAAAATTAGGAAAAATAAAACATTTGTATATAAGGAAAATGCAAAAAGTTTCAGTACCGTTTGACGTTCCAGTAAAAAAATGTAAAATCGCGCACTACAGCCAAAGTTTCTGTCTTACACCGCACAAACCAACAAGCAATGTAAACATCCTAAAGGCAAATCTTGGCACATTATTTTTATTTTTAGACTTTATAAAAGCACATAACAGAAATAAATGACTCTCTAAAACTTCTGAGTTGTCTCCCTGGCAGCGCTTTCTTTAAAGCTATTAAGCTAGGCATATAGTGCTCAAGTAATGGATCCACCCGGATCCCAAGGTATATCAAAGCCAATTTTAATTAACAATGATTTGTGATTTAGTAGTGAGCACAAAGTAACATATATCATGCAACAACGAAGTCTAACTCTCTTCCTATGCATCAGCATGTCATAAAAGAACAATTCAAGTAAAGGCCAATGCATAGCATAAGAAGTTTCTTGCAATTTTATCGTGTTGGAAACATAGAGACGCGGAGATTTAGTTCCTCTCCGATAATAATTGCAAGTAGGAGCAGAAAGCACATGCATATTATATCTATCATAATCATCATGTGTAGTAGTAAAACGCAACCCACCAATATAATCCTTAATAAGGGCAAACTTCTCCGATATAGTGTAGTCGGGAGAATTCAAAAAGATAATAGGACTATCATGTGTGGGTGCAATAGCAACAATTTCATGTTTAATATAAGGAACTATAGTTAGTTCATACCCATAAGCATAATTCATATTGGCATCCTGGCCACAAGCATAGCAAGCATCATCAAAAAGGGATATTTCAAAAGAATCAACGGGATCATAACAATCATCATAGAAATCATCCTTCTGTAAGCACGAAGGTAAATTAAACAATGTATGAGTTAAAGAGTTACTCTCATTAGAAGGTGGGCATGGGTAGCTAATCCGCTCTTCCTCCTTTTGTTCTTCGCTCTCCTGATCATCTTT
Source organism: Triticum urartu (assembly GCF_056163025.1). NCBI lineage: Eukaryota > Viridiplantae > Streptophyta > Magnoliopsida > Poales > Poaceae > Triticum > Triticum urartu. The sequence goes on along the minus strand of NC_141879.1, from coordinate 432,846,748 downwards.
TTCATCCAATGAGCCCATAGTTTCATCAATTTCTTCCATAGACTCCTGGAAAATATTAATCTCTTCTTGGACAGCGGAGACTCTCTCAATAAAATCATCAATATCGGAATTGAATTCATAATTTTCATAGAAATATTTAAGTATAGCAAAATTTTCAGGTCTGTAAACAGCATCATCAAGATTTTCACACTCTTTAAACAAAGATTCAATTTCATAAGCACCCATAAAAGCAACAAATTCTTCTATTCGTTCCACATCATAGTAATAATATACACCATTAGCATAAGAAGCTAAGGTTTCCTTATCATTAAATTCGCATGAAAAGGGAAGGTGTGGAGCCTTCATCCTTGAGCAACAAGTATAATCATATCTCAAGCATAGTTGCCGAGCATACCAATGCAACATATACATTTGATCCCATAATGGTTTCCCCTTTTGAGTCAAGCGATAATCCCTAAAGTATTCACGTTGATCCAACGTGTCTCCCATTATATAATTGAATAGGGTTTTCTCAGGATTATCAAAGTAGTACCTAATATCTTTCACATAATGAGCATCGAGGGTTTTAAGAGGTTCCCCATCTCCATGGGTAGCAAGTAAACCTATCTTTTTTGGTATTTCCTGTTCCATATCCATAACTAAAGATAGAGAACAATTTAGAACAACAAATAAAAATTATTTAGTGATAAAGCAAACAAGCACACACGAGAATATTCACCCTGTGCTATAACTCCCTGGCAACGGCACCAGAAAAAGGTCTTGATAACCCACAAGTATAGGGGATCAATTGTAGCCTCTTTCGATAAGTAAGAGTGTTGAACCCAACGAGGAGCTAAAGGTAGAACAAATATTCCCTCAAGTTCTATCGACCACCGATACAACTCTACGCACACTTAACGTTCGCTTTACCTAGAACAAGTATGAAACTAGAAGTACTTTGTAGGTGTAACGGGATAGGTTTGCAAGATATAAAGAGCACGTAAATAAAAACTAGGGGATGATTTAGGTAAAGAAGCAATAAAGTTAGTATAGTGAGTGTGGAAAAGTGGTGGTAGGAGTTGCGAAATTGTCCCTAAGCAATTGACTACTTTACTAGACCTATAGCAGGTTTTATGTGGGAGAGGCCACTGCTAGCATGTCATCCCTGACTTGGAATTCTATGCACTTATGATTGGAACTATTAGCAAGCATCCGCAACTAATAATGTTCATTAACATAAAACTCAACCATAGAATTAAGATATATTGGTCTCCCTTCAATCCCGTATGCATCAATTTCTATGCTAGGTTCAAGCTTCTGCCACTCTTGCCCTCCAATACATAGTCCTATCAACATACAACTAACCCTATGGTGTGATCCACACGTGTGCTCATATGATGGGCACCAAAGGAAAGCAACATAACCACAAGAAAATTAAACCATCATAGCAATTCACCAATTACCGATAGGACAATGAAAATCTACTCAGACATCATAGGATGGCAACACATCATTGGATAATAATATGAAGCATAAAGCACCATGTTCAAGTAGAGGGTACAGCGGGTTGCGGGAGAGTGGACCGCCGTAGATAGATGGGGGAAGGTGATGAAGATGTTGGTGAAGATGACTGAGGTGTTGGTGTAGATTGCGGTGACGATGATGGCCCGGCGGCGTTCCGGTGCCACCGGAAGAGAGGGGGAGAGGGCCCCCTTCTTCTTCTTCTTATTCTTTTTCTTTCTTGACCTTCTCCCAATATGGGAGAAGGGTTTACCATATGGTCCATGGCCTCCATGGCGGCGGAGGGGCGAGAGCCCCTCCGAGTTTGGATCTGTCTCTCTGTCTCTCTCTGTTTCTGCATTCCTAGTTCTACCCTTTCATCATTTCTCATATTCCCGGAGATCCGTAACTCCGATTGGGCTGAAATTTTAACACGATTTCTGTCCAGATATTGTCTTTCTTGCGGCGAAAGAAGGGAACCAAGCGCGTTACGGGGTGTCCACGAGGGCCCAGGGCACGCCTGACCCCCTGGGGCACGCCTGACCCCCCTGGGGCACGCCCCCCAGCCTCGTGGCCCCATCGGGCATCGTCTCACCTTGATTCTTCTTCCCAAAAATCACATATATTCCAAAAAAATCTCCGTTGATTTTTATCCGTTTGGACTCTGTTTGATATGGATTTTCTACGAAACAAAATACATGCAAAAAACAGGAACTAGCACTGGGCACTGGATCAATACGTTAGTCCCAAAAATAGTATAAAAAGTTGCCAAAAGTATATAAAAGTTGTAGAATATTGGCATGGAACAATCAAAAATTATTGATACGACAGAGACGTATCAACACGCAAGGTAAACCATTATAAACTCCTAGCTAATTATGCATGGTATAAGCAACTATAATCTCTAATTGTCATTGCAAATATGTTTCATTCATAATAGGCTGAATTAGGAATGATGAACTAATCATATTTACACAAAACAAGAGGTTGAGTTCATACCACCTTTTCTCATCTCAGTCAGTTCATCATATATCATTATTATTGCCTTTCACTTGCACGACTGAATAGCGTGGATAATAATAGTGCACGTGCATTAGACTAAGCTGGAATCTGTAAGCATTCAATTCAAGGGAGAAGACAAGGTAATGTGGGCTCTTTGTTAAATCAACAATAATGCATATAAGAACCACTCAACAATTTCATCGTGGTCTTCTCCTCTCAACCCCCAAAGAAAAGGAAAGGAGCAAAACTATTTACACGGGAAAGCTCCCAACAAGGAAAAGAAGAACGAGAAATCTTTTTGGGTTTTCTTTTAATTACTACTACTACAGGCATGGAAAGTAAACTAGCTAAAAGCTACAACTAATTTTTTTAGTTTTTATTAAAGTTTTTCAAACACACAAGAAGAAAGCATAAAAGGAAAGTAAACTGGCATGGATGATACAATCAAAAAGTATGAGCACCGACAATTGACATGAGTGTGTGAACATGAATGTAATGTCGGTGAGAAATACGTACTCCCCCAAGCTTAGGATTTTGGCCTAAGTTGGTCTATGCCCATGGATTGCCTGGTGGACATTCGAAGTTGAAGCTGGGGTCGTACTGAGATGCATCAGCTATTGACTGAAGGGCTACAGCTTGGAGGCGAGCTTCCTCCATCCTCCTCTCGTACTCGTCCACCTCCTCCCTGGTTATACCATATCTCCTTTTTGCCTGAAAGTCAAAGAAAGTAGGAGCAGGGAGAGCGATGTGATAGATGCGTCGTCTGTCAAAGATTAGTCGGTACTGGAGGGACTGATCGTTCCTCTCAACAAACTGATGAAGAACCATAGCATTATAATCTAAATAAGCATGAGGCAACTCAATATCATATCCACGTATTGGTACCTCAAGAAAATTTGCTAAACGGGTTGCATAAATTCCACCAAACAAATCCCCATTAATACTATTCTTATGCAACCTACATGCAACAATGGCCCCCAAGTTATATTGCATATCTCCTAATACAGCACTCTTGAGAACACTAAGATCTGGAACACACATGTGACATGCCTCATCCTTACCACTTATGCATCTACCTCTAAAGAGAGCAAAATAATGAATAGCAGGAAAATGAATGCTCCCTATGGTAGCTTGCGTGATTTCTCGAGATTCCCCCACAGTTATATTAGCAAGAAAGTCTTTATACTCAGATTTGCGAGGTTCACTAACATTACCCCACCGCGGGAGTTTACAGGCAGTATTAAAATCTTCTAAGTCCATGGTATAAGATTTTTCATAAAGATCAAACAAGACAGTTTGAGAATTGCGCAATGATGTAAATTTAAATCTTCTCACAAAGGAATCAGTTAGGTAATAATATTGGAGGCACTTATCTGCCTCGAAGCTCTCAAGATCAGCGTTACGCACATATGTATCAAATTACTCCTTGATTCCCGCTTGAACCAAAAAATATTCGGGCGGCCATTCACAAGGTCGCACTTTAGCATCTCTTGGTAGTTCATTATCCGGCTCACGTATCACGGGCATGGGTCCTTGGTTCCTTGAGGAACCACCTTGGTACATTTTCCTAAACATATTTCTTCCTCTGAAAAATTTCTGAAATTTTTAGTAACTCAAAATAAAAGTGAACCAAACTCAACAAAATTGATAGCAACTACTCCTACAAGTGCCTAGAGGTTATAGCATGCATTAAAACTACTTTTGAACACATAAATTTGGCATGCAAGCTCAAGAATAGGGTCACCTAAGTAGCAAAAATTTGCAATGAATAAAGCACTAGAACAAAAACTAATTGGACCATTGGAGGAGTCACATACCAAAGAACAATCCCCCAAAGCAGTTTTGTGAATGGAGTTTGAGCAAGGAGATCGAAAATGGCAGCAAGCTGAGCTAGAACTCGGGTTTGAGCTGGTGGGTGATTTTTTCTGGAGCAAGACGAAGTTTGTGGGTGCAAGGATAAGTGGAGGGGACCCACGTGGGGTCCACGAGGTAGGGGGCGCGCCCAGGGGGTGGGCGCGCCCTCCACCCTAGTGGGCACGTGGCTGCTCCCCCTACTGTGTTCTTAGTGCCTAAAATCCTCAAATATTCTAGAAAAAATCATATTTCATTTTCAGGGCATTTGGAGAACTTTTATTTTCAGGGTATTTTTTATTGCATGGATAATTCAGAAAACAAACAGAAAATACTATTTTTGCTTTATTTAATATAAATAATAGAAAGTAAAAAGAGGGTACAGAGAGTTGTGTTTTCTAACTTCATCCATCTCATGCTTATCAAAAGGAATCCACTAACAAGGTTGATCAGGTCTTGTTAACAAACTCATTTCGAATAACATGAAACCGGAGAAATTTTGAATAACACTAGGTTACCTCAATGGGGATATGCACATCCCCAACAATAAGAATATCATATGTCTTCTTGACAGTAGGAAGAGGAAATTCAAAACCTCCAATAGTAATCGTTGAAATTTTTCCAATAGAATTGATACTGTGGACTTGAGGTTGTTTCCTCGGAAAGTGTACCGTATGCTCATTACCATTAACATGAAAAGTGACATTGCCTTTGTTGCAATCAATAACAGCCCCTGCAGTATTCAAGAAGGGTCTTCCAAGAATAATGGGCATACTATCGTCCTCGGGAATATCAAGAATAACAAAGTCCGTTAAAATAGTAACGTTTGCAACCACAATAGGCACATCCTCACAAATACCGACAGGTATAGCAGTTGATTTATCGGCCATTTGCAAAGATATTTTAGTAGGTGTCAACTTATTCAAATAAAGTCTATGATATAAGGAGAGAGGCATAACACTAACACTGGCTCCAAGATCACATAAAGCAGTTTTAACATAGTTTCTTTTAATGGAGCATGGTATAGTTGGTACTCCGGGATCTCCAAGTTTCTTTGGTATTCCACCCTTAAAAGTGTAATTAGCAAGCATGGTGGAAATTTCAGCTTCCGGTATCTTTCTTTTATTTGTAACAATATCTTTCATGTATTTAGCATAAGGGTTCATTTTAAGCATATCAGTCACACGCATATGCAAAAAGATAGGTCTAATCATTTCAGCAAAGCGCTCAAAATCCTCCTCATCCTTTTTCTTGGATGGTTTAGGAGGAAAAGGCATGGGTTTCTGAACCCATGGTTCTCTTTCTTTACCGTGCTTCCTAGCAACAAAGTCTCTCTTATCATAACGTTGACTCTTTGATTGTGGGTTATCAAGATCAACAGTAGGTTCAATCTCTACATCATTGTCATTGCTAGGTTGAGCATCAACATGAACATCATCATTAATATTATCACTAGGTTCATGTTCATTACAAGATTGTGTTTCAGCATCACAAATAGAAATATCATTGGGATTCTCAGGTGTGTCAACAACAGGTTCACTAGAAGCATGCAAAGTCCTATCATTTTTCTTTTTCTTCCTTTTAGAAGGACTAGGTGTATCAACATTAGTTCTTTGAGAATCTTGCTCAATTCTCTTAGGTTGGCCCTCAGGGTACAAAGGTTCCTGAGTCATTTCACCACCTCTAGTCATAACACTAACAGCATTATCATTTTTCTTATTATTTAATTCATTGAGCAAATCATTCTGAGCCTTAAGTACTTGTTCTACTTGAGTGGTAACCATAGAAGCATGTTTACTAATAAGTTTAAGTTCACCTTTAACTCTAGACATATAATCACTCAAGTGTTCAAGCATATCAGCATTGCATTTCAATTGTCTACCAACATAAGCATTGAAGTTTTCTTGCTTAACCATAAAGTCATCAAACTCATCCAAGCATTGGCTAGCGAACTTAGTAAATGGGATTTCACATTTATCAAATCTATAGAGAGAATTTACCTTTACTACCTGTGTCGGGTTATCAAGACCATGTATTTTTTCAATAGGTGGTAAATTCTTAACATCTTCAGCTTTAATACCTTTTTCTTTCATAGATTTCTTTGCCTCTTGCATATCTTCAGGACTGAGAAATAGAATACCCCTTTTTATTCTGAGTTGGCTTAGGAGTTGGTTCATTAGTCAATATATTATTCAATAGCAATTCAGCTTGATCGACAGTCTTTCCCTGAAAACACAACCAACAAAACTATCCAGGTAATCTACGGAAGCATCGGTTAGTCCATTATAAAAGATATCAAGTATTTCATTTTTATTGAGAGGATGATCAGGCAAATCATTAAGTAATCGGAGAAGCCTCCCCCAAGCTTGTGGGAGACTCTCTTCTTCAGTTTGCACAAAATTATATATTTCCCTTAAAGCAACTTGTTTCTTATGAGCAGGGAAATATTTAGCAGAGAAGTAATAGATCATATCCTGGGGACTATGCACACAACCAGGATCAAGAGAATTAAACCATGTCTTAGCATCACCCTTTAATGAGAATGGAAACAACTTAAGGATAAAGTAATAGCAAGTTTTCTCATCATCAGTAGACAGGGTGGCTATATCATTTAATTTAGTAAGATGTGCCACAACAGTTTCAGATTCATATCCATAAAAAGGATCAGATTCAACCAAGGTAATTAACTCAGGATCGACAGAGAAATCATAATCCTTATCAGTAATAAAGATAGGTGAAGTAGAAAAAGTAGGTACATATTTCATTCTAGCATTCAAAGGCTTTTCTTTAATCTTAACTAATAATTTCTTAAGATCAGATCTATCATTGCAAGCTAAGAAGTCTCTAGCAATTTCTTCATCCATAACATAACCCTCAGGCACAACAGGCAATTCATATCTAGGGGGAGAATCTTCATCATCACTTTTATCAATATTATCAGATTCAATAATTTCATTCTCTCTAGCCCTAGCAAGTTGTTCATCAAGAAATTCACCTAATGACACAATGGTATCAAGCATAGAAGTAGTTTCATCATAAGTATCATGCAAAGAAGAAGTGTCATCATTAATAACATGCGACATATCAGAATGAATAGCAGGTGTAGGTGTCGCAAGTTTACTAAAAACAGAAGGTGAATCAAGTGTAGAGCTAGATGGCAGTTCCTTACCTCCCCTCGTAGTTGAGGGAAAAAACTTGGTTCTTTGATCTTTCAAGTTGAAAGTGCAACTATCCCTGGGTAGTTTTGGTAATTCCTAACAACATATAGTTCATTGAGCTCATGCTACTTAAAGATAAACATTTCAGGAAAGCTCAATGATTGGCATGGCACGGATGAGAAAAGTGGATCACTTAAAATTCTAAGGACAAAGGATTGGCTCAAGCTCAAAGCTTAGGAATCTACATTTTTCATTTTAAGTGGTCCAAGATTACATTGAGTCCATAGGAAAAGCCAATACTATTAAGAGGGGATGAGGTGTTGCCTAATGGCTTGCTTGCTCAAAGTGCTTAGTGATATGATCCAAAAGCCCTCAACTACTTTCTCATACCCACATATGTCTCAAACCAAAAGTCAAACTCAGCCCCACCGAAACTTTCTATCCAGCGCCACCGAGTTCAGTTGACATAGCCTGTAACATCCCAAATTTTCAGTTTGGAATGTTATACATAGATCACTCTTGCATATCATATTTTATTTGCATTTCGTCACGCGATCCTCGAAATCCTAAGCAACTCAAGGACCCTCGAAGAGAGTTGGGGATTTCCCCGGTTTCCAAATTTGATTTTATCAAATTTTGGAACGAGGATTTTGGTTTTAATTATTTTGCTCTCCGAAAATATTTCATACTAAAATATATGAGAGGAGATAATATGACTTCGCCAAGATAATTGAAATATTGGAGGAAAAATATTAAAATCAAATTTTGTTTTATTTGGATTTTATTGCAATTTTGTTTGCATTAGAAAAATTGCACGTCTTTCAAAATTGCATTTTAGGGCCAAGAAAATCTTCATCTCGTTCTAAATATTTTATTTAGACGGTGAGAATTTATTTTGGCATTTTTAGATTTTTATTTATTTTTCTAGGATTTTATTTCCGTCGGCGAAATTATTTAAATAAAAAAAGTTCCCGCGCCCGGCTGGGCCTAAGGCCCAGCCGAGCCAGGCCGTCGCCGCCGCCTCCTTTGCGCGCGCCGCCGCTCGGACCGGAGTCTGAGTCGGACTCCGCCACCGCCGTGCCTTGCCCCGTACTCCAAGTCGCCGCCCCCGCCCCATTATATACCGCCACCCCCGCCGCCCAAACCCCACACCACCACCACTGCCAACCCCGCCACCCCGCAGCAGCCGCCACCGTCGCCCGCCGCCGCCGCCGCCCGCGCTTGCCGCCGCCGCTGCCGCTTGCCGCCGCCGCCCCGCCACCCCGCCTCGCCGGAGCCCCTCGCCGGAGGTACCGCGCCGGTTCTGAGCCACCGGTTTTTTTAAAAACCGTTCAGTTTTTTTAGAAGGGCCATTTACATTTGTGCCCCTAACTGGAACCCACTACTCAGATTTGCCCCTAATTTTGAAGCATGCTCAAATTTTCCCCTCTGCCGTCAAGTATCCTTATAGAAATGCCCCTCCGTGTCGTTTCCGTCATATAAAAGGGCTTTGACCGTTTTCTGGGCATTTGTTGGACATTTTTGCCCCTGGAAAAAAAATAAAACAGAAATTAAGAAAAAAATAAAAAGAGGGCAGGCTTACCTTTCGGCCCAGGACAGCCCGGCCATCCCAGCCCACTGGCTGGTCATCTTCTTCCTCTACGAAGGCCATGGGCATGTCGCTCGCCTGCTCACGTGAGCGCCTCCGTTCACGTGGCCAACGACGCCGAGAAACCGTACAGCCATGTCTAAAAAGCTCGCCGTCATATAGAGCATCTGCATGCCTAAGATCGAGATCTCGGGTGCCCTGCAACACTGCAACTGACGCCATCTCCATTGCCTCTGCCCGCCGGCCGCCATCTTCGATTCGCCGTCGTACGAGGCCTCCTGGTGTCCCCTTACCGTCCAGGAGATCCATATGGTGTTGCGGATCTGCCAGACAGGTCGCGGGTGAGCTCTTCTTCGTCTGGCCCCCTCACCGCGATGCCTTGCTCCGGCGGCCGTAGACGAGGTCCATGTGCTCTCCATCGGCCATCCCCTACACATTAGACCACTCTGGCATGCTCGTGGAGAGCCTCTGATGCTGATGCACCTCGATCCCCTCTTTCCTGTGCTTTCCAACCCCCTGACACGTAGGTTCGACGGCCGCCGCCGCTGGCCTCGGGCGTGACCAATACCCCGGCCGTCCCTGCTCGACCTCCAGCCCTCCCCTGCTAGACCACATAGAGCTTACCCCCATGGCCCTCACATGCAGGCACGCCCGTCCCTCGCTGGCGACGGGCACCGGAGTTGCCAAGTCTCGCCATGAACAGGCAAGGGTGGGCGTTGACCCTGACAGTGGGTCCCATGGCCGACATGTCAGGGAGAGATAGGGGGCTGTGTGAGAGAAAGGTTTTTTTTTCTTTTTTAGTTTGGCCCCACATGTAAGTGTGTGAGAGAGTGTGACAGGAAGAGTTTTTTGTATTTATCTTTTTAGAATGGGTCCCACCTGTAAGTGACACATGGAGTCAGGTGTAAAATGTCTAGCAAACATTCAGACAACGGTAAAAGTCATTTGGCCAGACGGTGACGGCACGAAAGGGCAATTCTATAAGTGCAGCTAACGGCGGAGGGGCAAATTTGAGAATGCTTCGAAATTAGGGGCAAATCTGAGTAGTGGGTTCTAGTTAGGGGCATAATTGTAAATGTCCCTTTTTAGAAACCCTAGATTCGTTTTTTTTGGATCGCTAGTTTTTTTCGGTTTTCCTGTTTAGCGGACATTCGTTCGTACGTTCATTTTAACGAACGGTTCTTCGCCATTAGTTACAGCTAACGAACGCTCGTTCGTTAGTCTGTTCGTCAGTTTTCTTTTATCAGATTTATCCGCGATTATTCTCGATCGTGATTTCTGATCCGATCTTAGTTTCTGTTTATCTTTTCGCTCGTTAGTGGGAATCCGACGATTCAAGTGGCTAGATCTTCGTCTCGAGACCCTCTTTCTGTTTAATCAACTTGAACAAGTTTTTGCTACTGTAAAATTTGACCTAGGTCCAGATTAGTAAATGGATCTTGTTTCTTTCTCCATTTGAGTTTCGTTGCTCCGTTTGATTTGATTCTTTTGCTAACCGGAGTTCTTAAGTTGAACTTTCTGGTCAACCTCTTTTATTTGAGTTTTGCTTGCGCATTCTTTGCTTGTTGCTTATGTATGTTATTGTTTGTTTGCGATAGAACACCCGGAGTGCGAAGCATGCTACTACGAGTCTCTAGGTTTCGCAGATCGTCAGCAAGGCAAGTAACACTTTGATCATATTCCTTTATCACCCAGTTTTTATGCATTAGTACCAATCCTCAAACATTGCATGATTAGGATGTCATTAACTTGTGGGTTGGGAAGTAGTTGTTGAGGTAGAACCTATTACCCTGTTATATTCAAACCCTAGGGAGTTACTTCTACGCGTTGCTTATATTGCTATGCTATGCTCGTAGACGTGGTTTGGGTTTGAGTGAAATCCATGACATATATGATTTTGTTAATTAATGGTTCAACTTACGGTGGCAACTTAAATACACATCTGGGTGGATTAAGGCACCTGGAGTACCCAGTGTTGCCTGTATTTTTGGAAATCCTGGAGTACCCGTGTGATCTTCCTATGGACCGCCACCCAGGCTCAAAGGGAACTCAGATTATTCGTGCTAGAAACTTCCGTGTGCAGCCACAAGCTATTATGGGCTCTAGCATAGTTGACTAAGTTACGTGAAGCTCATGAAGAGGCAGATCAGCAGGGAGTGGGCTGTAGGTTTGGTATGGTCTGTCCAGAGTAGAGAGTTAATGTTTTTGAAAGACTGTGTCTCGGTCATCCGTTTCTCAAACACCATGTAGTGCAAGAAATCCAACGGAGGAGATCGAGTCTTCTAGGGAAAAGTGCGCAAACCACTTCAGAGTGTACAATCTAATCATGGTTAGCCGTGTCCCGGGTTATGGACGAATCTTGAGTATCTAGTACTTGGGTTATCACATGTATCTCATCACTCTTAATTAATACTTTTGGGTTGTTAACCACTTTAATTGGGATTGAGTTGGAGGAACCTTCTCAATGTTTGCTCAACTACCATGATAGTTAAATTAAAACCTATTCCTTTGTTGTAGGAAAAAATTGGCTTTTCGCAAAAACTATAACCATAGAGCTTTCCACCAGCCAAATATGCATGTAGTGATAGCATTATTCTACTCTTGCTCTACTGTGTTACATTGCCAGCATATTCCATGTGCTGACCCATTTTCGGGCTGCAACATATTATGTTGCAAACTTTTCAAACGAGGAGTAAGGTTCGTTAGGTCGTTGCCATGCAGCTCAACTATACCATTGGAGTTGATGGACTCACTTTATGTTCCAAGCCTTCTGCTGTTATCGCATTAGATGGCCTTAAGCCATATTATTGTAATAAGTTCTCTCTTGAGACATTCGATGTAATAAGTGTGTGATTGCCACTCTGTTATAAACCCTTCGAGTACTGTGTGTGTCAGCATTACCGATCCAGGGATGACACTGAAGCACAGAGACTTGACCATCTGAGGTCGGGTCGCTACAAGATGGTATCAGAGCACACGCTGAGTGTAGGACACGACCACTAAGCTAAACCATAGGCCACACTTCTCTACTCATTTCTGACTCCTCTCCATTTTCTACACTTTAGGATAGCGGAGATGAAGCATAAGTTTGCACAACCGGATGAAGACACAGCATTTGGACGCCACCTGAAGGAAGTCACTAGGTACTTGAACATTGGAATACCAAGCTTCACCGGGACGTACAACGCCACTTTACCTGAAGAGGAGCGCTGGATGATTCATGTACAAGTTCCAGGAAGGACGTTCTCGCCAACTTCTAAACCCATAGAATTTTCTTTCGAAGAACCCACCTGGAGCCTAGGCAAGAGCATGGCAGCCCACATTACCATGGGATGCATTGGAGAAGTCTACAACAGGGAACTTAAGGACACTATCTACCAAATATGTGGGCGTCGAGATGAGCAATGGGAAGTAATCAGCACCAAGAAGGATAGATCCAATGCAGCTTTCATCCAAGAGTTAAACCAGCACATTCGACGCCAAGAGAACCAGATGTGCACGGACATGATGGACTTGATGAAGGCAAAGACTAAGATCATTGAACTAGAGGAAGAACTCAAGTTTACACGCGATGGATATGAGAAAGAAATCAAGACACTATTGGAGAAGAATGACGACCTAATCAAGAAGATCGGAGTATTCATGGGAGGCCCTACACCAGTAGAAGAAGACGACGACCCCACTTGCCCGGACAACTACATCAGCATCGACGATACCGGTTCAGATCCTAGTGAGGATGAATTTGAAGACGAAGATGGAGCAGACATCATGGAGTCTTCCACCGATCAAAATTTCTAGATGACCACCATATGTTATTAGTATTCCCCCATGTATTTAGTAGTAGTTGAACAATTTTTGCGATAATTCTAGAACGTTGTATGCCCTTGCTTGATTGATTGAGTGAAATGTTTGTGTTTGTCTCATGTGCATATGGGTAGTGTTTTCTCATTAGACCCCTTTTCTATTCTGATCTCTTCCATCTAAACCCATCATATGCCTCCGAGACGTGACCCCGATTTTGTTTTCCCACCAGAGCTCACCTAGTTGATCCAGCAGCAGAATACTTTGATGCAATTGCTAGTTTAGAACCAGGGCAACAACAACAACAACAATAACAACAACAACAACAACCCGCCACCAGTGGACAACCTAGCCCGTTTTCTAAGGTTACAGCCGCCGGTGTTCTCCAGTAGCACCGAGCCTATAGTTGCGGACGATTGGCTACGCCGTATTGGAAGGGAGTTTCCACCGCAAGTTGCACAGATGCTGAAAGAGTGCGTTTTGCCGCACACCAATTGGATGGACCTGCAGCCTCATGGTGGGAGAATTACACAACCACCTTTCCTATAGCCAATATCACTTGGGACCAGTTTCAGCAAGCTTTCCGCACAGCCCATGTCTCAACTGGAGCTATGCAGATGAAGAAGCGTGAGTTCCGCAATCTATGTCAGGGGAACCGTACTGTGGCTCAGTACGTGGATGAGTTTAGCAAGTTATCTCGCTGTGCCCCTGATGATGTAGCCATCGATGCCGCGAAGTAGGAGAAGTTTATGGAAGGGCTGAATGATGAGATGAGCATGCAGTTGATGGTAGCAACCTTCAACAACTACCAGGAGTTGGTAGATAAGGATCTTATGATTGAAGGGAAGCACCAGCAGATTGAGAGCCGCAAGAGGAAGTATGGACAAGGGAAGTATAACTCAGGAGCTCAACAGAAGCCTCGCCTAACCCCGAACTCGGGAGGAATTGTTCATAACCATGGAGGTCACAACCACACTGGAGGAGGATCGCATAACCACAATGTTTCTAAGTATGGGAATGGGAACGGATCTAACAACAATCATAACCGCCCCAATCCATCCACACCCACCAAAAGGGACTTAAGTCACGTTACTTGCTTCAAGTGCGGGAAGACTGGACACTACGCCACAGAGTGCCCTGAGGGAAAGAATGGAAACGGAAATGGGAGCGCTAGGAAGAAGCCTAATCCATTCAACAAAGGACAAGTTAACCACGTTAACGTGGAGGAGGTTGAAGAGCAGCCGGACGCGGTAATAGGTAAGTTTTTGGTTAAGTCATTTACCGCTCTTGTTCTTTTCGATACTGGTGCATCGCATTCATACATATCAAGGGGATTCGTGGATAAGTTTAAAATACCAACCCAAACCCTTAGGACCCCTCTCCTAGTGAGTTCACCCGGAGCAGAGTACATGGCTAGCCGATGGTGCGACCAGATACCCCTAACCATTGGCACCCATGTCTTTTCGTCCGACCTAATTATCTTGGAATCACAAGGATTGGATTTGATATTAGGTATGGACTGGATGTGAAAGTATGGAGGAAGCATTGACTCTTCTAGTAAGTCGATTTATCTCACCACCCCAGAGGGAAAAAAGGATTAAGTACGTATCTAGGCATGTGCCTAGGAGGAGCCAAGTGAATGCCCTTACGGGAGTTGTTCAGGAGGAAGTACCTATAGTGAAGGATTACCCGGATGTTTTTCCAGAGGAGTTACTAGGCATGCCACCAGACAGAGACATAGAGTTTTTGATAGAGCTATTGCCAGGTACCGAGCCAATATCCAAGAGACCCTATCGGATGCCCGTGAATGATCTGGAGGAAATTAAGAAACAGATCAAGGAGTTATTGGAGAAAGGATACATTCGAAGAAGTGCATCACCTTGGGGAGCCCCTGTGCTTTTGGTTGAGAAGAAGGATAAATCCCTAAGGATGGTTGTTGATTATCGAGCCTTGAATGAGGTAACGATTAAGAACAAGTACCCACTGCTGATGATCAATGATCTGTTCGATCAGCTACAAGGAGATAAAGTGTTCTCGAAGATCGATCTGCGATCAGGATACCATCAGTTGAAGATTCGAGAGAAGGATATACCAAAGACAGCGTTCACAACGTGGTATGGATTATACGAGTACACGGTCATGTCATTTGGAATGACTAATGCCCCTGCCTATTTCATGAGCATGACGAACAAGGTGTTCATGGAATATTTGGACACGTTTGTTGTGGTGTTTATTGATGATATTATGGTGTACTCGAAGAATGAAGGGGAGCACAAAGAGCATTTACGCCTAGTTCTCGAGAAACTCAGGGAACACCAGTTGTATGCCAAGTTCAGCAAATGCGAATTTTGGTTGAAGGAAGTCAGATTCCTTGGACATGTTATATCAGGAGAAGGTATAACAGTGGACCCCAGCAAGGTTCAGTCAGTCACTGAATGATTGGCACACACTTCAGTTAGCGAGATCCATAGTTTCCTTGGACTCGCAGGGTACTATCAGAGATTCATTAGAACTTTTCCAAGATTGTGAAGCCAATGACTGAACTATTGAAGAAGGATACTAATTTTAAATGGACAGACGATTGCGAGGCAAGTTTCCAGGAGTTGAAGAAACGTTTAACTACAACGCCAGTGCTAACACTGCCAGATATACATAAGGAGTTCCAGGTGTATTGCGACGCCTCTCACTTAGGACTTGGATGTGTGCTTATGCAGGACGGAAGAGTTGTTTCGTATGCCTCACGACAACTAAAACCTCACGAGTTGAATTATGCCACGCATGATTTGGAGTTAGCAGCCGTAGTGCATGCATTGAAGACCTGGAGACATTATCTCATAGGGAACTATTGTGATGTGTACACGGATCATAAGAGTTTGAAGTACATTTTCACCCAGAAGGAACTAAACCTTAGATAGAGGAGATGGTTGGAGCTTATAAAGGATTATGACATGAAGCTACACTATCATCCAGGAAAGGCCAATGTCGTAGCTGACGCTTTGAGCCGGAAGAGTTATGCTAATATCCTTGAGAGTAAGGGGCTGCCGAAGGAGTTAGCAGAGGACATCATGGAATTTCGGTTAGAGATAGTTCCTAGAGGATTCGTTGCAACAATGGACGTCCAGCCGATGTTGCTAGACAAGATTCGGGAAGCTCAGAAGGATGACAAGGAGATTGCCGAGATAAAGGAGAAGATGGGCAAAGGAAAGGCCCACGGTTTTCGTGAGGATGAGCACGATACCTTATGGTTTGAGGACCGAGTTTATGTGCCCAATAACCCAGAGATCAGGAAGTTAATACTTCAAGAGGCTCATGACTCACCCTACTCGATACACCCCGGAAACACCAAGATGTATCTGGATTTAAAGGAACGTTTCTGGTGGACTAGTATGAAGAAGGATATTGCTGAGTACGTAGATGTATGTGATGTATGCCAGAGAGTGAAGGCAGAACATCAGAAGCCAGCAGGACTTTTACAGCCTATGCCGATACCCGAATGGAAGTGGGATAAACTGGGCATGGACTTTATCACCGGATTGCCCAGGACCAAAGCCGGATATGATTCCATATGGGTAGTAGTTGATCGCTTGACCAAAGTGGCTCACTTCATCCCAGTGAAAACCACTTATACCAGTGCAAAGTTGGCAAAGATATACATGTCGCGGATCGTATGTTTGCATGGAGTTCCGAGGACCATCGTATCAGATAGAGGAACACAGTTTACTTCAAAGTTTTGGCATCAGTTACACCAGACTTTGGGAACAAGATTGGAGTTCAGTACAGCATTTCACCCGCGGACAGATGGGCAGACCGAGAGAGTCAACCAAATTCTGGAGGACATGTTGAGAGCATATGCGCTAGATTATGGATCTAGTTGGGATGACAATTTGCCTTACGCGGAGTTCTCATACAACAATAGCTACCAAGCCAGATTGAAGATGGCACCGTTTGAAGCCCTGTATGGACGAAGGTGCAGAACACCGTTGATATGGGATGAGGTAGGAGACCGACAATTGTTTGGACCAGACTTGATTAGGGAGTCTGAGGAAAAGGTTAAATTGATTCGTGATAGACTGAAGATTGCTTAGTCTAGGCAGAAGAGTTATGCAGACTCAAAACGCAAGGAGGTAACTTACGAAATTGGAGACAGAGCATATAAGCGAGTATCGCCCTTGCGAGGAGTGAAACATTTTGGAGTTAAGGGAAAGTTAGCTCTGAGATTTGTAGGACCGTATCGTGTTTCGGAACGAATGGGAGAAGTTGCCTACAAGTTGGAATTACCCGAGGGATTGTCAGGAGTTCATGATGTGTTCCATGTTTCACAGCTGAAGAAGTGTCGTGCTGAGATGGCCGATATACCGTTAAGGGATACAGTACCCTTGGAGGCGATTCAGTTGGACAGTGATTTGACCTGCGAGGAGAAGCCAGTTAAGATTCTAGAGTTTTCCAGCAGAGTCACTCGCAATAAGGTTATCAAGTTTTGCAAAGTTCAATGGAGCCACCATATCGAGGATGAAGCCACCTTGGAACAAGAGGATGATCTTCGCAAAGACCACCCGCACCTATTTTCTAGCCAACCTGAATCTCGAGGGTGAGATTCATCTTAAGGGGGAAGGTTTGTAACATCCCAAATTTTCAATTTGGAATGTTATACATAGATCACTCTTGCATATCATATTTTATTTGCATTTCGTCTCGCGATCCTCGAAATCCTAAGCAACTCAAGGACCCTCGGAGAGAGTTGGGGATTTCCCCGGTTTCTAAATTTGATTTTATCATATTTCGGAATGAGGATTTTGGTTTTAATTATTTTTCTCTCTGAAAATATTTCATACTAAAATATATGAGAGGAGATAATATGACTTCTCCAAGATAATTGAAATATTGGAGGAAAAATATTAAAATCGAATATTTGTTTTATTTGGATTTTATTGTAATTTCGTTTGCATTAGAAAAATTGCACGTCATTCAAAATTGCATTTTAGGTCCAAGAAAATGTTCATCTCATGCTAAATATTTTATTTAGATGGTGAGAATTTATTTTGGCACTTTTAGATTTTTATTTATTTCTCTAGGATTTTATTTCCGTCGGTGAGATTATTAAAAAAAAGGTTCCCGTGCCCGACTGGGCCTAAGGTCCAGCCGAGCCAGGCCGCCGCCTCCTGTGCGCGCGCCGCCGCCGCTGCTCGGACCGGAGTCCAAGTCGGACTCCGCCACCGCCGCGCCTTGCCCCCTACTCCAAGTCACCGCCCCCGCCCCTTTATATATCGCCACCCCCGCCACCCAAACCCCACACCACCACCGCCGCCAACCCCGCCGCCCGCGCTAGCGGCCGTCGCCGCCTGCGCTAGCCGCCGTCGCCGCCGCCGCCCCGCAAGCCGCCGCCCAGCCACCCCGCCTCGCCGGAGCCCCTCGCCGGAGGTACCGCGCCGGTTCCGAGCCGCCGATTTTTTTAAGAACTGTTCGGTTTTTTTAGAAACCCTAGATTCATTTTTTTCGGATCGCCGTTTTTTCGGTTTTCCTGTTTAGCGGACGTTCGTCTGTACGTTCGTTTTAACCAACGGTTCTTCGCCGTTAGTTACAGCTAACGAACGCTCGTTCGTTAGTCTGTTCGTCAGTTTTCTTTTATCGGATTTATCTGCGATTATTCTCGATCGCGATTTCTAATCCGATGTTAGTTTCTATTTATCTTTTCGCTCGTTAGTCGGAATCAGGCGATTCAAGCACCTAGATCTTCGTCTCGAGACCCTCTTTCTGTTTAATCAACTTGAACAAGTTTTTGCTACTATAAAATTTGACCTAGGTCTAGATTAGTAAACGGATCTTGTTTCTTTCTCCATTTGAGTTTCGTTGCTCCGTTTGATTTGATTCTTTTGCTAACCGGAGTTCTTAAGTTGAACTTTCTGGTCAACCTCTTTTATTTGAGTTTTGCTTGCGCATTCTTTGCTTGTTTCTTATGTATGTTATTGTTT
Organism: Triticum urartu; assembly: GCF_056163025.1. Taxonomy (NCBI): domain Eukaryota; kingdom Viridiplantae; phylum Streptophyta; class Magnoliopsida; order Poales; family Poaceae; genus Triticum; species Triticum urartu. The sequence goes on along the minus strand of NC_141879.1, from coordinate 432,827,900 downwards.
GTTTGCGATAGAACACCCGGAGTGCGAAGCATGCTACTACGAGTCTCTAGGTTTCGCAGATCGTCAGCAAGGCAAGTAACACTTTGATCATATTCCTTTATCACCCAATTTTTATGCATTAGTACCAATCCTCAAACATTGCATGATTAGGATGTCATTAACTCGTGGGTTGGGAAGTAGTTGTTGAGGTAGAACCTATTACCCTGTTACATTCAAACCCTAGGGAGTTACTTCTACGCGTTGCTTATATTGCTATGCTATGCTCGTAGACATGGTTTGGGTTTGAGTGAAATCCATGACAGATGTGAGTTTGTTAATTAATGGTTCAACTTAAGGTGGCAACTTAAATACACATCTGGGTGGATTAAGCCACTTGGAGTACCCAGTGTTGCCTGTATTTTTGGAAATCCCGGAGTACCCGTGTGATCTTCCTATGGACCGCCACCCAGGCTCAAAGGGAACTCAGATTATTCATGCTAGAAACTTCCGTGTGAAGCCACAAGCTATTATGGGTTCTAGCATAGTTGAGTAAGTTATGTGAAGCTCTTGAAGAGGCAGATCATCAGGTAGTGGGATGTAGGTTTGGTATGGTCTGTCTGGAGTAGAGAGTTAATGTTTCTGAAGGACTGTGTCTCGGTCATCCGTTTCTCAAACACCATGTAGTGCGAGAAATCCAACGGAGGAGATCGAGTCTTGTGGGGAAAAGTGTGCAAACCTCTGCAGAGTGTACAATCTAATCATGGTTAGCCGTGTCCCCGATTATGGACAAATCTTGAGTATCTAGTACTTGGGTTATCACATGTATCTCATCACTCTTAATTAATACTGTTGGGTTGTTAACCACTTTAGTTGGGATTGAGTTGGAGGAACATTCTCAATGTTTGCTCAAATACCATGATAGTTAAATTAAAATCTATTCCTTTGTTGTAGGAAAAAATTGGCTTTTCGCAAAAACTATAACCATAGAGCTTTCCACCAGCCAAATATGCATGTAGTGATAGCATTATTCTACTCTTGCTCTACTGTGTTACATTGCCAGCATATTCCATGTGCTGACCCGTTTTCGGGCTGCAACGTATTATGTTGCAGACTTTTTAGACGAGGAGTAAGGTTCGTTAGGTCGTTGTCATGCAGCTCAGCTATGCCGTTGGAGTTGATGGACTCACTTTATCTTCCAAGCCTTCCGCTGTTATCGCATTAGATGGCCTTAAGCCATATCATTGTAATAAGTTCTCTCTTGAGACATTCGATGTAATAAGTGTGTGATTGCCACTCTGTTATAAACCCTTCGAGTACTATGTGTGTCAGCATTACCGATCCAGGGATGACACTGAAGCACAGAGACTTGACCATCTGAGGTCGGGTCGCTACATAGCCACTGCCAGAAACCCTAGTCTTTTCGGTCTCACCGATAGGGATCTCAGTCTCACCGAGATGGGATTGTAATCTCTCTGTTTCCCTTAGTAACGTTTCGGTCAAACCTATATGAGCGATCGGTCCGACCAAGATTGCAATACAAACTCTCTGTTTCCCTTTTGTAACACTTCGGTCCAACCGAGATGAGCGAATCGGTCTCACCGAGTTTGCCTGACCAACTCTCTCTTAGTCCATTACCAAAATCGGTCTCACCAAGTTTGTGTAATCGGTCTCACCGAGATTACGTTATTCCCTATCCCTAAAGGAATCGGTCCCACCGAGTTGACATGTCGGTCCCACCGAAATCGTAACGTTCACATTTAGAACTAAATCGGTCTAACCAAGTTGTATGATTCAGTCCCACCGAGTTTGGTGATTTGTGTGTAATGGTTAGATTTTGTGTGGAGGCTATTTATACCCCTCCACCCATTCTTCATTAAGAGAGAGAGCCATCAGAACATGCCTACAATTCCAACACATATTTTCTGAGAGAGAACCACCTACTCTTGTGTTGAGGTCAAGATATTCCATTCCAACCACATAAATCTTGATCTCTAGCCTTCCCCAAGTTGCTTTCCACTCAAATCATCTTTCCACCAAATCCTAATCTTGTGAGAGAGAGTTGAGTGTTGGGGAGACTATCATTTGAAGCACAAGAGCAAGGAGTTCATCATCAACACACCATTTGTTACCTCTTGGAGAGTGGTGTCTCCTAGATTGGTTAGGTGTCACTTGGGAGCCTCCGTCAAGACTATGGAGTTGAACCAAGGAGTTTGTAAGGGCAAGGAGATCGCCTACTTCATGAAGATCTACCCGAGTGAGGTAAGTCCTTCGTGGGCGATGGCCATGGTGGGATAGACAAGGTTGCTTCTTCGTGGACCCTTCCTGGGTGGAGCCCTCCGTGGAATCGCGCAACTGTTACCCTTCGTGGGTTGAAGTCTCCACCAACGTGGATGTACGATAGCACCACCTATCGGAACCACGCCAAAAATCTCGATGTCTCCAATTGTGTTTGCACACTCCAAACTCCTCCCTTTACCTTCATATGCAATTGTTTTACTTTCCGCTGCTATACTCTTAGAATTGCATGTGTTGGTTGACTGCTTGACTTGTGCTAAGTTGCTAAAATCTACCAAGAACTAAAATTAGGAAAAGGCTAGATTTTTATTTGGTCAAGTATTCTAATCACCCCCCTCTAGATATTTTTTCGATCCTACAAGTGGTATCATTGCTTTGATCTCCATTTGCTTTGATTTCCATAGCTTTTGGTGGTCATAGCCTTGGTTTCACAAACTAGGAGAGTATGGCGTCTAGCAAGGGAAATTACCACCGTAGAGGTCCTTACTTTGATGGTACAAATTTTGCTAGTTGGAAGCATAAGATGAAAATGCATATTCTTGGACATAACCCTGCCGTTTGGGCTATTGTGTGTATTGGCTTGCAAGGTGAATTCTTCGACGGGAGAGAACCAAACCGTGAAGCTACCGTGGAAGAGTTGAAGATGCTAGAATACAATTCTCAAGCTTGTGATATTCTCTTCAACGGATTATGCCCCGAGGAATTCAACAAAATCAGCCGTCTTGAGAATGCAAAGGAAATTTGGGATACTTTGATTGATATGCACGAAGGTACCGAATCTTTCAAGGAATCCAAATTGGATGTGCTTCAAAGTCAGCTTGACAAGTTCAAAATGAAGGATGGTGAAGGCATCGCTGAAATATACTCTAGTCTTGCTCTCATCACAAATGAGATTGCCGTCTTAGGAAGTGAAGAGATGACCGATAGATTCATCATCAAGAAGATCCTAAGAGCGTTGGATGGAAAATATGATACCGTGTGCACATTGATCCAAATGATGCCCAATTACAAAGATCTCGAGCCAACGAAAGTTATTAGAAGAATTGTTGCTCATGAGATATCACTCAAGGATAAGGAAGAGCTTCACAACAAGTCAAGTGGTGCTTACAAAGCCTCGGGTGATGCTCCCACATCATCAAGTGAGAAGCAAACCTTCAATGAAGAATTGAGTCTAATGGTGAAGAACTTCAACAAGTTCTACAAGAGTAGAAGCGAGGAAAGAAGTTCCAAGTCAAGGTGCTACAATGACAAAAGATCTTCTAGTCGTGAGCGCAATTGCTACAATTGTGGAAGACCTGAACACTATTCCAATGAGTGTACGGCTCCCTACAAAAGAAGAGAAGATTCTCCCTACAAAAGAAGAAGTAGAAGAGAAGAATCACCATCAAGAGAGAGAAGGAGTAGAGATGATCGTTATGAACGAAGACCCTCTCAGAGAAGCAAGGACTCGGAAAGGATGGACAAGTCATCAAGGAGCTACACAAAAAGAAGACATCAAGCTCATGTTGGTTAATGGGTATCCGGTTCCGACTCCGACAATCACTCCGAAAGAAGTTATCACTCTGACTCTGGATATACTCAAGATGAAGGTGTTGCCGGACTAGCACTTGTGACAACCAACTCCGTCGACATATTTGACTCACAAAACGAACGAATTGGGATATGCTTCATGGCTAAAGGTCCAAAGGTAACACACCTCGAGTATGCTGATTTCAATAGTGATGAAGATGATTTGCTAGGAGATGATGATTTACTTGTTGACAACTCTAGTTATGAAAACTATGATGAGCTTGCTATTAATCATGATAATCAAGATAAAACGAATGACGATGATAAGAAGGATATTGAGCGCCTAATTAACTAAAGAAATAAACACTCTTAAGTTAGCTCATGAAACTACCTTGGAAGATCATCGAGAACTTTTAAAGACTCATGACAAGCTACGCTTTGAAAAGCTCAACCTTGAGCAAGAACATGAGTTTTTAAAGGCAATCAATAATGATCTTCGCAAGAAAAGTTCTTCTTACATTGCCAAGCGTTTACTCTTGTCTACTTACATGCCACAAGTTAAATCTAGCAACAAGAACAAGAAAGATTCTACATCTAGTAGTAACAACAATCATGCTAAATCCAATGTTGTTGCTTCTAGTAGCTCTCTTGATTCCACTAATGATTCTCTTAGCCAAGTTACACTTGAGCAAGAAAATAGCTTATTGAATGGAATTATAGAGAAAGGTGTTTACAAGAGCCTTGCCGAAAGTAAGCAATTTGAGGAAATTGTACGCAAGCAAGGAAGACACCGGAAGAATCAAGGTGTTTATTTTGAACGATAGTTCAATGCCAATGGAGTTGAGTGGGAAGAAGATCAATACCCCAAGATGAAATTTGTTCCTCAAGAAGATAAGTATGATCCTACTTCTTTTAAAGGAACACAATCTCAAGATGATCTTCCACCACAAGACCACAAGCTAAAAGGCAAGGACAAGTTTCAAGAGGAGATTGATGCATTCGAGGAAGCACCTAAGGCCTTGGTCAAGTGGGTTCCCAAGACTACATCAAGTGCTACTTCATCAAGTACGACTACAACTCCAAGGTTTCCGATCAAGATGGTGTGGATCCCCAAGAAGAACAACTAGAGAGTTCTTGAGGGTGACTCCGCCAACACACTTCACTCATATCATTTTGGTGAAGACAAGTGCAAACAACTTTCATATCTTGCACTAGTTCAAGGTGTCACAAACCCTCTTGTTGGGAAGACAAGGGACAAGGTATTGAAAGTGCAACACATTCCAAAGGATAGCTCTGAATGATCTACATCATCATTGAGCATCCACATCTTCAACACCTACATGAAGTCATCATCGACAAAACCCAAGGTTAGTTGATCCATCTTAGGTGGGATATCACATGTAGGGGGAGCTTTACTCTAATAAATTGAGTTAAAGAAACTCTAATGGTGTGAGCATAACAATGCTTTATGTAAAAGTGGTAACCCCACTTGTGCTTAAACGATGAGTATGACCTATGATCAAGTGTTCTCATTTGACTCCTAAGTCAATATACTCATATATAGATGACCTAGTCATCGCCAATTGCTTGATAGATACTAGAGTGTTTGTGCATGCTTTGTCACATATTCCATCTGCCATTTTAATTGTGTGAGCATGCTGGTTGCATATTTCTCTCATTCGAGGACATCCATTTGTTGCTATGATTGTTTGGCTTTTTCTCTTTTGCCAAATGGATGAACAAGAATTCCTAAGAACTCCCTCTAGCTATCTATGCTTTTCTCGTCTCAAACTCTATTCATGCTACATCACAAAGTTTGAACAAGTCAAATTCGAACCAGTCTGTGTGAGGAGCACTCGAAGTTCCCGATTCGTCATAAACTTAAACTTCCAAAACCTCTTTGTGTATTTCGGTCTGACCGATTCATCCTTTTCATTCCTACCGAGATCACTTAGTGGATCTAGGTTTTCAATCTCGGTGCAACCGATTAGAACCTTTCGGTCACATCGAGTTGCAGTAACTACCTATAGTTTTGCATCTTGGTGCCATCGAGTTGTTCTACTCGGTCACACCGACAGGGTCAGGTTATATATATACTGACGGGTCAAATTTTGGAAATATTTCCGAAACCTCTTCGCCTGCACATAACCTACTCTGCCTCCTCGGGTCTCCGGATCATCCTCTCGTCACCAGCGACCTCCCGCCGCTGGTCTCCGCCGCCGTCAACGGCAATCTACCATGACGTTGCCGCCGTAGCAAGTTCGCCGCCGAACTAGGGTACGCACTTGATATTTGTGCTAATCCATAACTCTGATTCTTAGCACATTGCTTTGCCATGGTTCTTGCCACGAATGAAATCATCATGTCCAGTGAAAACATCCCGTAGATTAGTTTTGATTTGAAAATTTAGGTTTAGATCTTCGCCAGATTCATCTCGGACCGACCGAGTTGTAGAAATCGGTCTCACCGATTTGCCTTAGGCCATTGCACATGCTTTTTTGGTCTGGCGGAAAATTGCAAATCAGTGTGACCGAGTTCAATTCTCTGTGAAACCCTAGCAGTCTTGGTGCCACCGAACTGTGACGCGGTCTGACCGAGTTCACTAGTTTAGGTTCCAAAAACTGCTTCGGTAGCACCGAGTTTACAAATCGGTAGACCCGGAATGCTTTCTGTGAGCAACTAAAACTAAGTTTTTGGGTCAATTGTTTTGCAAAACTCCTGTACTTTGTGTTTCTCATCTTCTCCACCTCATCTATAATCTATTCACAGGGTCTTCTGACAGTTTGCCTACAAGATGTCTGATCAAAGTTATAGCCAGAACAAGTCTGAGGAGCAGGTTCAACTGAGTGAGGGCACTAGTCCCTCAAGCTCTTCTAATGATGGAAGCAGGAGCACTCCAAGTAACTTGCCAAAGGCAGCTACCAGGACCAAGAAGAAGAGAACTTTTGATTCAGAGGATGAAGATTATGTGGCCATTGAGGATGAGGCCAATTCAAAGAAAAAGGTGCTGAAAAAGGAGTATGGCTCAGCTGCTACAGTCAATCCAGGGATGCATAAGAAGGCACCAGCAAAGAGAGTCCCCATGTCTAAGGCCAGAGCATCCACAACTGAAACCTACAAGCCATATGAAGAGGCTGCTGGAGAAGGAAAGAAAAGAAAGGAAAGGGTCAAGAAGACCACTGCCAGAGTGCTTGGCAGATCATCAATTATGAGAGATGATGATGATGAGGAAGAGGATGCTGCACCAGCTCCTAAGGCACAAAAACTCATGGGAGATGCAAATAGATCAGGGGCTGCTCCATCTAAGACCAAAGTTGCTCCCAAGGCTACTGCTCTAGCTCAGAAGCCTAGACCCACTAGAAGCACTAGAAACATTCCTGCCGAGGAAAAGAACAAGGCCCTAGTGCCTGAAGCTGCTGAAGAAGAAGATGACTCAGTTGTGTTGAGGAAGCTAAAACCCAAGATCCCCGACCACAGTGATGCTCACCCTGTGGCAGAAAACATGAAAATCAGGAAGGATGCATGACTGAGGTTATGGAGACAGTCTGATCCATATGCTGTCAGGAGGAGGACTGCTGTGGTCTACAGGTTTCACACCAAGGAACAACAAGATTTTTATGAGACAGTGTTGCTTGACAAGAAGCCCATTGTATGTGACATGAAATGGGTGGACTGGGAATACATCCAAGAGAATGAGGATCACTATCTAGGTGTATATGACAGCTTCAAGGCATGTGGAGTTGATGCCTTTGTGGCCCATAAGCTCACCAAGTGGAACGATGAGCTGATCATGCAGTTCTACTCCACTGCCCATTTTTATCCAGATGGGAAGATCGTTTGGATGTCTGAGGGACCAGGTACCAATCTTCTATTGAGGAATGGGCTCAGTTGATCAATGCCCCAAAAGAAAGTGAGGATGACTTGGATGTTTATGCTGAGAAGAAGAAAGACCACAACACAATGGCCAACATGTACAAGGAGATCCCAGATGCTGCTTTGGATACACATAAGTTTGGATCTGTCCACTACTTGTTGTCTGGTATGCCTACCATAAACTGCATTCTAAGGCACACACTGCTACCCAAGTCAGGTGATCACAAGATGATCAGATGACATGCTATAAGCTTTCTGCACATATTTGATGTCCGACAGAAGTTTAAGGTCATGAGTTTGATTGTTGAGACAATCAAGAGGACTGCTGCTGACCAGAAGAGGAGTTGTGGGTATGCCCCAAAAATTCAGGAGCTCATCAACTCAAAGATGGGCACATGCACATATCTTTTGGATGAGGAGCACCTGCCCATATACCCTGAATTTGAAGACAACACTGTGGTGATGGATGAAAATGAACCATCTTCAACTAAAGCACATGAGAAGAGAGAGAAGGCAAAGGCAGAGAAAGCTGCAAAGATGCCAACTTTTGAAGAGGCATCTCAAGTGTTCTTGAAATCCAAACAAGATCAACTTGGATATATGATCCAATCCACCCTGAGGATTGAGAAGGGCTTGGCCACCCTGACTAAGAACCAGGAGAGTTTGGAGAGGATCGTTGAGCAGAAATTCTATGATCTGGATGTCAAGGTAACTGAGATCCAAACTACAGTTGAGCAGCTACAGGAGGAATTAGAGGAGAGGAAGGGAAAGTCTACTACTGATGCTTTCAAGCGAGTTCCATGAGGCCCAAGATATGCTGTAGTGCCCGTGACAGATACTCGAGCTACAGTGTCAGCACCAGTAGCTACAGCTCCAGTGCCACCTCCAGCACCCACTCCATCTGCTCCACCTACTTCATCGGAAGCCTTCGTCCTTAGGGTTCTCTCTACACCACCTCCCAAAGATCAAGCGTGAGAGTCGTTTAGCACTATGCATTTTTGAACTTTTTGGTAACATGTTGCCAAAGGGGGACAAAAATGTATAGATCATAGGCTTCGAGAGAGAGTGTTGCTCCTTTTATCTCTCTTGCTATTTTGGTTGAACTTATTTATTGAGTGCTTGTGTGAGATACATTATGTCTTTGTGAGATACTTGTTGATCATGTGGTTGATCATACGCTACCCTTAATGTTTGGTTGAATGATGTTATCCTTCATATCTCTTATATGATCATTCACTTGCTTGGTGATGAGTGCATGCTTTTAATATCGATCATTTTGAGCGCTCGACCAAGATGTATGTGACATGGAAGAGTTACCCATGATCCTAATCGATTGTGCATTTTCATTCAAAAGCAAATTTTAAATAATGCACAAATTTAGGGGGAGCTCTTGCTTATCACATACTTCTCAAAGCAACGATGTGTTTTCAATCTTATTTATCATTTGTCGAAGCTTTGATCTATATGTTGTCATCAATTACCAAAAAGGGGGAGATTGAAAGTGCAACTATCCCTGGGTGGTTTTGGTAATTCCTAACAACATATAGTTCATTGAGCTAATGCTACTTAAAGATAAACATTTCAGGAAAGCTCAATGATTGGCATGGCACGGATGAGAAAAGTGGATCCCTCAAAATTCTAAGGACAAAGGATTGGCTCAAGCTCAAAGCTCAGGACTCTACATTTTTCATTTTAAGTTGTCCAAGATCACATTGAGTCCATAGGAAAAGCCAATACTATTAAGAGGGGACGAGGTGTTGCCTAATGGCTTTCTTGCTCAAAGTGCTTAGTGATATGCTCCAAAAGCCCTCAACTACTTTCTCATACCCACATATGTCTCAAACCAAAAGTCAAACTCGGCCCCACCGAAACTTTCTATCCAGCACCACTGAGTTCAGTTGACATAGCCACTGCCAGAAACCCTAGTCTTTTCAGTCTTACCGATAGGGATCTTGGTCTCACCGAGACAGGATTGTAATCTCTCTGTTTCCCTTCGTAACGTTTCGGCCAAACCGAGCTGAGCGATCGGTCCCACCGAGATTGCAATACAAACTCTCTGTATCCCTTTCATAACACTTCAGTCCAACCGAGATGAGCGAATCGGTCCCACCGAGTTTGCCTGACCAACTCTCTCTTAGTCCATTACCAAAATCGGTCTCACCAAGTTTGTGTAATCGGTCTTACCGAGATTACGTTATGCCCTAACCCTAAAGGAATTGGTCCCACCGAGTTGACATGTCGGTCCCACCGAAATCCTAATGTTCACATTTTGAACTAAATCGGTCTGACCGAGTTGTATGATTTGGTCCCACCAAGTTTGGTGATTTGTGTGTAACGGTTAGATTTTGTGTGGAGGCTATTTATACCCCTCCACCCACTCTTCATTAAGAGAGAGAGACAGACATCAGAACATGCCTACACTTCCAACACATATTTGCTGAGAGAGAACCACCTACTCTTGCGTTGAGGTCAAGATATTCCATTCCAACCACATAAATCTTGATCTCTAGCCTTCCCCAAGTTGCTTTCCACTCAAATCATCTTTCCACCAAATCCTAATCCTGTGAGACAGAGTTGAGTGTTGGGGATATTATCAGTTGAAGCACAAGAGCAAGGAGTTCATCATCAACACACCATTTGTTACCGCTTGGAGAGTGGTGGCTCCTAGATTGGTTAGGTGTCACTTGGGAGCCTGCGTCAAGATTGTGGAGTTGAACCAAGGAGTTTGTAAGGGCAAGGGAATCGCCTACTTCATGAAGATCTACCCGAGTGAGGCAAGTCCTTCATGGGCGACGGCCATGGTGGGATATACAAGGTTCCTTCTTCGTGGACCCTTCATGGGTGGAGCCCTCCATGGACTCGCGCAAACGTTACCCTTCGTGGGTTGAAGTCTCCACCAACATGGATGTACGATAGCACCACCTATCGGAACCACGCCAAAAATCTCTGTGTCTCCATCTATGTTTGCACACTCCAAACTCCTCCCTTTACCTTCATATGCAATTGTTTTACTTTCTGCTCCTATACTCTTAGAATTGCATGTGTAGGTTGATTGCTTGACTTGTGCTAAGTTGCTAAAATCTGCCAAGAACTAAAATTGGGAAAAGCCTAGATTTTTATTTGGTCAAGTAGTCTAATCACCCCCCCCCCCTCTAGACATACTTTCGATCCTACATAAGTTCATAGTGATAAGCAGATATAAATCCCAAGTGACTCAAAGAATAGAGCTATGCTCCCCGGCAACGGTGCCAGAAAATAGTCTTGATAACCAACAAGTATAGTGGATCGCAACAGTTTTCGAGGGTAGAGTATTCAACCCAAATTTATTGATTTGACATAAGGGGAGAGAAAGAATATTCTGAAGTATTAGCAACTGAGTTGTCAATTCAACCACACCTGGAAACTTAATATCTGCAGCAAAGTGTTTAGTAGCAAAGTAATATGATAGTAGTGGTAATGGTAGTAGAAGTAATATTTTTGGTTGTATAGTGATTGTAACAGTAGCAACGGAAAAGTAAATAAGCGAAGAACTATATATGAAAAGCTCGTAGGCATTGGATCGGTGATGGAGAATTATGTTGGATGCGATCAATCATGCAACAGCTATAACATAGGGTGACACAGAACTAGCTCTAGTTCATCAATGAAATGTAGGCATGTATTCCGAATATAGTCATACGTGCTTATGCAAAAGAACTTGCATGACATCTTTTGTCCTACCCTCCCGTGGCAGTGGGGTCCTATTGGAAACTAAGGGATATTAAGGCCTCCTTTTAATAGAGTACCGGACCAAAGCATTGACACTAGTGAATACATGACCTCCTCAAACTACGGTCATCACCGATAAGTATCCCGATTATTGTCACTTCGGGGTTAACGGATCATAACACATAACAGGTGACTATAGACTTGCAAGATAGGATCAAGAACTCACATATATTCATGAAAACATTATAGGTTCAGATCTGAAATCATGGCACTCGGGCCCTAGTGACAAGCATTAAGGATAGCAAAGTCATAGAAACATCAATCTTAGAACATAATTGATACTAGGGTTCAAACCCTAACAAAACTAACTCGATTACATGATAAATCTCATCCAACCCATCACCGTCTAGCCAGCCTACGATGGAATTGCTCACACACGGCTGTGAGCAGCATGAAATTGGTGATGGAGGAAGGTTGATGATGACGATGGCGACGGATTCGCCTCTCCGGAGCCCCGAACGGACTCCAGGTTAGCCCTCCCTAGAGAGTTTAGAGCTTGGCGGCGGCTCTGTATCGTAAAACGTGATGAATCGTTCCCTTTGATTTTTTTTCTCCCCAAAAGTGAATATATGGAGTCAAGATGGACGTCGGTGGAGCATCAGGGGGCCCACAAGGCAGGGGGCATACCCAGGGGGTAGGCGCGCCCCCACCCTCGTGGATAGGGTGTGGGCCCCATGGCATGGATATTTTCACCAGTGTTTTTTTATATATTCCAAAAATAATATCTGTTGATTTTCAGGTCATTCCAAGAACTTTTATTTCTGCACAAAAATAACACCTTGGCAATTCTGCTGAAAACAACATCAGTCCAGGTTAGTTCCATTCAAATCATGCAAGTTAGAGTCCAAAACTAGGGCAAAAGTGTTTGGAAAAGTAGATACGACGGAGACGTATCAATGCGCTCTGCTGGTGTTAGGCAAGCTGCCTCAGCAAGCATCTTGCCGGGGCTGCGGGAGCCACCCCGGCAAGAGTCCTGCCGGGGGAGCCCACCTCGCCCTCTTGCTTTCTTTGCACCCCTGGTCTTGGCGTTGCTCTAGCTGTCTTGCGCTCCGACATCCCTCCTATGCCCTGCTCAGTGCGGCCGTGGTCACGGCTCTGACTGCCCGTGCACAAGTAAAGGGGTGCAAAAGGAGAGCCCCTACTTTTGTACACCGACATCTGGAAACTGCGAAGCTAGTCTGGGACTGGCTCTCCAAGGTCAACGAAGGCGTCTTAACCCAGAGAGACTCAAGGATCGGTGTTCTTTGCAACCTCTTCAACCGCTTGAAGAGAAATGACAATGAGAATGTCCAGCTCACATTTGATCGCCTCACTGATATCACAAATGAGCTTCGCGCACTCGGCGCCACTGAGATCACCAAGCATGAAATCGTCAAGACGCTACTGAGATCACTTGACAGCTCATTCGACACCCTAGCCCTGATGATTCAAGAATGCCCTGACTTCAAGACTCTCGATCCGTCTGACATACTTGAGAGGCTCAACACACACGAGTTCCAGCAAGCTGAGAAAAGAGATATCTATGGTCCCAACTATGGCCGAACTCGTGCTTTGAAGGCAAAAGTTGTTTCCTCATCTGAAGAAGAATCTGACTACAGTTCTGAGGACCCTGAAGACATTGGTAAGGAGCTTGCTATACTTGTAAAGAAGTTCCAGAGGTTCACCAAGAAGAAATACTTCAGAAAGTCCTCAAGATCCAACTCAAGAAACGATGAAGCTTCCTCACGTGACAACAAGAAGAGAACATGCCGCAAGTGCAAGAAACCTGGTCACTACATCTCTAAGTGTCCTCAGTGGGATAATGAGACCAAGAAGAAGAAGAAGAGCAAGGAATATTATTCTGATGACAACAAGAAGAAGAAATCCTCAAAGTCTTCTTCCAAGTATTCGTCAAAGTCTTCATCAAACAGGAAGAGCTCATCTAGCAAGGCTCGTATGTTTGTTGGCAAGGAGATGGATTCATAGGAGGAGTCTGCATTTGAGGAGGCAGAGGTGGAGTCTGAAGAGGAATCTGATTCAGGCGTGGCAATCCTAGCTCTTGCTTCAGCATATGTCGCCAAGTCCATCTTCAACACCAAAGACAATGGCTTCGTCACCAACAGTGATGATAATGATGAGGATGACTCTGCTCCCACCTACTGCTTCATGGCACGTGGTGCCAAGGTAAACTCACGCGATGCTTATTTTCAAACTTCAAGTGAAGATGACTCTGAATGTGAATCTAAACCTAGCTACAAAACACTTGCTAAAATTGCAACAGAACAACAAAATGCTATGGAACATATTCAAAAGTTGCTAGACAAAAGTGATGACCTGTTGGATGCGGAAATGACTCAAACTCAGTCCTTAATTGAAGACATTAAAAGTCTTCATATTAAGTACGAGGAACTTGAAAGTCGTCATGAAACGCTCTCAACTACTCATGAAAAGCTCTCCTATGATTATCTTCAAAGGAAGCAAGAGCTTGAGAACTTGAGATCGGCTGATGAAGATCTTCAAAAGGAGAATGAGTCACTCCGTGCTCAACAGATCAGTTCCACTCAGGAAGACTTTGAGCCACCATGCTTAAAATGTCTTGAGCGTGATAATGCTGCTTCTGTTGCTGGATGTTCTACTACTACTACTGTTGCTATGTCTTCAACTGCTAATGTGGAAACTAACCTCTCTTCCGAGGATACCACTACTATTGCTGATGAGAATGCCAGGTTGAAGACATTGCTTGAAACAGGGATGTACAAAAGCCTCAAAGGGCATCAGACACTGTGCGATGTCCTCAAGAAACAGATTCTGAACCGAAACCCTAGAAAAGAGGGTGTTGGGTTCGAGAGGAAAATGAATGTTGATGGTTCCTACTGGAAGCCTGAGCAGTACCCCAAAATGACATGGGTTGCTGCAAAGGGACCTTCAGTGGATCCATCTACCTTATCTGGATTCACTTGTGCTAACCCTATTATCATTGATGAATCCTTTGATGCAAACTATAAACTGTTTAAGAATCAGAATGGTGAAGTGTTTGCGAGGTATGTTGGTACTAACTACAGGAATGGACCCCCTTTGAAGAAGATCTAGGTGCCCAAGAGTTGTCCTGAAAATCTTCAGGTGAATGTCATCATGACACCACCTGGGAAGAAGACAAACCCCATACCAAAGGCTTCATATGGTCCAAAGGATTCATACAGACAGAGGACTCACCAGAGTCACCCTAACGCCAATATTTTGCAGGGAAACCATACTCAGACTTATGAATATGAGTGTGTTTCATCAAACCACTATGTTCATAAGATCAAGAACTATTCTGCTTATTATTATGAGTATTATTCACCTCCTGCAAGGCTATTTGCTAGGGCACCAAAGCCAAAGTTCTCATATGCTGCACTTAGACTCATTGCTACGAAGCCACCCCTGAGGATGTGGGTGGTTAAGAAGAATTAACTCTCTTTTGCAGGGAAAGGTCTCCAGCCGAAAATCAAAGGCGTATCATGCTTATGCTGGGGACCTAAAACATCTTGTGGGGTGCAAGATAAAATTCCCAAATGGTCTTACTATGTATTTTGTTCCTCGATTCCTTAACAATCATCCTATCTGCCCTAACCAGGATCTGAACTTTGATAATATGCTTGTCTATCAAATGTTTATGCTTCACATTTCCCTTGGTGAAGCCTATCCCCCTAACTGCACTGTATGGTACAGTACCAAAAGCGTCTGAGTGGATTATGGACAGTGGATGCACTAACCACATGACTGGTGATCGAAGTCTTCTAATGGACTCAACCTTACATCCATCTGACAAGAGTCACACCATGTTTGCTGACACTGGTAAAAGCAAGGTATTGGGTCTAGGTAGAGTTGCAATCTCAAAGGATCAGCACATGGATAAAGTGATGCTTGTTTAATCCCTTGGTTTCAACTTAATGTCTGTCTCAATGCTTTGTGATCTGAACATGGTTGTGATATTTGGAAAATATCGTTGCCTTGTGCTTATGGAATCTGACAAATCTCTAGTCTTTGAAGGACATCAAAAAGACGACTTGTACATGGTAGATTTCTCAGCAGGACCACAGTTGGCCGTATGTCTTCTAGCAAAAGCTTCAGAGTGTTGGCTCTAGCATCAGAGGCTAGGGCATGCTGGCATGAGGAACTTGTACATTCTCGCGAAGAAGAAGCATGTCATTGGCATTGAGGGCATCAAGTTCAAGAAGGATCATCTGTGTGGTGCCTGCGAAGCTGGAAAGATGACAAGGGCTAAGCATCCCTCGAAGACAATCATGACGACATCTCGTCCCTTCGAGCTACTTCACATGGACTTATTTGGCCCTACTCACTACTCTACTCTTACTACCACTGCTTGCCTCTATGGTTTCGTTATTGTTGATGATTACTCAAGATATACATGGGTGCGTGTAATTCTCTACAAGAATGAAGTGCAGGATGTCTTCAGACGATTCGCCAATCGTGCCATGACGAACTATGGCATCAAGATCAAGCACATCAGAAGTGACAACGGCACAGAGTTCAAGAACATCGACCTTGACACTTATCTTCATACATTGGGCATCACTCATGAGTTCTCTGCTCCATGCACACCTCAGCAAAATGGCATCATGGAGCTCAAGAACAGAACTCTCATTGAGATGGCCAGGATGATGCTCGATGAGTACAAGACTCCAAGGAAGTTCTGGCCTGAAGCCATTGATACTGCATGGCACATCATCCACCATGTTTATCTTCACAAGCTTCTAAAGAAGATGTCCTATGAGCTCCTATGGTAAGAAGCCAAACTTCAGTTACTTCAGAGTATTTGGTGCTAGGTGCTGGATCAAGGATCCACATCACACTTCCAAAATTGCACTGAAAGCACATGCATGTTTTATGCTTAGTTACGGAAAGGATTCGCACTCCTACAGAGACTTCAACCTCTTTCACTATAAAGTGGTTGAAAATGTGGATGTGCGGTTCGATGAAACTAACGACTCACAAACAGAGGACCTGCCAAATGTGCTAGACAAAGTCTCACCAAGTGAATCCATCAAGCTTATGGGTACTAGAGAAATCATACCTTCAGAGGCTCAGGCGGAAGAAGAACTCATCATTTCTGCACCTAATCAACCCGAAGATAATGCTAAACCTCAAGTCAATGCTGCTGATGAAGACAATTATCAACAAGACCAAAGTCTTCGTCTAGTTCATCCTTGTGTTGCAAATGAAGTGCATATTGAGAAGATAATCGATAGAATCAATGCAACAGGTCCACTCACTCATTCAAGAGCAACACAGATAGCAAATTTCCGTGGTCAGTTTGCATTTGTCTCTATATCTGAACCCAAGAAAGTTGATGAAGCCTTCATGGAACCTAAATGGATTCAAGCTATGCAAGAAGAGCTTCAATGGTTCGAGATGAACAATGTGTGGGAATTGGTTAAGCGTCCTGATCCTCGCAAGCATAACATCATTGGCACAAAATGGATCTATCGCAACAAACAAGATGAGCATGGTCAAGTTATTAGAAACAAGGCTCGTCTCGTTGCTCAAGGTTACACTCAAGTTGAAGGGATTGACTTCGAGGAAACATTTGCTTCGGTGGCTAGGCTTGAAGCCATTCTGTCGGTGTTCTAGGAATGGGGGTCCCCACACTTGCCTGCCTGCGGCCCGCGGCGTGGCGGAGCCAGCAGGCCGTACGGCCCATATTCATCAACAAGCATCCAAGACCCTCGCGAGGAGCCAAGCCTCGCGAGGCGGATGACGCAAGACCTCTTCTGGAGTGGTCTGACCAGGCAGGCTCACGAGGAGCAGAGATATCAAGGCAGGACAAATCTCGTGAGGCTCTCGTGACGTGAGCCATGACGATCAACACTAGGCGGGCACCAGCGCGCGCAGCGTCCTTGTTTCCTCTTTGGTGCAAAGGGGGAAAGCGCAGTCGCGGGGTACCGAGGCCTCAGGCAAAGGTTGTCGTTTCGGTGCAACAAGACCAAGACCATGGACTGCAAGACGGAGGTCATTGTGGAGCCCAAGATGGCGTCACCCTAGAGCCTTTCACAGGCGCAAACTACCTTTTGTGAGGATAGCTTGTACTAGTTGTCCCCATTCAAATTAGCCCGCCATTGTTGGTTCCCTTCCCGCTCGATATTTGGGAAGAGGACCAGGGCCTCTATAAATAGGACTAGCCACCATAGCAAGGGGGGAAGAGACCCGGAGATAGACACAAGTCCATACGTACAAGAACACCTGAACCTCAGGAGGTTGTTCTTCCCTTGTACTGTTCATCATCAGCCCAAGAGGCAATCCACCACCACCACACTGGAGTAGGGTATTACACCACAACGGTGGCCTGAACCAGTATAAACCCTGTGTCTTTCTGTGTTGCGAGTTCGTCGAGTTCGTCCGCAAGATCTTAGCGAGCTAGAGCGTAGATCGGTAGGAGGGAAATACTTCACGCGCACCCCAATGTTCGAACCTTAAGGGTTAGCCGGAGCCCCTCATCCGACATTTGGCGCGCCAGGTAGGGGTGCGCCGGAGCTTCTTCTCCGCCAATCAGCTCTCCGACGTTCACCGGCTATGATGTCTGGCGAACCAAGGGCCGGATCCGACCGCTGGGCAGCTTGGCCGGCCCGGACGGCGCCGCCTGCCCATGAAGGTCTCGATGCTGCACCCCAAGCGGCGCGGGCGCCACCAAGCTCTGCCGGGCGTGGACAGCGCGGCCAGGCATCATCCACCCTCACCCCGCGGCAAGTACAATCCGCGGCAAGAGCAGCGAGTCACGCTGCAGCAACAGCGCCGCACTCACGGCGGGAGCAAGCGAACATGCGGGCGGCACTCACAGTGGCAAGGGAGCTGCTGTGATGCAGGCTGATGGAGAGCGGCCGGGACACACTGCTTGAGCGTGTTGCTGAGCTGATGGACGCAGCGACGTCAGGAGTGCCACCCTTCTGCTATCAACTCCCCTCCTAGACCACTGCAAGGTCGTGCGGCGAGCCTCACCACACCTGTGCGCCATCGACTACGCCCGGGGGGCTTTGTCAACATCAGCACGGCCGACGGTGTAGGGGGATCCAACCCCCCCATGCCGCCCTCGACAAATGGGAGCGGAAGCGTCACCCCCCATCGTCCCAGCCGGATGCCGTATTATCCTCCCCAGGACGCCATCATGGACGAAGCAACATGGAGCGTAGGGCACCACCGCGAGGTGTTCGGGGTGACGGCCCCGGAAGCCCACGTGCCCCGCATGATGGACCAAGGGTACGCACCAGAGGATGACCTCGGCTCATTTTTTGGAGAAGATTGGGGAGAAGGGGCGCTACGAGTCGAAGCCTTCCAAGAGCCAGTGGATAACCACAATGATCGTGCCGGCGACGGCAACTACAGGGTACCGCTAACCTCTCAGGAACAGGCTTATGCTAACCATGGGCTGCAGATGAATTAGGTTGCAGCATCGATTGGTGACTGATACGTCCAGTTTGCATCATGCTTTTATATCAATATTTATTGCATTATGGGCTGTTATTACACATTATGTCGCAATACTTATGTCTATTCTCTCTTATTTTACAAGGTTTACATAAAGAGGGAGAATGCTGGCAGCTGGGATTCTGGGCTGGAAAAGGAGCAAATATTAGAGACCTATTCTGCACAGCTCCAAAAGTCCTAAAACTTCATGGAAGATGTTTTCCAAATATATAAAAAATACTGAGAGCAAGAACTTCACCAGGGGGGCCACACCCTGCCCACGAGGGTGGTTGGCGCGCCCTACCCCCCCCCCCCCCCCCCGGGCGCGCCCCCCTACCTCGTGGGCCCCCTGGTGGCCCTCCGGTGGCCATCTTCTGCTATATGGAGTCTTTCGATGGGAATAAAATCATAAGCCATCTTCTCAGACGAAACTCCCCCGCCACGAGGCGGAACCTTGGCGGAACCAATCTAGGGCTCTGGTGGAGCTGTTCTGCCGGGGAAACTTCCCTCCCGGAGGGGGAAATCATCGCCATCGTCATCACCAATGCCCCTCTCATCGGGAGAGGGCAATCTCCATCAACATCTTCATCAGCACCATCTCATCTCAAAACCCTAGTTCATCTCTTGCATCCAATTCTTGTCTGTAAGTCCAGGATTGGTGTTAGTAGGTTGCTAGTAGTGTTAATTACTCCTGTAGTTGATGCTAGTTGGTTTAATTGGTGGAAGATCATATGTTAAGATCCTATATGCATATTAATACCCCTCTGATTATGAACATGTTTATGCTTTGTGAGTAGTTACTTTTGTTCCTCAGGACATGGGAGAAGTCTTGCTATTAGTAGTCATGTGACTTTTGTATTCGTTCGATATTTTGATGAGATGTATGTTGTCTCTCCTCTAGTGGTGTTATGTAAACGTCAACTACATGACACTTCACCATTGTTTGGGCCTAGAGGAAGGCATTGGGAATTAATAAGTAGATGATGGGTTGCTAGAGTGACAGAAGCTTAAACCCTAGTTTATGCGTTGCTTCGTAAGTGGCTAATTTGGATCCATATGTTTCATGCTATGGTTAGGTTTACCTTAATACTTTTCTTGTAGTTGAGGATGCTTGCAATATAAGTTAATCATAAGTGGGATGCTTGTCCAAGTAAGGGCAGCACCCAAGCACCGGTCCACCCACATACCAAATTATCAAAGTACCGAACGCGAATCATATGAACGTGATGAAAACTAGCTTGACGATATTCCCATGTGTCCTTGGGAGCGCTTTACATCATATAAGAGTTTGTCCAGGCTTGTCCTTTGCTACAAAAGGATTGGGACACCTTGCTTCACTTTATTTACTTTCGTTACTTGTTGCTCGTTACATTTTATCTTATCACAAAACTATCTGTTACCACTTATTTTAATACTTGCAGAGAATACCTTGCTGGAAACCGCTTATCATTTCCTTCTGCTCCTCGTTGGGTTCGACACTCTTAC
The DNA here is from genome assembly GCF_056163025.1 of Triticum urartu. Taxonomy (NCBI): domain Eukaryota; kingdom Viridiplantae; phylum Streptophyta; class Magnoliopsida; order Poales; family Poaceae; genus Triticum; species Triticum urartu. The sequence goes on along the minus strand of NC_141879.1, from coordinate 432,807,551 downwards.
TTATCGAAAGGACTACGATAGATCCCCTATACTTGTGGGTCATCAAGACTATTTTCTGGCGCTGTTGCCGGGAGTGAAGCGCCTTTGGTAGGTGGAATTTGGTAAGGAAAAATTTACGTAGTGTGCTGAAATTTACTGTCACTTGTCACCATGGAAAGTAATACTATGAGGGGCTTGTTCGGGGTATCTTCACCCCGACCAGTAGAGCAAAGAGTTGCTCCTCAACCTATTGAACCTACTGAAAATGAAAATGAAAATACTTGCTTTGAAGTTCCTGCGGGTATGATAGAAAAACTTCTAGCTAATCCTTTTTTAGGAGATGGAACAAAACATTCTGATGAACATCTGATCTATGTGGATGAAGTTTGTGGATTATTTTAGCTTGCAGGTGTACCCGGAGATGTTTTTAAGAAGAAGGTCTTCCCTTTATCTTTGAGGGGAGATGCATCGACATGGTATAGGCTATGTGATGATATGAGGTCTTGGAATTACAAACCATTGAAATTGGAACTTCATCAGAAGTTTTATCCTATGCATCTTTATCATCATGATCGCAATTACATATATAATTTTTGGCCTCGCGAAGGAGAAAGCATCGCTCAAGCTTGGGGGAGGCTTAAATCAATGTTATGTTCATGCCCCAATCATGAGCTCTCAAGAGAAATGATTATTCAAAATTTTTATGCTCGGCTTTCTGGTAACAATAGCACCATGCTTGATATTCTTGTGGTGGCTCTTTTATGATGAAGACAATTGAATTCAAATGGAATTTATTGGAAAGAATTAAACGCAACTCTGAAGATTAGAACCTCGACAATGGTAAGGAGTCAGGTATGACACCTAGTTTTGATTGTGTTAAATCTTTTATGGATACCGATATTTTTCATAAATTTAGCACTAAATATGGACTTAACTCTGAGATAGTAGCTTCTTTCTATGAATCTTTTGCTACTTATGTTGATCCCCCCAATGAGAACTGGTTTAAATATCATCCTCCCATAGAAGTAAAAGTAGCTGCACCTATTAAAGTTGAAGAAAAGACTATCACTTATAATGATCCTATTGTTCCTACTTCTTATGTTGAGAAACCACCTTTCCCTGTTAGGATAAAGGATCATGCTAAAGCTTCAACTGTGGTTCGTAAAAGCAATATTAAAACATATACACCTCCTGAGCAAGTTAAAGTTGAACCTAATATTGCTATTGTTAAAGATCTCTTGTCTAGTAATATTGATGGGCATGTTATTTATTTCTGTGATGAAGCTGCTAGAATTGCTAAACCCTGTGCTAAAGATAAACCTAGACCTATGATAGGAATGCCTGTTATTTCTGTTAAAATAGGAGATCATTGTTATCATGGCTTATGTGATATGGGTGCTAGTGCTAGTGCAATACCTTATTCCTTATACCAAGAAGTTATGCATGATATTGCACCTGCTGAAATAGAAGATATTGATGTCACAATTAAACTTGCCAATATAGATACTATTTCACCAATGGGAATTGTTAGAGATGTTGAAGTCTTGTGTGGGAAAACTAAATATCCTGCTAATTTTCTTGTTCTTGGTTCCCCACAAGATAGCTTTTGTCCCATTATATTTGGTAGACCCTTCTTAAATACTGTTAATGCTACCATAGATTGCAAAAGGGATGTTGTTTCTGTCGGTTTAGATGATATGACTCATGAATTTAATTTCTCTAAATTTAGTAGACAACACCATGAAGAAGAATTACCTAGTAAGGATGAAATTATTGGTATTGCTTCTATTGCCGTACCTCCTAGTGATCCTTTAGAACAATATTTGCTAGACCATGAAAATGACATGTTTGTGAATGAAAGAAGGGAATTAGATGAAGTATTCTTTAAACAGGAACCTATTCTGAAAAACAATTTACCTGTTGAAATCCTAGGGGATCCTCCTCCACCCTAGGGTGGTCCCGTGTTTGAGCTTAAACCGTTAGCTGATACTCTTATATATGCTTATCTTGATGAGAAAAAGATATATCCAGTTATTATTAGTGCTAACCTTTCAGAGCATGAGGAAGAGAGATTATTGAAAACTTTGAAGAAGCACCGTGCTGCTATTGGGTATACTCTTGATGATCTTAAGGGCATTAGTCCCACTCTATGTCAACATAAAATTAATTTGGAAAAAGATGCTAAACCAGTTCGCGATCATCAATGCCGGCTGAATCCTAAAATTAAAGAAGTGGTAAGAAAGGGGATACTAAAGCTCCTTGAGGCAGGTATAATTTACCCCGTTGCTGATAGTCAGTGGTTAAGCCCTGTCCATTGTGTCCCTAAGAAGGGAGGTATTACTGTTGTTCCTAATGATAAAGATGAATTGATACCTCAAAGAATTATTACAGGTTATAGGATGGTAATCGATTTCCGCAAATTAAATAAGGCTACTAAAAAGGATCATTACCCCTTACCTTTTATCGATCAAATGCTAGAAAGATTATCCAAACATACACATTTTTTGCTTTCTAGATGGTTATTCTGGTTTCTCTCAAATACCTGTGTCAGCCAAAGATCAATCGAAGACTAATTTTACATGCCCTTTTGGTACTTTTGCTTATAGACGTATGCCTTTTGGTTTATGTAATGCACCTGCTACCTTTCAAAGATGCATGATGGCTATATTCTCTGACTTTTGTGAAAAGATTTGTGAGGTTTTCATGGACGACTTTTCCGTCTATGGATCTTCTTTTGATGATTGCTTGAGCAACCTTGATCGAGTTTTGCAGAGATGTGAAGAAACTAATCTTGTCTTGAATTGCGAAAAGTGCCACTTCATGGTTAATGAAGGTATTGTCTTGGGGCATAAAGTTTCTGAAAGAGGTATTGAAGTTGATAAAGCCAAGGTTGATGCTATTGAAAAGATGCCATGTCCCAAGGACATCAAAGGTATAAGAAGTTTCCTCGGTCATGCCGGTTTTTATAGGAGGTTCATTAAGGACTTCTCAAAAATTTCTCGGCCTCTAAATAATTTATTACAAAAAGATATACCATTAGTTTTTGATGATGATTGTGTAGAAGCATTTGAAATACTTAAGAAAGCATTGATCTCTGCACCTATTATTCAGCCACCTGATTGGAATTTACCCTTTGAAATTATGTGTGATGCTAGTGATTATGCTGTAGGTGCTGTTCTAGGACAAAGAGTTGATAAGAAACTAAATGTTATTCAATATGCTAGTAAAACCCTTGACAATGCTCAAAGAAATAATGCTACCACTGAAAAGGAATTCTTAGCAGTTGGATTTGCCTGTGATAAGTTCAGACCTTATATTGTTGATTCTAAAGTAATTATTCACACTGATCATGCTGCTATTAATATGGAAAAGAAAGTTGCTAAACCTAGACTTATTAGATGGGTTCTCTTGCTACAAGAATTTGATTTGGATATTGTTGATAGAAAAGGAGCTGAGAACCCCGTTGCAGACAACTTGTCTAGGTTAGAAAATGTGCTTGATGACCCACTACCTATTGATGATAGCTTTCCTGATGAACAATTAAAAGTCATAAATGCTTCTCATACTGCTCCATGGTATGCTGATTATGCTAATTACATTGTTGCTAAGTTTATACCACCTAGTTTCACATACTAGCAAAAGAAAAAGTTCTTCTATGATTTGAGGCATTACTTTTGGGATGACCCACATCTTTATAAAGAAGGAGTGGATGGTGTTATTAGACGTTGTGTACCTGAGCATGAACAGGAATAGATCCTATGCAAGTGTCACTCCGAAGCTTATGGAGGACACCATGCTGGAGATAGAACTGCACATAAGGTACTGCAATCTGGTTTTTATTGGCCTACTCTCTTCAAGGATGCCCGTAAGTTTGTCTTATCTTGTGATGAATGTCAAAGAATTGGTAATATTAGTAGACATCAAGAAATTCTATGAACTATTCACTCGTTATTGAACCATTTTGATGTTTGGGGCTTTGACTATATGGGACCCTTTCCTTCCTCTAATGGTTATACACATATTTTAGTTGCTGTTGATTACGTTACTAAGTGGGTAGAAGCTATTCCAACTAGTAGTGCTGATCATAACACTTCTATTAAAATGCTTAAAGAAGTTATTTTTCCAAGATTTGGAGTCCCTAGATATTTAATGACTGATGGTGGTTCACATTTTATTCATGGTGCTTTCTGTAAAATGCTTGCTAAATATGATGTTAATCATAGAATTGCATCTCCTTATCACCCTCAGTATAGTGGGAAAGTAGAATTGAGTAATAGAGAACTCAAATTAATTTTGCAAAAGACTGTTAATAGGTCTAGAAAGAATTGGTCCAAGAAACTAGATGATGCATTATGGGCCTATAGAACTGCATGTAAAAATCCTATGGGTATGTCTCCGTACAAAATGGTCTATGGAAAAGCATGTCACTTACCTCTCGAACTAGAACACAAGGCTTATTGGGATATTAAAGAACTTAACTATGATTTTAAACTTGCTGGTGAGAAGAGGTTATTTCATATTAGCTCACTTGATGAATGGAGAACCCAAGCCTACGAAAATGCCAAGTTGTTTAAAGAAAATGTTAAAAGATGGCATGACAAAAGGATACAAAAGCGTGAGTTTAATGTAGGTGATTATGTATTGCTATACAACTCTCGTTTAAGATTTTTTGCAGGAAAACTTCTCTCTAAATGGGAAGGTCCTTACCTTATCGAGGAGGTCTACCATTCCGGTGCCATAAAAATCAACAACTTCGAAGGCACAAATCCAAAGGTGGTGAACGGTCAAAGAATCAAACACTATATCTCAGATAATCCCATAAATGTCGCAACCAATGTTATTGAAACCGTAACCCCGGAGGAATTCATAAGGGACACTTTCCGGAACATTTCAGACTCCAAAAAGGAATAGGTATGTGGTACGGTAAGTAAACCAACTCCAAAACAGTTTTTAAGGCAATATTTCTCCGTTTTGGAATATTTAGAAAAATAAGAAGCAGTCCGGGAAGAACACGAGGGTGGAGGGCGCGCCCTACCCTACTGGGCGTGCCCCCTACCTCGTGGGCACCTCGTGTGCTCTCCGGACTCCGTTTTCGTACACGTTACGTATTTTGGTCGGCAAAAATTCATTATATAATCTCCTGGTGGTTTTGACTCCCGTATCATGCAAAAATCTCTTGTCTTTATTTTGACATGTCCTACTGCAGATAGAGCAACATGTTGTCCCAGGATTCGGAAGGAGAAAGCTACATGGATGATTACCTTGCAGATCCTAAGGGCTATGGGGATGTGGAGCATTGTGGTTGGACTATGGAAGAAGAAGAGGACTATGAACCCAAGGGAAAGGACGAGACGATCTCAAATGAAGATGAAGTCCCACTACCTCAACCTAGGGACAAGAATGTGGAGTTCGAAAAGTCAAGCCTCCCAGATAGGGTAAAGAAACCTAAGATCGAGTTTATCCCTTTTCGCCTCTTGCAAGAGAACAAGCAGGAACTATGCAAAAAGATACTGAGCTTGGAGCAGGAGATCGAGGACCTAAGGGACCAAAATTCTGTCCTCAAGCATAAATTGAGGAAGAAGCCTACGCCATCAACAAAATCACCACCGTCTCCATTAACAAAGAAGAATTGAGTATCTGGTATGGGCACTCCACTTGGCAACTGCCAAGCTTGGGGGAGTGCCCCGGTATCGTATCACCATCAATTTTATATTTACCGTTTTTCTTAGTTCGATCCTTTTGGTAATATCTTGATCTAGTAGAATAAAAGTTCTTAGTATGATCTAGTTGTGAGTTTTGCTTTATTATCCTACTATGTAATAGAGTCCGTGATCTATATAATAAAGATTAGTGTTGAGTCAAGGGCTTGATTATTTTGCCATGATCCTAAGGGAATAAAAGAAAAGAGAAAGAAATAAAAAGAAACAAAGAGATCATGTGAGTCTTATGGAGAGTAATGAGCTCACATAGAAAGAGTATGATGAATAAAAGTTGTTGAGGGTTGACAAACACAGTTTTGGTCATTGTTGCAATTAATAGGAAGTAATAAAGAAAGAGAGGTCTTCACATATAAATATACTATCTTGGACATCTTTTATGATTGTGAGCACTCATTAAAATATGACATGATAAAGAGTTCACATATAAATATACTATCTTGGACATCTTTTATTATTGTGAGCACTCATTAAAGAGAGGTCTTCACATATAAATATAAAGGAAGACAACATAATGGGGTATGTTTTCTTATATCTGGGATGAATTATATTGTCTTGGATCTTCCAACATGATGAGCTTGCCATTCCCCTCATGCTAGCTAAATTCATTGCACCAAGTAGAGATACTACTTGTGCTTCCAAATACCCTTAAACCAGTCTTGCCATAAGAGTCCACAATACCCTTAAATCGACAGACTGCATAATAAAAGTCCATATCACAAGTGGCAATATAAAGTGACGTTCTTTCGCATTAACATTTTGTGCATCCAACCATAAAAGCGCATGGCAACCTCTGCTTCCCTCTGCGAAGGGCCTATATTTTACTTTTATCCCCTACATTGCATAAGAGTCATGGTGATCTTCACCCTTCCTTTTTACATTTTATCCTTTGGCAAGCACAATATGTTGGAAAGATCCTGGTATATATGGCTAATTGGATGTGATTTTCATGAACTATTACTGTTGACATTACCCTTGAGGTAGAACATTGGGAGGCAAAACTATAAGCCCCTATCTTTCTCTGTGTCCAATTGAAACTCCATACCCATAAGTATTGCATGAGTGTCAGCAATTGTGAAAGATTATATGATAGTTGAGTATGTGGACTTGTTGAAAATCTCTTATACATTGACTCTTTCCTATGTTATGATAAATTGCAATTGCTTCAATGATTGAGATTGTAGTTTGTTAGTTTTCAATGAAGTTTACGATTCATACTTTATATCGTGATTGAATTATTACTCTAGCATAAGAGATTATATGACAAGAATTATATAAATTGCTGTTCTAATAATGATCATGATGCCCTCATGTCCGTATTTTATTTTTATCGACACCTCTATCTCTAAACATGTGGACATATTTTTCGATTTCGCCTTTTTGCTTTAGGTCAAGCGAGGTCAAAGCTTGGGGGAGTTGATACATCCATTTTGCATCATGCTTTTATATCAATATTTATTGCATTATGGGCTGTTATTACACATTATGTCACAATACTTATGCCTATCCTCTCTTATTTTACAAGGTTTACATAAAGAGGGAGAATGCCGACAGCTGGGATTTTGGGCTGGAAAAGGACAAAATATTAGAGACCTATTCTACATGGCTCCAAAAGTCCTGAAACTTCACGGATGATCTTTTCCAAATATATAAAAAATACTGAGAGCAAGAACTTCACCAGGGGGCCACACCCTGCCCACGAGGGTGGGGGGCGCGCCCTACCTCCCTGGGCGCGCCCCCTACCTCGTGGGCCCCCTGGTGGCCCTCCGGTGGCCATCTCATGCTATATGGAGTCTTTCGATGGGAAAGAAATCATAAGCCATCTTATCAGACGAAACTCCACCGCCACAAGGCGGAACCTTAGCGGAACCAATCTAGGGCTCTGGCGGAGCTGTTCTGCTGTGGAAACTACCGTCCTGGAGGGGGAAATCATCGCCATCGTCATAGGTATGTGGTACGGTAAGTAAACCAACTCCAAAACAGTTTTTAAGGCAATATTTCTCCGTTTTGGAATATTTAGAAAAATAAGCAGTAGTCCGGGAAGGACATGAGGGTGGAGGACGCGCCCTACCCTACTGGGCGCGCCCCCTACCTCGTGGGCACCTCGTGTGCTCTCCGGACTCCGTTTTCGTACAAGTTACGTATTTTGGTCGGCAAAAATTCATTATATAATCTCCTGGTGGTTTTGACTCCCGTATCACGCAAAAATCTCTTGACTTTATTTTGAGCTGTCCTACTGCAGATAGAGCAACATGTCGTCCCATGATTCGGAAGGAGAAAGCTACGTGGATGATTACCTTGCAGATCCTAAGGTCTATGGGGATGTGGAGCATTGTGGTTGGACTATGGAAGAAGAAGAGGACTATGAACCCAAGGGAAAGGAGGAGACGAGCTCAGATGAAGATGAAGTCCCACTACCTCAACCTAGGGACATGCATGTGGAGTTCAAAAAGTCAAGCCTCCCGGATAGGGTAAAGAAACCTAAGATCGAGTTTATCCCTTTTCGCCTCTTGCAGGAGAACAAGGAGGAACTATGCAAAAAGATACTGAGCTTGGAGCAGGAGATCGAGGACCTAAGGGACCAAAATTATGTCCTCAAGCGTAAATTGAGGAAGAAGCCTACGCCATCAACAAAATCACCACCGTCTCCATCAACAAAGAAGAATTGAGTATCTGGTATGGGCACTCCACTTGGCAACTGCCAAGCTTGGGGGAGTGCCCCGGTATCGTATCACCATCAATTTTATATTTACCGTTTTTCTTAGTTCGATCCTTTTGGTAATATCTTGATCTATTAGAATAAAAGTTCTTAGTATGATCTAGTTGTGAGTTTTGCTTTATTATCCTCCTATGTAATAGAGTCAGTGATCTATATAATAAAGATTAGTGTTGAGTCAAGGGATTGATTATTTTGCCATGATCCTAAGGGAATAAAAGAAAAGAGAAAGAAATAAAAAGAAACAAAGAGATCATGTGAGTCTTATGGAGTGTAATGAGCTCACATAGAAAGAGTATGATGAATAAAAGTTGTTGAGGGTTGACGAACACAGTTTTGGTCATTGTTGCAATTAATAGGAAGTAATAAAGAAAGAGAGGTCTTCACATCTAAATATACTATCTTGGACATCTTTTATGATTGTGAGCACTCATTAAAATATGACATGCTAAAGAGTTCACATATAAATATACTATCTTGGACATCTTTTATGATTGTGAGCACTCATTAAAGAGAGGTCTTCACATATAAATATAAAGGACGACAAGATAATGGGTTATGTTTTCTTATATCTGAGATATATTATATTGTCTTGGATCTTCCAACATGATGAGCTTGCCATTCCCCTCATGCTAGCTAAATTCATTGCACCAAGTAGAGATACTACTTGTGCTTCCAAATACCCTTAAACCAGTCTTGCCATGAGAGTCCACAATACCCTTAAATCGACAGACTACATAATAAAGGTCCATATCACAAGTGGCAATATAAAGTGACGTTCTTTCGCATTAACATTTTGTGCATCCAACAATAAAAGCGCATGGCAACCTCTGCTTCCCTCTGCGAAGGGCCTATCTTTTACTTTTATCCCTACATTGCATAAGAGTCATGGTGATCTTCACCCTTCCTTTTTACATTTTATCCTTTGGGAAGCACAATATGTTGGAAAGATCCTGGTATATATGGCTAATTGGATGTGCTTTTCATGAACTATTACTGTTGACATTACCCTTGTGGTAGAACGTTGGGAGGCAAAACTGTAAGCCCCTATCTTTCTCTGTGTCCAATTGAAACTCCATACCCATAAGTATTGCATGACTGTCAGCAATTGTGAAAGATTATATGATAGTTGAGTATGTGGACTTGCTGAAAATCTCTTATACATTGAATCTTTCCTATGTTATGATAAATTACAATTGCTTCAATGATTGAGATTGTAGTTTGTTAGTTTTCAATGAAGTTTACGATTCATACTTTATATTGTGATTGAATTATTACTCTAGCATAAGAGATTATATGACAAGAATTATATAAATTGCTGTTCTAATAATGATCATGATGCCCTCATGTCCGTATTTTATTTTTATCGACACCTCTATCTCTAAACAAGTGGACATATTTTTCGATTTTGCCATTTTGCTTTAGGTCAAGCGAAGTCAAAGCTTGGGGGAGTTGATACATCCATTTTGCATCATGCTTTTATATCAATATTTATTGCATTATGGGCTGTTATCACACATTATGTCACAATACTTATGCCTATCCTCTCTTATTTTACAAGGTTTACATAAAGAGGGAGAATGCCGGCAGCTGGGATTTTGGGCTGGAAAAGGAGCAAATATTAGAGACCTATTCTACAGAGCTCCAAAAGTCCTGAAACTTCACGGAAGATCTTTTCCAAATATATAAAAAATACTGAGAGCAAGAACTTCACCAGGGGGCCACACCCTGCCCACGAGGGTGGGGGGCGCGCCCCCTACCTCGTGGGCCCCCTGGTGGCCCTCCGGTGGCCATCTCATGCTATATGGAGTCTTTCAATGGGAAAGAAATCATAAGCCATCTTATCAGATGAAACTCTGCCGCCACATGGCGGAACCTTGGCGGAACCAAACTAGGGCTCTGGCGGAGCTGTTCTGCTGGGGAAACTTCCGTCCTGGAGGGGAAATCATCGCCATCGTCATAGGTATGTGGTACGGTAAGTAAACCAACTCCAAAACAGTTTTTAAGGCAATATTTCTCCGTTTTGGAATATTTAGAAAAATAAGCAGCAGTCCGGGAAGGACACGAGGGTGGATGGCGTGCCCTACCCTACTGGGCGCGCCCCCTACCTCGTGGGCACCTTGTGTGCTCTCCGGACTCCGTTTTCGTACACGTTACGTATTTTGGTCGGCAAAAATTCATTATATAATCTCCTGGTGGTTTTGACTCCCGTATCACGCAAAAATATCTTGTCTTTATTTTGAGCTGTCCTACTGCAGATAGAGCAACATGTCGTCCCATGATTCGGAAGGAGAAAGCTACGTGGATGATTACCTTGCAGATCCTAAGGTCTATGGGGATGTGGAGCATTGTGGTTGGACTATGGAAGAAGAAGAAGAGGACTATGAACCCAAGGGAAAGGAGGAGACGAGCTCAGATGAAGATGAAGTCCCACTACCTCAACCTAGGGACATGCATGTGGAGTTCAAAAAGTCAAGCCTCCCGGATAGGGTAAAGAAACCTAAGATTGAGTTTATCCCTTTTCGCCTCTTGCAGGAGAACAAGATGGAACTATGCAAAAAGATACTGATCTTGGAGCAGGAGATCGAGGACCTAAGGGACCAAAATTTTGTCCTCAAGCGTAAATTGGGGAAGAAGCCTACGCCATCAACAAAATCACCACCGTCTCCATCAACAAAGAAGAATTGAGTATCTGGTATGGGCACTCCACTTGGCAACTGCCAAGCTTGGGGGAGTGCCTCGGTATCGTATCACCATCAATTTTATATTTACCGTTTTTCTTAGTTCGATCCTTTTGGTAATATCTTGATCTAGTAGAATAAAAGTTCTTAGTATGATCTAGTTGTGAGTTTTGCTTTATTATCCTCCTATGTAATAGAGTCCGTGATCTATATAATAAAGATTAGTGTTGAGTCAAGGGCTTGATTATTTTGCCATTATCCTAAGGGAATAAAAGAAAAGAGAAAGAAATAAAAAGAAACAAAGAGATCATGTGAGTCTTATGGAGAGTAATGAGCTCACATAGAAAGAGTATGATGAATAAAAGTTGTTGAGGGTTGACAAACATAGTTTTGGTCATTGTTGCAATTAATAGGAAGTAATAAAGAAAGAGAGGTCTTCACATCTAAATATACTATCTTGGACATCTTTTATGATTGTGAGCACTCATTAAAATATGACATGCTAAAGAGTTCACATATAAATATACTATCTTGGACATCTTTTATGATTGTGAGCACTCATTAAAGAGAGGTCTTCACATATAAATATAAAGGAAGACAACATAATGGGTTATGTTTTCTTATATCTGAGATGAATTATATTGTCTTGGGTCTTCCAACATGATGAGCTTGCCATTCCCCTCATGCTAGCTAAATTCATTGCACCAAGTAGAGATACTACTTGTGCTTCCAAATACCCTTAAACCAGTCTTGCCATAAGAGTCCACAATACCCTTAAATCGACAGACTTCATAATAAAGGTCCATATCACAAGTGGCAATATAAAGTGACGTTCTTTCGCATTAACATTTTGTGCATCCAACCATAAAAGCGCATGGCAACCTCTTCTTCCCTCTGCGAAGGGCCTATCTTTTACTTTTATCCCCTACATTGCATAAGAGTCATGGTGATCTTCACCCTTCCTTTTTACATTTTATCCTTTGGCAAGCACAATATGTTGGAAAGATCCTGGTATATATGGCTAATTGGATGTGATTTTCATGACCTATTACTGTTGACATTACCCTTGTGGTAGAACGTTGGGAGGCAAAACTATAAGCCCCTATCTTTCTCTGTGTCCAATTGAAACTCCATACCCATAAGTATTGCATGACTGTCAGCAATTGTGAAAGATTATATGATAGTTGAGTATGTGGACTTGCTGAAAATCTCTTATACATTGACTCTTTCCTATGTTATGATAAATTGCAATTGCTTCAATGATTGAGATTGTAGTTTGTTAGTTTTCAATGAAGTTTACGATTCATACTTTATATTGTGATTGAATTATTACTCTAGCATAAGAGATTATATGACAAGAATTATATAAATTGCTGTTCTAATAATGATCATGATGCCCTCATGTCCGTATTTTATTTTTATCGACACCTCTATCTCTAAACAAGTGGACATATTTTTCGATTTTGCCTTTTTGCTTTAGGTCAAGCGAAGTCAAAGCTTGGGGGAGTTGATACATCCATTTTGCATCATGCTTTTATATCAATATTTATTGCATTATGGGCTGTTATCACACATTATGTCACAATACTTATGCCTATCCTCTCTTATTTTACAAGGTTTACATAAAGAGGGAGAATGCCGGCAACTGGGATTTTGGGCTGGAAAAGGAGCAAATATTAGAGACCTATTCTGCAGAGCTCCAAAAGTCCTGAAACTTCACGGAAGATCTTTTCCAAATATATAAAAAATACTGAAAGCAAGAACTTCACCAGGGGGCCACACCCTGCCCACGAGGGTGGGGGGCGCGCCCTACCTCCCTGGGCGCGCCCCCTACCTCGTGGGCCCCCTGGTGGCCCTCCGGTGGCCATCTCATGCTATATGGAGTCTTTCAATGGGAAAGAAATCATAAGCCATATTATCAGATGAAACTCCGCCGCCACAAGGCGGAACCTTGGCGGAACCAATCTAGGGCTCTGGCGGAGCTGTTCTGCTGGGGAAACTTCCGTCCTGGAGGGGAAATCATCGCCATCGTCATAGGTATGTGGTACGGTAAGTAAACCAACTCCAAAACAGTTTTTAAGGCAATATTTCTCCGTTTTGGAATATTTAGAAAAATAAGCAGCAGTCCGGGAAGGACACGAGGGTGGATGGCGTGCCCTACCCTACTGGGCGCGCCCCCTACCTCGTGGGCACCTTGTGTGCTCTCCGGACTCCGTTTTCGTACACGTTACGTATTTTGGTCGGCAAAAATTCATTATATAATCTCCTGGTGGTTTTGACTCCCGTATCATGCAAAAATATCTTGTCTTTATTTTGAGCTGTCCTACTGCAGATAGAGCAACATGTCGTCCCATGATTCGGAAGGAGTAAGCTACGTGGATGATTACCTTGCAGATCCTAAGGTCTATGGGGATGTGGAGCATTGTGGTTGGACTATGGAAGAAGAAGAAGAGGACTATGAACCCAAGGGAAAGGAGGAGACGAGCTCAGATGAAGATGAAGTCCCACTACCTCAACCTAGGGACATGCATGTGGAGTTCAAAAAGTCAAGCCTCCCGGATAGGGTAAAGAAACCTAAGATTGAGTTTATCCCTTTTCGCCTCTTGCCGGAGAACAAGAAGGAACTATGCAAAAAGACACTGAGCTTGGAGCAGGAGATCGAGGACCTAAGGGACCAAAATTCTGTCCTCAAGCGTAAATTGAGGAAGAAGCCTACGCCATCAACAAAATCACCACCGTCTCCATCAACAAAGAAGAATTGAGTATCTGGTATGGGCACTCCACTTGGCAAATGCCAAGCTTGGGGGAGTGCCTTGGTATCGTATCACCATCAATTTTATATTTACCGTTTTTCTTAGTTCGATCCTTTTGGTAATATCTTGATCTAGTAGAATAAAAGTTCTTAGTATGATCTAGTTGTGAGTTTTTCTTTATTATCCTCCTATGTAATAGAGTCCGTGATCTATATAATAAAGATTAGTGTTGAGTCAAGGGCTTGATTATTTTGCCATGATCCTAAGGGAATAAAAAAAATAGAAAGAAATAAAAAGAAACAAAGAGATCATGTGAGTCTTATGGAGAGTAATGAGCTCACATAGAAAGAGTATGATGAATAAAAGTTTGAGGGTTGACAAACATAGTTTTGGTCATTGTTGCAATTGATAGGAAGTAATAAAGAAAGAGAGGTCTTCACATATAAATATACTATCTTGGACATCTTTTATGATTGTGAGCACTCATTAAAATATGACATGCTAAAGAGTTCACATATAAATATACTATCTTGGACATCTTTTATGATTGTGAGCACTCATTAAAGAGAGGTCTTCACATATAAATATAAAGGAAGACAACATAATGGGTTATGTTTTCTTATATCTGAGATGAATTATATTGTCTTGGATCTTCCAACATGATGAGCTTGCCATTCCCCTCATGCTAGCTAAATTCATTGCACCAAGTAGAGATACTACTTGTGCTTCCAAATACCCTTAAACCAGTCTTGCCATAAGAGTCCACAATACCCTTAAATCGACAGACTGCATAATAAAGGTCCATATCACAAGTGGCAATATAAAGTGACGTTCTTTCGCATTAACATTTTGTGCATCCAACCATAAAAGCGCATGGCAACCTCTGCTTCCCTCTGCGAAGGGCCTATCTTTTACTTTTATCCCCTACATTGCATAAGAGTTATGGTGATCTTCACCCTTCCTTTTTACATTTTATCCTTTGGCAAGCACAGTATGTTGGAAAGATCCTAGTATATATGGCTAATTGGATGTGATTTTCATGAACTATTACTGTTGACATTACCCTTGTGGTAGAACGTTGGGAGGCAAAACTATAAGCCCCTATCTTTCTCTGTGTCCAATTGAAACTCCATACCCATAAGTATTGCATGAGTGTCAGCAATTGTGAAAGATTATATGATAGTTGAGTATGTGGACTTGCTGAAAATCTCTTATACATTGACTCTTTCCTATGTTATGATAAATTGCAATTGCTTCAATGATTGAGATTGTAGTTTGTTAGTTTTCAATGAAGTTTACGATTCATACTTTATATTGTGATTGAATTATTACTCTAGCATAAGAGATTATATGACAAGAATTATATAAATTGCTGTTCTAATAATGATCATGATGCCCTCTTGTCCGTATTTTATTTTTATCGACACCTCTATCTCTAAACAAGTGGACATATTTTTTGATTTTGCCTTTTTGCTTTAGGTCAAGCGAAGTCAAAGCTTGGGGGAGTTGATACATCCATTTTGCATCATGCTTTTATATCAATATTTATTGCATTATGGGCTGTTATCACACATTATGTCACAATACTTATGCCTATCCTCTCTTATTTTACAAGGTTTACAGAAAGAGGGAGAATGCCGGCAGCTGGGATTTTGGGCTGGAAAAGGAGCAAATATTAGAGACCTATTTTGCATAGCTCCAAAAGTCCTGAAACTTCACGGAAGATCTTTTCCAAATATATAAAAAATACTGAGAGCAAGAACTTAACTACGGGGCCACACCCTGCCCACGAGGGTGGGGGGCGCGCCCTACCTCCCTGGGCGCGCCCCCTACCTCGTGGGCCCCCTGGTGGCTATATGGAGTCTTTCAATGGGAAAGAAATCATAAGCCATCTTATCAGATGAAACTCCGCCGCCACAAGGCGGAACCTTGGCGGAACCAATCTAGGGCTCTGGCGGAGCTGTTCGGCTGGGGAAACTTGCTCCTGGAGGGGAAATCATCGCCATCGTCATAGGTATGTGGTACGGTAAGTAAACCAACTCCAAAACAGTTTTTAAGGCAATATTTCTCCGTTTTGGAATATTTAGAAAAATAAGCAGCAGTCCGGGAAGGACACGAGGGTGGATGGCGTGCCCTACCCTACTGGGCGCGCCCCCTACCTCGTGGGCACCTTGTGTGCTCTCCGGACTCCGTTTTCGTACACGTTACGTATTTTGGTCGGCAAAAATTCATTATATAATCTCCTGGTGGTTTTGACTCCCGTATCACGCAAAAATATCCTGTCTTTATTTTGAGCTGTCCTACTGCAGATAGAGCAACATGTCGTCCCATGATTCGGAAGGAGAAAGCTACGTGGATGATTACCTTGCAGATCCTAAGGTCTATGGGGATGTGGAGCATTGTGGTTGGACTATGGAAGAAGAAGAAGAGGACTATGAACCCAAGAGAAAGGAGGAGACGAGCTCAGATGAAGATGAAGTCCCACTACCTCAACCTAGGGACATGCATGTGGAGTTCAAAAAGTCAAGCCTCCCGGATAGGGTAAAGAAACCTAAGATTGAGTTTATCCCTTTTCGCCTCTTGCAGGAGAACAAGAAGGAACTATGCAAAAAGATACTGAGCTTGGAGCAGGAGATCGAGGACCTAAGGGACCAAAATTCTGTCCTCAAGCGTAAATTGAGGAAGAAGCCTACGCCATCAACAAAATCACCACCGTCTCCATCAACAAAGAAGAATTGAGTATCTGGTATGGGCACTCCACTTGGCAACTGCCAAGCTTGGGGGAGTGCCTCGGTATCGTATCACCATCAATTTTGTATTTACCGTTTTTCTTAGTTCGATCCTTTTGGTAATATCTTGATCTAGTAGAATAAAAGTTCTTAGTATGATCTAGTTGTGAGTTTTGCTTTATTATCCTCCTATGTAATAGAGTCCGTGATCTATATAATAAAGATTAGTGTTGAGTCAAGGGCTTGATTATTTTGCCATGATCCTAAGGGAATAAAAGAAAAGAGAAAGAAATAAAAATAAACAAAGAGATCATGTGAGTCTTATGGAGAGTAATGAGCTCACATAGAAAGAGTATGATGAATAAAAGTTGTTGAGGGTTGACAAACATAGTTTTGGTCATTGTTGCAATTAATAGGAAGTAATAAAGAAAGAGAGGTCTTCACATATAAATATACTATCTTGGACATCTTTTATCATTGTGAGCACTCATTAAAATATGACATGCTAAAGAGTTCACATATAAATATACTATCTTGGACATCTTTTATGATTGTGAGCACTCATTAAAGAGAGGTCTTCACATATAAATATAAAGGAAGACAACATAATGGGTTAGGTTTTCTTATATCTGAGATGAATTATATTGTCTTGGATCTTCCAACATGATGAGCTTGCCATTCCCCTCATGCTAGCTAAATTCATTGCACCAAGTAGAGATACTACTTGTGCTTCCAAATACCCTTAAACCAGTCTTGCCATAAGAGTCCACAATACCCTTAAATCGACAGACTGCATAATAAAGGTCCATATCACAAGTGGCAATATAAAGTGACTTTCTTTCGCATTAACATTTTGTGCATCCAACCATAAAAGCGCATGGCAACCTCTGCTTCCCTCTGCGAAGGGCCTATCTTTTACTTTTATCCCCTACATTGCATAAGAGTCATGGTGATCTTCACCCTTCCTTTTTACAGTTTATCCTTTGGCAAGCACAATATGTTGGAAAGATCCTGGTATATATGGCTAATTGGATGTGATTTTCATGAACTATTACTGTTGACATTACCCTTGTGGTAGAACGTTGGGAGGCAAAACTATAAGCCCCTATCTTTCTCTGTGTCCAATTGAAACTCCATACCCATAAGTATTGCATGAGTGTCAGCAATTGTGAAAGATTATATGATAGTTGAGTATGTGGACTTGCTGAAAATCTCTTATACATTGACTCTTTCCTATGTTATGATAAATTGCAATTGCTTCAATGATTGAGATTGTAGTTTGTTAGTTTTCAATGAAGTTTACGATTCATACTTTATATTGTGATTGAATTATTATTCTAGCATAAGAGATTATATGACAAGAATTATATAAATTGATGTTCTAATAATGATCATGATGCCCTCATGTCCGTATTTTATTTTTATCGACACCTCTATCTCTAAACAAGTGGACATATTTTTCGATTTTGCCTTTTTGCTTTAGGTCAAGCGAAGTCAAAGCTTGGGGGAGTTGATACATCCATTTTGCATCATGCTTTTATATCAATATTTATTGCATTATGGGCTGTTATCACACATTATATCACAATACTTATGCCTATCCTCTCTTATTTTACAAGGTTTACAGAAAGAGGGAGAATGCCGGCAACTGGGATTTTGGGCTGGAAAAGGAGCAAATATTAGAGACCGATTCTACAGAGCTCCAAAAGTCCTGAAACTTCACGGAAGATCTTTTCCAAATATATAAAAAATACTGAGAGCAAGAACTTCACCAGGGGGCCACACCCTGCCCACGAGGGTGGGGGGCGCGCCCTACCTCCCTGGGCGCGCCCCCTACCTCGTGGGCCCCCTGGTGGCCCTCCGGTGGCCATCTCATGCTATATGGAGTCTTTCAATGGGAAAGAAATCATAAGCCATCTTATCAGATGAAACTCCGCCGCCACAAGGCGGAACCTTGGCGGAACCAATCTAGGGCTCTGGCGGAGCTGTTCTGCTGGGGAAACTTCCGTCCTGGAGGGGAAATCATCGCCATCGTCATAGGTATGTGGTACGGTAAGTAAACCAACTCCAAAACAGTTTTTAAGGCAATATTTCTCCGTTTTGGAATATTTAGAAAAATAAGCAGCAGTCCGGGAAGGACACGAGGGTGGATGGCGTGCCCTACCCTACTGGGCGCGCCCCCTACCTCGTGGGCACCTTGTGTGCTCTCCGGACTCCGTTTTCGTACACGTTACGTATTTTGGTCGGCAAAAATTCGTTATATAATCTCCTGGTGGTTTTGACTCCCGTATCACGCAAAAATATCCTGTCTTTATTTTGAGCTGTCCTACTGCAGATAGAGCAACATGTCGTCCCATGATTCGGAAGGAGAAAGCTACGTGGATGATTACCTTGCAGACCCTAAGGTCTATGGGGATGTGGAGCATTGTGGTTGGAATATGGAAGAAGAAGAAGAGGACTATGAACCCAAGGGAAAGGAGGAGACGAGCTCAGATGAAGATGAAGTCCCACTACCTCAACCTAGGGACATGCATGTGGAGTTCAAAAAGTCAAGCCTCCCGGATAGGGTAAAGAAACCTAAGATTGAGTTTATCCCTTTTCGCCTCTTGCAGGAGAACAAGAAGGAACTATGCAAAAAGATACTGAGCTTGGAGCAGGAGATCGAGGACCTAAGGGACCAAAATTCTGTCCTCAAGCGTAAATTGAGGAAGAAGCCTACGCCATCAACAAAATCACCACCGTCTCCATCAACAAAGAAGAATTGAGTATCTGGTATGGGCACTCCACTTGGCAACTGCCAAGCTTGGGGGAGTGCCTCGGTATCGTATCACCATCAATTTTATATTTACCGTTTTTCTTAGTTCGATCCTTTTGGTAATATCTTGATCTAGTAGAATAAAAGTTCTTAGTATGATCTAGTTGTGAGTTTTGCTTTATTATCCTCCTATGTAATAGAGTCCGTGATCTATATAATAAAGATTAGTGTTGAGTCAAGGGCTTGATTATTTTGCCATGATCCTAAGGGAATAAAAGAAAAGAGAAAGAAATAAAAAGAAACAAAGAGATCATGTGAGTCTTATGGAGAGTAATGAGCTCACATAGAAAGAGTATGATGAATAAAAGTTGTTGAGGGTTGACAAACATAGTTTTGGTCATTGTTGCAATTAATAGGAAGTAATAAAGAAAGAGAGGTCTTCACATATAAATATACTATCTTGGACATCTTTTATGATTGTGAGCACTCATTAAAATATGACATGCTAAAGAGTTCACATATAAATATACTATCTTGGACATCTTTTATGATTGTGAGCACTCATTAAAGAGAGGTCTTCACATATAAATATAAAGGAAGACAACATAATGGGTTATGTTTTCTTATATCTGAGATGAATTATATTGTCTTGGATCTTCCAACATGATGAGCTTGCCATTCCCCTCATGCTAGCTAAATTCATTGCACCAAGTAGAGATACTACTTGTGCTTCCAAATACCCTTAAACCAGTCTTGCCATAAGAGTCCACAATACCCTTAAATCGACAGACTGCATAATAAAGGTCCATATCACAAGTGGCAATATAAAGTGACGTTCTTTCGCATTAACATTTTGTGCATCCAACCATAAAAGCGCATGGCAACCTCTGCTTCCCTCTGCGAAGGGCCTATCTTTTACTTTTATCCCCTACATTGCATAAGAGTCATGGTGATCTTCACCCTTCCATTTTACATTTTATCCTTTGGCAAGCACAATATGTTGGAAAGATCCTGGTATATATGGCTAATTGGATGTGATTTTCATGAACTATTACTGTTGACATTACCCTTGTGGTAGAACGTTGGGAGGCAAAACTATAAGCCCCTATCTTTCTCTGTGTCCAATTGAAACTCCATACCCATAAGTATTGCATGAGTGTCAGCAATTGTGAAAGATTATATGATAGTTGAGTATGTGGACTTGTTGAAAATCTCTTATACATTGACTCTTTCCTATGTTATGATAAATTGCAATTGCTTCAATGATTGAGATTGTAGTTTGTTAGTTTTCAATGAAGTTTACGATTCATACTTTATATTGTGATTGAATTATTAGTCTAGCATAAGAGATTATATGACAAGAATTATATAAATTGCTGTTCTAATAATGATCATGATGCCCTCATGTCCGTATTTTATTTTTAGCGACACCTCTATCTCTAAACAACTGGACATATTTTTCGATTTTGCCTTTTTGCTTTAGGTCAAGCGAAGTCAAAGCTTGGGGGAGTTGATACATCCATTTTGCATCATGCTTTTATATCAATATTTATTGCATTATGGGCTGTTATCACACATTATGTCACAATACTTATGCCTATCCTCTCTTATTTTACAAGGTTTACATAAAGAGGGAGAATGCCGGCAGCTGGGATTTTGGGCTGGAAAAGGAGCAAATATTAGAGACCTATTCTGCATAGCTCCAAAAGTCCTGAAACTTCACGGAAGATCTTTTCCAAATATATAAAACATACTGAGAGCAAGAACTTCACCAGGGGGCCACACCCTGCCCACGAGGGTGGGGGGCGCGCCCTACCTCCCTGGGCGCGCCCCCTACCTCGTGGGCCCCCTGGTGGCCCTCCGGTGGCCATCTCATGCTATATGGAGTCTTTCAATGGGAAAGAAATCATAAGCCATCTTATCAGATGAAACTCCGCCGCCACAAGGCGGAACCTTGGCGGAACCAATCTAGGGCTCTGGCGGAGCTGTTCTGCTGGGGAAACTTCCGTCCTGGAGGGGAAATCATCGCCATCGTCATAGGTATGTGGTACGGTAAGTAAACCAACTCCAAAACAGTTTTTAAGGCAATATTTCTCCGTTTTGGAATATTTAGAAAAATAAGCAGCAGTCCGGGAAGGACACGAGGGTGGATGGCGTGCCCTACCCTACTGGGCGCGCCCCCTACCTCGTGGGCACCTTGTGTGCTCTCCGGACTCCGTTTTCGTACACGTTACGTATTTTGGTCGGCAAAAATTCGTTATATAATCTCCTGGTGGTTTTGACTCCCGTATCACGCAAAAATATCTTGTCTTTATTTTGAGCTGTCCTACTGCAGATAGAGCAACATGTCGTCCCATGATTCGGAAGGAGAAAGCTACGTGGATGATTACCTTGCAGACCCTAAGGTCTATGGGGATGTGGAGCATTGTGGTTGGAATATGGAAGAAGAAGAAGAGGACTATGAACCCAAGGGAAAGGAGGAGACGAGCTCAGATGAAGATGAAGTCCCACTACCTCAACCTAGGGACATGCATGTGGAGTTCAAAAAGTCAAGCCTCCCGGATAGGGTAAAGAAACCTAAGATTGAGTTTATCCCTTTTCGCCTCTTGCAGGAGAACAAGAAGGAACTATGCAAAAAGATACTGAGCTTGGAGCAGGAGATCGAGGACCTAAGGGACCAAAATTCTGTCCTCAAGCGTAAATTGAGGAAGAAGCCTACGCCATCAACAAAATCACCACCGTCTCCATCAACAAAGAAGAATTGAGTATCTGGTATGGGCACTCCACTTGGCAACTGCCAAGCTTGGGGGAGTGCCTCGGTATCGTATCACCATCAATTTTATATTTACCGTTTTTCTTAGTTCGATCCTTTTGGTAATATCTTGATCTAGTAGAATAAAAGTTCTTAGTATGATCTAGTTGTGAGTTTTGCTTTATTATCCTCCTATGTAATAGAGTCCGTGATCTATATAATAAAGATTAGTGTTGAGTCAAGGGCTTGATTATTTTGCCATGATCCTAAGGGAATAAAAGAAAAGAGAAAGAAATAAAAAGAAACAAAGAGATCATGTGAGTCTTATGGAGAGTAATGAGCTCACATAGAAAGAGTATGATGAATAAAAGTTGTTGAGGGTTGACAAACATAGTTTTGGTCATTGTTGCAATTAATAGGAAGTAATAAAGAAAGAGAGGTCTTCACATATAAATATACTATCTTGGACATCTTTTATGATTGTGAGCACTCATTAAAATATGACATGCTAAAGAGTTCACATATAAATATACTATCTTGGACATCTTTTATGATTGTGAGCACTCATTAAAGAGAGGTCTTCACATATAAATATAAAGGAAGACAACATAATGGGTTATGTTTTCTTATATCTGAGATGAATTATATTGTCTTGGATCTTCCAACATGATGAGCTTGCCATTCCCCTCATGCTAGCTAAATTCATTGCACCAAGTAGAGATACTACTTGTG
This sequence comes from Triticum urartu, assembly GCF_056163025.1. Classification (NCBI taxonomy): domain Eukaryota; kingdom Viridiplantae; phylum Streptophyta; class Magnoliopsida; order Poales; family Poaceae; genus Triticum; species Triticum urartu. Next base: position 432,784,737 of record NC_141879.1, on the reverse strand, counting down.
CTTCCAAATACCCTTAAACCAGTCTTGCCATAAGAGTCCACAATACCCTTAAATCGACATACTGCATAATAAAGGTCCATATCACAAGTGGCAATATAAAGTGACGTTCTTTCGCATTAACATTTTGTGCATCCAACCGTAAAAGCGCATGGCAACCTCTGCTTCCCTCTGCGAAGGGCCTATCTTTTACTTTTATCCCCTACATTGCATAAGAGTCATGGTGATCTTCACCCTTCCTTTTTACATTTTATCCTTTGGCAAGCACAATATGTTGGAAAGATCCTGGTATATATGGATAATTGGATGTGATTTTCATGAACTATTACTGTTGACATTACCCTTGTGGTAGAACGTTGGGAGGCAAAACTATAAGCCCCTATCTTTCTCTGTGTCCAATTGAAACTCCATAGCCATAAGTATTGCATGAGTGTCAGCAATTGTGAAAGATTATATGATAGTTGAGTATGTGGACTTGCTGAAAATCTCTTATACATTGACTCTTTCCTATGTTATGGTAAATTGCAATTGCTTCAATGATTGAGATTGTAGTTTGTTAGTTTTCAATGAAGTTTACGATTCATACTTTATATTGTGATTGAATTATTACTCTAGCATAAGATATTATATGACAAGAATTATATAAATTGCTGTTCTAATAATGATCATGATGCCCTCATGTCCGTATTTTATTTTTATCGACACCTCTATCTCTAAACATGTGGACTTATTTTTCGATTTCGCCTTTTTGCTTTAGGTCAAGCGAGGTCAAAGCTTGGGGGAGTTGATACATCCATTTTGCATCATGCTTTTATATCAATATTTATTGCATTATGGGCTGTTATTACACATTATGTCACAATACTTATGCCTATCCTCTCTTATTTTACAAGGTTTACATAAAGAGGGAGAATGCCGACAGCTGGGATTTTGGGCTGGAAAATGAGAAAATATTAGAGACCTATTCTGCATGGCTCCAAATGTCCTGAAACTTCACGGAAGATCTTTTCCAAATATATAAAAAATACTAAGAGCAAGAACTTCACTAGGGGGCCTCACCCTGCCCACGAGGGTGGGGGGCGCGCCCCCTACCTCGTGGGCCCCCTGGTGGCCCTCCGGTGGCCATCTCATGCTATATGGAGTCTTTCGATGGGAAAGAAATCATAAGCCATCTTATCAGACGAAACTCCGCCGCCACAAGGCGGAACCTTAGCGGAACCAATCTAGGGCTCTGGCGGAGCTGTTCTGCTGTGGAAACTTCCGTCCTGGAGGGGAAATCATCGCCATCGTCATAGGTATGTGGTACGGTAAGTAAACCAACTCCAAAACAGTTTTTAAGGCAATATTTCTCTGTTTTGGAATATTTAGAAAAATAAGCAGTAGTCCGGGAAGGACATGAGGGTGGAGGACGCTCCCTACCCTACTGGGCGCGCCCCCTACCTCGTGGGCACCTCGTGTGCTCTCCGGACTCCGTTTTCGTACACGTTACGTATTTTGGTCGGCAAAAATTCATTATATAATCTCCTGGTGGTTTTGACTCCCGTATCACGCAAAAATCTCTTGACTTTAATTTGAGCTGTCCTACTGCAGATAGAGCAACATGTCGTCCCATGATTCGGAAGGAGAAAGCTACGTGGATGATTACCTTGCAGATCCTAAGGTCTATGGGGATGTGGAGCATTGTGGTTGGACTATGGAAGAAGAAGAGGACTATGAACCCAAGGGAAAGGAGGAGACGAGCTCAGATGAAGATGAAGTCCCACTACCTCAACCTAGGGACATGCATGTGGAGTTCAAAAAGTCAAGCCTCCTGGATAGGGTAAAGAAACCTAAGATCGAGTTTATCCCTTTTCGCCTCTTGCAGGAGAACAAGCAGGAACTATGCAAAAAGATACTGATCTTGGAGCAGGAGATCGAGGACCTAAGGGATCAAAATTCTGTCCTCAAGCGTAAATTGAGGAAGAAGCCTACGCCATCAACAAAATCACCACCGTCTCCATCAAGAAAGAAGAATTGAGTATCTGGTATGGGCACTCCACTTGGCAACTGCCAATCTTGGGGGAGTGCCCCGGTATCGTATCACCATCAATTTTATATTTACCGTTTTTCTTAGTTCGATCCTTTTGGTAATATCTTGATCTAGTAGAATAAAAGTTCTTAGTATGATCTAGTTGTGAGTTTTGCTTTATTATCCTCCTATGTAATAGAGTCCGTGATCTATATAATAAAGATTAGTGTTGAGTCAAGGGCTTGATTATTTTGCCATGATCCTAAGGGAATAAAAGAAAAGAGAAAGAAATAAAAAGTAACAAATAGATCATGTGAGTCTTATGGAGAGTAATGAGCTCACATAGAAAGAGTATGATGAATAAAAGTTGTTGAGGGTTGACAAACACAGTTTTGGTCATTGTTGCAATTAATAGGAAGTAATAAAGAAGGAGAGGTCTTCACATATAAATATACTATCTTGGACATCTTTTATGATTGTGAGCACTCATTAAAATATGACATGCTAAAGAGTTCACATATAAATATACTATCTTGGACATCTTTTATGATTGTGAGCACTCATTAAAGAGAGGTCTTCACATATAAATATAAAGGAAGACAACATAATGGGTTATGTTTTCTTATATCTGAGATAAATTAGATTGTCTTGGATCTTCCAACATGATGAGCTTGCCATTCCCCTCATGCTAGCCAAATTCATTGCACCAAGTAGAGATACTACTTGTGCTTCCAAATACCCTTAAAACAGTCTTGCCATGAGAGTCCACAATACCCTTAAATCGACAGACTGCATAATAAAGGTCCATATCACAAGTGGCAATATAAAGTGACGTTCTTTCGCATTAACATTTTGTGCATCCAACCATAAAAGCGCATGGTAACCTCTGCTTCCCTCTGCGAAGGGCCTATCTTTTACTTTTATCCCCTACATTGCATAAGAGTCATGGTGATCTTCACCCTTCCTTTTTACATTTTATCCTTTGGCAAGCACAATATGTTGGAAAGATCCTGGTATATATGGCTAATTGGATGTGATTTTCATGAACTATTACTGTTGACATTACCCTTGAGGTAGAACGTTGGGAGGCAAAACTATAAGCCCCTATCTTTCTCTGTGTCCAATTGAAACTCCATACCCATAAGTATTGCATGAGTGCCAGCAATTGTGAAAGATTATATGATAGTTGAGTATGTGGACTTGCTGAAAATCTCTTATACATTGACTCTTTCCTATGTTATGATAAATTGCAATTGCTTCAATGATTGAGATTGTAGTTTGTTAGTTTTCAATGAAGTTTACGATTCATACTTTATATTGTGATTGAATTATTACTCGAGCATAAGAGATTATATGACAAGAATTCTATAAATTGCTGTTCTAATAATGATCATGATGCCCTCATGTCCGTATTTTATTTTTATCGACACCTCTATCTCTAAACATGTGGACATATTTTTCGATTTCGCCTTTTTGCTTTAGGTCAAGCGAGGTCAAAGCTTGGGGGAGTTGATACATCCATTTTGCATCATGATTTTATATCAATATTTATTGCATTATGAGCTGTTATTACACATTATGTCACAATACTTATGCATATCCTCTCTTATTTTACAAGGTTTACATAAAGAGGGAGAATGCCGGCAGCTGGGATTTTGGGCTGGAAAAGGAGCAAATATTAGAGGCCTATTCTGCATTGCTCCAAAAGTCCTGAAACTTCACGGAAGATCTTTTCCAAATATATAAAAAATACTGAGAGCAAGAACTTCACCAGGGGGCCACACCCTGCCCACGAGGGTGGGGGGCGCGCCCTACCTTCCTGGGCGCGCCCCCTACCTCGTGGGCCCCCTGGTGGCCCTCCGGTGGCCATCTCATGCTATATGGATTCTTTCAATGGGAAGGAAATCATAATCCATCTTATCAGACGAAACTCCGCCGCCACTAGGCGGAACCTTGGCGGAACCAATCTAGGGCTCTGGCGGAGCTGTTCTACTGGGGAAACTTCCGTCCTGGAGGGGGAAATCATCGCCATCGTCATCACCAACGCTCCACTCATCGGGAGAGGGCAATCTCCATCAACATCTTCATCAGCACCATCTCATCTCAAAACCCTAGTTCATCTCTTGCATCCAATTCTTGTCTCTAAGTCCGGGATTGGTGCTAGTAGGTTGCTAGTAGTGTTAATTACTCCTTGTAGTTGATGCTAGTTGGTTTAATTGGTGAAAGATCATATGTTCAGATCCTATATGCATATTAATACCCCTATGATTATGAACATGTTTATGCTTTGTGAGTAGTTACTTTTGTTCCTGAGGACATGGGAGAAGTCTTGCTATTAGTAGTCATGTGAATTTGGTATTCATTCGATATTTTGATGAGATGTATGTTGTCTCTCCTCTAGTGGTGTTATGTGAACGTCGACTACATGACACTTCACCATTGTTTGGGCCTAGAGGAAGGCATTGGGAAGTAATAAGTAGATGATGGGTTGCTAGAGTGACAGAAGCTTAAACCCTAGTTTATGTGTTGCTTCGGAAGGGGCTGATTTGGATCCATATGTTTCATGCTATGGTTAGGTTTACCTTAATACTTTTCTTGTAGTTGCGGATGCTTGCAATAGAGGTTAATCATAAGTGGGATGCTTGTCCAAGTAAGGGCAACACCCAAGCACCGGTCCACCCACATACCAAATTATCAAAGTACCGAACGCGAATCATATGAACGTGATGAAAACTAGCTTGACGATATTCCCATGTGTCCTCGGGAGCGCTTTACATCATATAAGAGTTTGTCCAGGCTTGTCCTTTGCTAAAAAAGGACTGGGCCACCTTGCTGCACTTTATTTACTTTCGTTACTTGTTGCTCGTTACAAATTATCTTATCACAAAACTATCTGTTACCACTTATTTCAGTACTTGCAGAGAATACCTTGCTGGAAACCGCTTATCATTTCCTTCTGCTCCTCGTTGGGATCGACACTCTTACTTATCGAAAGGACTATGATAGATCCCCTATACTTGTGGGTCATCAGTGACCCTGGCACGGCGACACCCGTTTCAACAAGGGAGACATGCTGGGGGCCACCGAGAGGGAGCCAGGAGCAAGGCCCCTCCCCAAGGCACGCGAAACCAGGGGACACCCGGAGGTCGGCCCTCTATCGGGGTGGCTTCAACAACCCTTCCCCCGGCAGAGGACCCGTGGTCTCCGAGGGAACCACTGGCGTCCTCTTTCCCTCCTTTGTGTCGTCCTGGTCTCTGGTCGGCTCAAAGGAGGTCAAGGGTGGCGCAAGGCGGGGCCCTCGTCTGGCGACACTACAAAAAAATACACTTTCGTGATGATACGTGTTTGTCACAGTAGGTCGCTTTTTTTGTCATGCATGTACATCCATGACAAATTTATGACAGAATCAAGATAGTCATACCTGTGCTGTCGTAGAAGTGTTCCATGACATTACCAAAATTATCATCACAGAAGTGTCCACTTCCATGACGATAAATCACGCGTCACAGAAGTGCTTTCGTCAAGGGTGACCGACATGTGGCATCCACCCGTAACGGAACGCCGTTAAGATATCGGGTCGGGTTTTGGATCCGATAACCCGTTACAGCCACTACCAATGGGGATTTTCCACATGTAAAATCATCATTGGCTGGAGGAAACACGTGTCGGCTCATCGTTGGGACAGATGTCAACCACTCATTGGACGGAAGGCGCCTATGATACGTCGACATGTGGCACGGCCCAACAGAGGCCCATTCCTGTGAAAAGGTTGGCCCGTTTGACTTGGTCAAAAGCTGGCGGGCTAGCCCATGGAAAGCCTGTTAACGGCATGTTCGAATATAGCCCATTTACCCGCTAACTCAAGGCCCGTTACGCCCTATCCGAATTAGGCCCAGTAGCGTCATCTGGGCCATCCAATATGATTCCAGCCTGTTTTCACTTCTGGCCCATGTATGGCCCATGACGTCTTTCGGCCCATATGAGGCCCTATGTAACTCTTGGCCTACTAACGGCCCATGGTGAAACTGGCCCGTAATGAACAGTGTATCACTTTACACCCATTAACGGCCCGTGGTGAAACTGGCCCATAATGAACAGTGTATCACTTTATACCCATTAACGGCCCGTTATTTCGTTGGGCCGTTTCCAGCCCATGTTATCTTTCGGCCGTCTCAGAGCCCATTTATTCTTGGGCTCATTTCCAGCATTTGTTTACTTACGGCCCATTACTGTCATTTTCTGCTTGTGGGCCAAATTCAGCTCGTGGTTACAGTCGGCCCATTTGTGGTCCGTTAATACGTTGGGCCGATTTCATAGCGTCATCAAATACAGCCTATTAACGATGGCCCGTTATGGTCGGCCCATGAACGGACGATTCCAACTCTAGCCTGTTTACGGCCATAATGCGGTCTATTTGGCCCATGTTTGGCCAATCGATTATATGGCCCGTATAAGGCCCATTGATAATATGGCCCGCAGAAGGCCCATTGTTTCTATGGCCCGTAGAAGGCCCATTGTTTCTACGGCCCGTAGAAGGCCCACTGTTTCTACGACCAGTAGGAGGCCCAGTGTCACTACAGTAAATATTAGCCCATGGTTATTGTGGCCTAGTTTTAAAAAATAGGTTATTGCAGCCACTAGCTAACCACGGAAAAAGAACTGCAATGACTACAAGCAAACAAATAAACAAGACAACAATGACATAAATAAGCAAGCAACTAACGCTAGGCTATCACGGCTATTACACATAATACATCCATTGGGCATCAAAGTTCGCCACCAGTGCAAATATAGGGAACAAAGCAAAAGTTGGCGACCAGCGCAAATAAACGCCGCAGCAAAACAAATCCAGAACTAAAACCACTTCAGAAGTTCTCAAGAAACAATATCCTAGGTACCCATAATGCTGGCAAGATGCTTAGCAAGCTTATTAACTTTCTCTTGTTTGGCGCTTAAATCCTCCAGCGCTTGCTGTTGCACCAGAAAATATGCATCTGAATTCTGCAGGGACTTCCTCAGTCCTTCAGCTTCCTGCCGCAGCATATCTGATCGATGTCTTTGAACTTGAAGTTGAGACTCAAGAAGATGAACTGATTCAGGCAGCGAGTTTGAAGAGCTTGTGCCAGCAGTAGTGGCCAGGAACTCGAACACTACATCAAGACAGGACTTTTGGGTTCCCTCACTGTCGTCAAGATAGTTTTTATCAGCTTTCTTGGAGACCAACAGGGATGTCTCACTATCTTGAACCTTATCTGCATTACTTCCTTTACCATTGGATAACGCGGTACTGTTCTCCAATATTTTGTCCGCATTCTAAAAGAGAAACAAGCAGACATATCACATGTTTACCATGTTGTATATCAAACTCATTTTGGTAAATGAGTTCAGTAGTAAAGTGGACAGGATAACAGCATGAAACAAACATACATCTATGTACCATGGTCACTTTATGGTCTATATCATTCTAGTTTTTGTTGCCAAATCAAGATAGAGACACAGTTCAAATAATATTTGTTCAAGACAAAGTAGAATAGACAGAATATAAGTGTGGGTAACTATAGAGCAATAACAACACTTGTAATGTGCATGACATGAGAACATAACTGTTTATTCAATTGAAACTGAAATCAACATAGAGTAGGTTACAACAGCAAACCAGTTAAAGAAATAGGTTTGAAACATACCTGTTGCGCCATTGGAGTTTCAATTCCATCCTTCAAATTTGAAAATAGTTGGTATGAGTAAATACAGTCATGCAAGAGCAAAGGAGTATGAACCATAGCTACAGAGCCTGACCTGAGAACAAATCTTCTTCTCCTTTAAGCGTTAAGTTGGGATTCGGAGTGGTGGTCCTCGTGCTTTGGGCATTGCAGTTCCCTTACTAACTGCTCGTGTTTGGGTGCTCTGTGGTGGAGACAGTGCTGTGTCAACTGGAACTGGGTTACTATCTGCCGGGGTTGGGGTTAGAAGGGGTGTAGCTGGTTCTCTGTCCAACTGGGTAGTGGTACAATCTGCAAGAGTCTGGGTTATGTGTGGTGGATCTGGTCCTTGGGCAAGTACAACCGTGGTTCTATCTGCATCAACTGGTAGCACTATCTTTTCTGAAGACCGTGTTGTTACTCCCTTAGATACTTCCATCACGCTCTCCAATTCAAATGGCTGATAAACAAGAAAAGTAATTGAAAGTATAGACATTGTATGATAGACAGGTGCAATGGATAGTGGGGAATAAAAGAGGGCATGAAATAATTCATATTTATGTTGTCTAACCAAACAGGATAGCATGACACAATTTCACATATATGATGGCTAACTAAACAGGATAGCATGACACAATTTCACATTATGATGGCTAACTAAAAAAGATGGAAAGACATAGTTCAAAATATGAGACTATGTAAACAGGATGACATGACATAACTATATAATGTGTTTATTAAATAGGTTGGCATGCCATAATTCACATACATTCACGGATAGAATGCCATAATTCAAAATATGATGACTGTAAACACTAAATAGGATGAGATGATATAACTATATGATGTCTTTATTAAATGGGTTGCCATGCCATAATTCAGATAGATGATGTGTATGTACTATGTAAACATGATGGCATGATATAATTCAAATATATGATTTATATAATAAGCAAGTAAGCAGATGGAAATCCATATATGATGTAAAAACTAAGCAATGCAAGACAACATGCATGACATGGGTAATATAACCCTGCCAAGTTTGAGCATAGACCTCAGGGGGAAAATAGGACTGGTCATAAGTCTCTGAATCCTCCTCTGAGGAGCTCTCTGTAACCAGCAAGATGTCTGCATCAGCGGGTAGCATTGTCTGCTCTGAATACCTTGTTTTCACTCCAGATACTTCCATCACCGCTTCAAATGGCTAATGCACAGGAAGAGTAGTTGAATATACAAACATTGTCGCCAAATGGAACACGTAATACAAAAAAATGATAGCATGATATAATTCACATACATGATGATTGGCTAAACAGCATGGCATTGCATAATTCACATATATAATGCCTTTGCAACAAGATAGCATTGTATAATTCACATATATAATGTCTTGCAACAAGATGGCAATGCATAATTCACATATATGGTAATTAGACACTGAACAGGTGGCATTCACACAAAGCATGTCTAAACTAATCAAATGACATAGCAATGCGAGACACCATACGCACGATATGAGCAACATAACCCTGCCAAGTTAGAGCATACACCTCGGGGGGGATAGGACTGGTCATCTTTCTCTGAATTCTCCTCTGAGGAGCTATCCGTAACCAGTGAGATATGCGCTTCGTCAGATAGCATAGTCTGCTCTGAAGACCTTGTTTTCACTCCAGAATTTGCCATCACTGTGTCAAATGGCTGATGCACACGAAGAGCAGTTGAATGTAATAACATTGTTGACAAATGTAATATGTAACGGAAAAAAGGGTGGCCTGATATAATTTACATATAAGATGACTGGCTAAGCAGGATGTCATTGCAAAATTCACATATATGATGCCTGGGTAAACAAGATGGCGTTGCATAATTCACATAAACGATGAATAAACTAAACAGATGGCACTCGCACAAAGGATGTCTAAACTAAGCAGATGACATATTTGATGTATAAAGTAAGCAATGCAAGACACCATATGCATGATATAACCAACATCAGCATGCCAAGTTAGGGCGAAGACCTCAGGGGGTAAATATGAGTTGTCTTCTCCTTCTGAATCCCCCTCAGAACAGATATCTTCCTCTCGATTACAATCCGAAATGCATGGAGGGGGGCTGCCTTTGCGCCTACCATGGAGCGACGTCTGCATGAAATTTTATTGCCACACAAGGCTTGTCTCTTTTTCTCTACATGTTCAGTTCCATTGTTTACAATAACTGTCATGCATAGGAATAAAACATAGTGAGATTATGTAAGGAGTGCATGCAGAAATCCAGAGTGATGGTAGCAACCTGTGGATAGACCCAAACCCAATAATAGCAGGCAGATAATGGCTTCAATTAAAAATATAGATAATGGCTTCTTTACTGTTTGTTTCCCACCCAACATGAAACTCATAGTAGACACCGGAGATTAACCAGATAGTAGATAGATACTATTGATAGCGGCTTCGATATGTGCCCCACAACCATTTAAAAACTCAAGTTTGACCATTAGTTTGGAGCTGACTCAGAGTCTAATCAGTGAACATGACGATAAAGTAGCATGTAATATTAAGTGATGCATAATGTAAGCAGACACGAAAGAGTGCGACCTCTCTTGTGGACCCGTGTAGTCCTCGAGGTCATCTGCTCGGTTGATGATGGTAGTGCAGTTTTCATGGCGTCTGGAGATGGAGCCCGAGTTACTGCTCCGCTGTGATGGAGGGTTTTGTCGTTGGAGTAGCTCCGGTGAGTTGTACGACGCCGAGGCTGAAGCAGGACAAGAGAGACAACGAACAACGTTAACCTGAGTGGAATTCTAATAGCATCTCCAATACATGACGTAAAATACATAACCACAAATGCTAGATGTAAAATACATCAGCCGCTCATCTCTGAACTTAACTGTCAAAACTGAACTTAACTATCGAAACTGAACTTAACTGTCAAAACTGAATTTTGCTTTTGAAACTGAATTTTGCTGTCGAAACTGAACGCACTAGCAAGGTGAGGCTACACGTCGGTCGACTGACTTTTTTATCTCTGGTCAGTCGACTTTGCAGCCGTTGGATACGAAATCAAGGGCTTGCGGTTCATCTTCAACCTCCACCCCCCTGAGCCGGCCAAACAGCAGCCCCCCGCCGCCCGCGGCCGGCGTTGCGCCGCCCGCCCCGAAAACACTCCCCACCGCCGGTCCGCCGCTGCCCTGGCCATCCCTCTAGCCCCCCCCCCCCCCCCCCCGTGCCGAGCTTTTTCTCCGGCGATCCCCATGCCACCACCCCGCCAACGCCCCGCCACCGCCGGCGACCACCGCCCCATCCTGAACCCTAAGATAGATAGTGGGGTACCTCTACGGCGAGCCCCCCTCCCCGCTGCGGCTGGTTCTTCCTTCACCCCGGCGGCATCGGAGTGAAGTGTAACTAAATCAGAGTAGCATCACAAGCAAGAGCAAGAGCGAGAGTAGCAGCGCGATCAAGAGCAATAGCAAGAGCAGACCAGGCAGGGGACCGAGAGCAAGAGCAGAGCAGCAGCGCGAGCGAGAGCTAAAGCAGCAGCAGGTCCTACTGATGTGGACATCGCCACCGAGGGAGCGACGCCATGGAGGAAGTGGCCGGCAACGCCGCCGTGGATGGAGCCGTGCCGTGTCGGCTCGGGACCGAGCGCCGGCACCACCATGAGATCGAACCAAGAAGAAAATGCGGCAATTAGTGTACAACCTCTTTGGTGGGGCCGATTAGGCCACAACTTCATCTGAGGAAACAGTGATGATGATGCTCATCTGGTGGTGCAGGTGAAGACGGCAGTGTGGGAATGGAGGTGGCACGAAAGACGAGGAGAACGTCGGGGCAGCTCCTTGGAGGTGGAGGACGGGGTGGCTGAATCAGCGGGACGATGAGATCGACAACGGATCCTCATCTGGTACGGTGGATGAGGGACGTCGAGGTGTTGCTGTCGACGACGTCGTCGGGGAAGAGGCTCCGGCTGGGTGGCGGACGAAGCAGGGTGTGGGGTTTCGTCATGGGTTTTCGCGGCCTCGGTGTACAAATGGGTGGGCGGATGGGATGGCAGTGGGGAACCATGGCTTAGAGACGCGCTTGTCCAAAATGTGGGGTAAGTTACGAATGTACCCCCATCGATTTGAGGCGGTTCTTTCGGTTCAGGGGTACCACGGGCATTTCGCGTGTCGGGATTTCACAGAAGGTGGGAGTTTTCACGCGCGTTGTAATTTCGGAATAGCAAGGCACGAGTTGAGATGGAGGGAGTTGTCGGAGCACAATGAGACAAAGATGTATCTTAAATATTTCAGGCTAACAAGGCGCGGGTTGAAATTTCCGGACAAGCCTAATGTGTACTGTACCAAATCAATGCGCCCTACAAATGTCATTAAAAACTTTGAATTCATGTTATGTTCAATTAAAATATTTCACTACGTGTATAATGCATGCAACCTACTACTCAAATGAACGTTTTAGTGCATTCCAAACGTACATACTACCGCTTCAATATGAACTAAATTTGAATTCGTTTCTCTATTTGAATAAGATCTATAGTAATGATTGTTGTGAAGTCAAAGCATTTGAATTCGTTTCTCTCTTTTAATAAGATCTACTATCATCATTATTGTCAAGTTAAACCATCGTTTGTGTATTATCTTCACAGCACACCACATGATTAGTCTCGAGTTACATATGAACTATGTGTACTATATGAACTCGAACTAGATTTTTTGAATCCACTTTATTTTGATTTCAAATCACATTACATTTCTAGCTCTAGCTAGATCTTCATAATCTAAACCTTGTCTCATATGTATAATATGTTTATCACATTATGTATGGTGCCCCGCCCCCTACGCCTACAAGTATTTAGATGTGAGTTGCAAACACCACACATTACCACTAATTCAAATAAAATGTGAGAATGTTCGATATATAGTATTGTTTAGATTGTTCGATATTTACTTGTAAGCTGCAAACGCCACACATTATCACAAATTCAAATAAAATGTGAGATTGTTTGATGTATAGTATGGTTTAGATTGTTCGGCATTTAGCTGTGCGTTGCAAACACCATGCATTATCACATTATGGTATAACATGTGCACAGCACGTGTATCACCGCTATATTCATGCATGCAATGTTTAAAACACTATGATCTCCTATTCAAATATATGAATCCGCTTTCATATCAAATTATGATCTTTGTTAGTCTCTTACACCCACACAATCCTCTAACCTTTGTAGCTACAACTAACTTTCTCTCGTGCATGCACACACCCTCCTCGCCCTCCCCCTCCCTCGGCATTCTATCCACCGGGCACATTCATTTTTTTCTTTAGGTCGTTCTCCCAGAGTCTCCACAATTCCTTTCCGACACACACCGATCGATAAACCTCTCCAGCGATGCCTGCCTACAACATACAAACACACCTTCAATCTCCTCCTTTATGTGTCCTTGCCTCTTGCCTCTCATATGGTCAGACACACGTGTAAACTCTCGCCCCTCTTTTCATCGCTCTCACAACCGCACACTCCTCCCCCTATCTATCTAGTAGTTGGGCCTCTCACACCACCTCCTAGCTCCATTCTCTCTATCTATCCGTCTTGCTGGGCCTTATTAGCCTCTAACAAATGGACGTACACCGAACGATCTCTCGCTATACATATAGCTAGCTAGGTCCTTATAACTCGTTTTTACCCACACATCAATCGATCTACCTCATTAGTTGTGTCTCTCCCTTCCTCCGACAAACAATAATTGATCTACCGATCTAGTTAGGTTTGCTTACCAAACAGATGGTTCCCCTTCATCATCCATGGATGCGTCTCGACAGATCTATCACACACAGGCACACACAGAAACACATCCCCACTCTTATTGATAACATTGCAGTTCCACCCTCAGTTTGTCTAGTAGGCCCCTCCCACCATCTTCGAGAAGCAACTCCATCACCCATCCAGCACTCTACCCTCTCCCTCCCTCTCCCTCCCTCTCTCTCTCCTCTCTCTCTCTCTCCCGTCATATTTCTCGTCCTTCAATTATGTATGGATGTCGACCAATCTCCCTCAAGACATAGCTGGGTCTCTCCTTCTCAACACATATACGAGTCGTTCTACCTCTATAGTTAGGCCTCTACCTACCCCTCCCACCACCCCCTCCCCCCCACACACACCGATACATCGAGCGCTCTAGTCATGTCTCCCTGCCACACACAAACTTGACATGTGCCCTCTAACGTTCTGGTAGGCCAGTCGCCCTATATCTTTGACTTGTAAACACACACAATTTCGATGGCTCTCTTCATCGATCTCTCACCCACCCACTTGATCCTCTCTTCGACTCTATCTATAGCTATGACCCCTCCCTCTCTTCTTGTGGATTGCCCGACCCTCTATGTATGATATGGATAGGCCTCCATTTCACACACATTGCATGCAAAATTTTGTTTGAGATGTCATCGACACATATTCCCACAAATAATTCACGAAATCAACCCCCACCCCCACCCCAAAACAAAAAACACTCACGAACGCGGTTTGTATCTCTCACACACACCCACGTAGGTGGGGGACGTGCACGAAGAGAAGAGGTGCATGCACGGCGCATGTACTCCCGTCTCTTTCCCAACCACATGCGCGCGGGTACACGGTGGAGCTCATTTCTATACGAAAAAGGCAGCCCACGTGGTAATTTGGCACGTGTACTGCTTGTCCACTTGGTGGAGGGAGGATCATCTACCATGGGTGAACAAACAAATTGCAACTTGATGTGTTATGTTAAAAAAAGAGGCAAACCATGTGGGTCCTACCTTAGAGGCAAGGCTCTATACACTGGAGTAATTTTGAAGTGTCCCGTCAACTCAAAGAACGAGGAGAAGCTTGCTTAGTACGCCATCTCCCCTGCCCACAGGCGCGGTGGCTCGCAGGATGAGGTGAAGCTTGCTTACTACGCCTTACGCCCCCTCCCTCGCCCATGCGCTCGGTGGCTCGCAGGACGAGGAGAAAAATTTACTACTCCCTCCATTTACTCCTCATCCCTACTACCTTGGTTATAGAGATTATATCATATTGTTTGTAATATATATGTCCTTTAGTAGATTTCAATATGAACTACTAGTACATACTCCAAACACTGATGTATATAGACGTATTTTAGAGTGTAGATTCACTCATTTTGCTCCGTATGTAGCACTCTCCCTCACCCCTCGACCCTCGCCCACGTGGTGGACGTGCAGCAATTCATTTGGTCTCATATAGCCAGAACGATATATACTGCACTAGCATTATTGCTCGACTTCCCGAAGGCGAAGAGCCAATCGCAAGGTCAATATTTTGGAGATGCCAAGCGCAAGGTTATAGGAGAACGAGTAGTAGGTGCCGCGTCATTTATAAATAAAGTTTTTTTCTTCAGTGGCACGTACGCAATACGATAGGTTCATATGGAGAGAAAAAGGAAACCGCTCCACTATATACATAGTCAGGACGGGCCAGCCTACACGGTTGCTTGCTGGGGTTGCTCTCTTCACACTCTCTCACACAAAACGACTGTGGCCACATCTCTAACATCCCTGCGGATCACGTCCGCTTGGGGAAGGGGTGGATGCTTAGTGTAGATGCGGTGGCCGTCGCCGACGGCGAAAACCCACTGTCGGCATGTCCCGATCAGGGGTCCCCGCCGTTCTCTCTCACAAAGCCGGTGAGGTTGCCTTCGTCCCTTGCTCACTGCCGCGATGTGGGAAGTTGCCACCTCCTGCCGCCCTCCTCAAGGTTGAGCTACGTCCCTCAGGTACAACTCCCTTTACAGCCGGCTTGCACCACTGCTCCAGTTGCCCACATCACTCCCTGTGGATATTTCTCTACTTCTTTGCCCCACACATACCTCTACTGGCTTCTACGTACTGTATTTGTGATGAGTTTATGTCTCATCAACTAGTCCCAGTAATCTTATTCTAATCACGCTTGTTCAATTTCTTTGCCACAGGGATGCTCATCTCGATTTTGGTGAAACTGCACAAAATGATCCGATGGTCAAAAGGTTGCAAACTTCATTTATTACGAAGCTCGAACGTTGCCAGCAAATTGAAGCCTAGTCAGGGTTCACGGTTCAAGGGCTAGGGACTGCATGGGTCGTTTTTTTCTTTAGCTGCCTCTGTTCCAAAATAAGTGTCAACTTTAGTAGTAGTACAACTTTGTACTAAAGTTTGCACAAAGTTGAGAAACTTATTTTGGAACGGAGGGAGTACATATTTGCTATGATCTGTCAATCATTGAGATGCAATAGCATGCATGTTAGTCTCCTTTATATTTGATGAAATGTTGGAACGGGCAACCTTGGACGCAAGATACATGTAACAGAAGCTGGAAGCTTCATAGCATTGTACAAATTTATCTCGCTGATAAATTATAGTACATACTATACTAGTACTTCCTCCGTTCCTAAATATAAGTCTTTGTAGAGATTTCACCATGAACCACATGCGGATGTATATAGATGCATTTTAAGTGTAGATTCATTCATTTTGTTCCGTATGTAGTGGAATCTCTACAAAGACTTATATCTACTAGTAATAGCTAGCCCCCACTACTAGGAATTCTCTATCCTCTCCTTGAGCCACGTCATCAAAATTGATGTAGCCGTTAGATGAAGTAAATCAGTCCATAATAGCCGTCTGATCTTGATGTTGAGAGGCTCCGCACTAAGCCACATGCAAGCATGCAGAAATACCGTGCCACATGCATGTGAGTGGGTTTTAAATCACATCAACATGTCTGCATGCAAGCATGCACCGGTAGCATGCATGTAAGTGAGCTTTTAAGTCCCATTAACATGTCAAAAAGAAAAATATAATCCCATTATGCAATAGGAGTTGGCTGATCTTTTTTCCTTACGTGGGATGATCTAAATGATGATGGGAGTTTATTTAGTTTGGCTACCACATTTGTCATGCGGTTATAGAGTTTTTTTTGTTCTATGAAATCGATAATTTTGCGCACAGAGATATACCGCTGTTCCGCGCCAACACGCGGGGACTCATCTAGTAATATTTACGAATGGAGGGAGTACTATGTAAAGAGTTAGGTTTCGCACGGTGATAGTGTGTGGTGGGCCATGTAATCACTGAGCCTGCGTGTTTTCACTTCTCTTGCACGCCTCCACTGTAAGAATGGAGAAAATTGTAATCTAGTAGTAGTAGTATACCTCCTTTCGCCGAAAGTGTGGGACATCCAGCAGTCCTGCCACTTTAGTAATAAAGACCAATGAGCCGTCAAATCACATAGACCCAGCAGTAAGTTGGACAGACGAAGCAACCATCACTCTTGCACCAGTGAGAGGTCGCGTCCGCTCTGCCCGGGCATGAATGCGGCAACGATTCTTTGGAGTGGCACTGACCGTTTCAGGCGGGAAGTGTCCGCGGGCGATGGAGGGGCTTTGGGTGGGCCAGGCTGGTCAGGAGCGGGTGTGGCAGCTGTCCGCATGTCCCAACCGGACACGCCCGGAAACGAGAGGATGCACCGACTCTCGTGGCTAAAATCGTACACTACATAACATCTCTCTGTAGGAGTAGGTCGATCTGTCGCTCTCTCTAACACACACATGGTGTTAACACACACACGCACACTCACGCACCTTGGTCCCGTTGCACCTTCTAATGTGACTTATTACACCTAGACGGAGGGAGTAGTATGTATACGAGATATGGTGGCACACTGACTTAAGTTGAATACAAGTGACCAAAATTTGTGTGCATGTTATAATAAGGATTCACTTAAAATAGTACTTGAGCGAACAGAGGGATAAATTGGACAGTGTTCACGAGCAGTGGCGAGATGTGTGAGGTAAGATACACCGCTGGAGCTTTTAATTTTTCTTAATAATTTGTTTGTTTCACCCTCTGACTGGTGGGACCCAACGTACTACGTGGAGAGAGGTAAGGTGACTAAGGCTGCATTATTTCTGCACCACTGTGGATAGTCCTACCACCAAAGCCACATGACATGATTATGATTGAAATCCCAATGACTCCCACACACAAAAAAAATACGGCATGCTTGTCACACGAATGCAGGAATGTATAAAAGGTTATTTCCCTCTCGTTGAACTTAACGGGAGGGTTGTGTAGCTGGTTAGCCTGTTCGCTCACTCTCTCACCCTCTCCCGCTGGAGCCTCAGCGCTTGTAGTTGCTCTCTTCACACTCTCTCGCCCTCTCCAGATCTAAACAAGACTTCGTTGGACTCTCTCTCCCCTCAATGCTGCTCAAAGAGCCGGCAGGATCTGTCCGCCAGGAAGGGAAGGAGGCTTAGCGTTGTCGCTGTCGGCAAGGGACTACCGGCGCAGCTGTTCACTTTCCACCCAGCGGCGGCACGGGAGGGCCTCCGACCCCTTCTTCTTCGCTGTCGTCCCGTCACCCACCGAACCATGCCCCAAGAACCTTAAGGTATAATATACTTACTCCACATGCATTGCTCTAGCTGCATGTATACCATGAATCTAGGACGTGGTTCAAAGAGGAAAGGAGTGGGGGAAACTACTGGGAAAAGTTGTATACAGCATGAATCTAGGACGTGGTTCAAACAGGAAATGAAGGGGGAAAGTTGTATAGCATTAATCTAGGGCGTGGTTCAAAGAGGAAAGGAATGGGGGAAAGTAGTGGGGAAAGTTGTATCGCATAAATCTAGGACGTGGTTCAAAGAGGAAAGGAAGGGGCGAAAGTACTAGTTCAAAAAGGAAAGGAAGGGACAAGGCTGTAGAGTTTGAGCAGGACTAGATTTGTTGCGCTCATATAGGGAAAGGCGTCTAAAGATAACAAAACTGGGACAAACACAAATATGCTCCTTGGTTGTTTGTTCTTTGTTGCAACAGACTGCATGACCACAGTACATCGGTGGATGCACATGGTGCTGGTGCGTCCACTGTCCCGTGCAACTCATTAGCTGTTGTTAATCTAAGGCCCTGTTTGGTTAAAAACTCCCTAGTCCCTACCTGCTGGGTTCCAGGGACTAAACATGGACTAGAGGTTATTAAATGACATGCTAAAAGACCATGTTACCCCTAGTAATGAACTAATAGAGACAAGGTGCGATGCGTGGCAGGGGCAACTGTTGGAAAAAATCCCAAAAAGACTCCCTCGGGGTCTTCTTTCTTTAGTCCCAAAAATGCCCACTTTTAGTCCCTAAAAGTCCCTCCTCTTTGGTTTAGATGGGACTGACACGAAGTTTTTTTAGTCCCTACACCAAAATGTCCCTGTAAACAAACACCCTCTAATAATGCCGCTGGAAAATTGATGCAATGCCACAGTTAAAAGCAAATTACATGTTTAACGAATTTTATTGTTAATATAATCTCTATGTTAATATTAATCAATGCCACCATTTGAGAAATGCTACTGTCTTGCTTTCTTTCCCATTTAGATAAGGTAGATTCTTCTTTTTGTTGGCTTCTGTGTCATCCATCATTATTGACCACTAATTGTTTCCTTTGCACCTCTGTGTAAACAGGGTTATGTGCTTCACCTCGTTGCCATTGTGACCTTTTGTTGCACTGCACAAAACACTTTTGTTTTAAGAGTGTTTTGTGCAGTTCAACCAAAATGTCACACCGACAACATTGCTTGATTGCTTGATCTTAGTGGAACTGCACAAGAGGAGATCTTACTTCCTATCCGTTAAGGCGAATTTGGTTCAGATCTTCTTCTTGTGAGTTGTTTGAATTCCGCATCATGAGAGGTCAGTACTAGCCTTCTTTCACATGATTCTGCAGTCTGAATTCATATGTTGTGCTACTTGTACGATAATGTTGCTTGATTTTAGTGAACTGCACAAATGGAGATAAGACTTCCAATCTGTACGTGCACCGTAATATCCCATTGAGGTAAGATAAGGATATTTCACAACTGCTGGCCTGTATTTTGCCACTTTCATCAGAAAATTAAGTTTAGTAGTATACTTGTGCTCCCTAATTGAGATGCCAAATCTTACATTGAAGGCGAAGATTGTTTGTTGTTGAACCAGGTCTTGAAGGGGAAGAACAAGGGGAAGAAAAACAAAAATCAACTCCCGGTGCTGTAATGAAGCACTGGAACTGTGATGACACAAGTAATGATATAGTTTTGCATCTTAATTTATTGCTATAGCTGGAACAAGTAATTGTTTTGCCAATGATTTGATGCCACTCTTAATGTAATATGTAATTATATCTAGTTGTGCAAAAAGGGATCTTCTTTAAAGATACCATATATTTGTTGGGGATCGTAGCAGAAATTCAAAAAATTTCCTACGTGTCACCAAGATCAATCTATGGAGAGACTAGCAATGAGAGAGAGGAGTGCATCTTCATACCCTTGAAGATCGCAATGTGGAAGCGTTACAAGAACGCGGTTGGTGGAGTCATACACGCAGCGATTCAGATCGCGGTCGATTCCGATCTAAGCGCCGAACAACGGCGCCTCCGCGTTCAACACACGTACAACCCGGTGACGTCTCCCACGCCTTGATCCAGCAAGGAGAGAGGGAGAGGTTGGGGAAGACTCCGTCCAGCAATAGCACAACGGTGTGGTGATGGTGGAGGAGCGCGGTACTCTAGCAGGGCTTCGCCAAGCACTACGAGAGACGAGGAGGGAGAGGGGTAGGGCTGCGCCAAGAGACAGATCAAATCACATTTGTTGGGCAGCCCCATACCTCAAGTATATATAGGGGAAGGGGGGGTTGCGCCCCCTCTAGGGTTCCCTCCCCATGGGGGGGGGGTAGCCCTAGATCCCATCTAGGGTGGCGGCCAGAGGGGAGAGGGAGAGAGGGGGGCGCCCTAGGGTGGGCCTTAAGGCCCATCTGGACCTAGGTTTACCCCCTCCCACTCTCCCTGCGCCTTGGGCCTTGGTGGGGGGCGCACCAGCCTACCTGGGGCTAGTCCCCTACCACACTTGGCCCACGCAGCCTTCTGGGGCTGGTGGCCCCACCTGGTGGACCCCCGGGACCCTCCCGGTGGTCCCGGTACGTTACCGATAGCACCCGAAACTTTTCCGGCGACCAAAACGGGACTTCCCATATATAAATCTTTACCTCCGGAACTCCTCGTGACGTCCGGGATCTCATCCGGGACTCCGAGCAACATTCGGTAACCACGTACATACTTTCCCTATAACCCTAGCATCATCGAACCTTAAGTGTGTAGACCCTACGGGTTCGGGAACCATGTAGACATGACCGAGACAACTCTCCGGCCAATAACCAACAGCGGGGTCTGGACACCCATGTTGGCTCCCACATGTTCCACGATGATCTCATCGGATGAACCACGATGTCAAGGATTTAATCAATCCCATATACAATTCCCTTTGTCTACCGGTATAGTACTTGCCCGAGATTCGATCGTCGGTATCCTGATACCTTGTTCAATCTCGTTACCGGCAAGTCTCTTTAATCGTTCTGTAACACATCATCCCGTGATCAACTCCTTGGTCACATTGTGCACATTATGATGATGTCCTACCGAGTGGGCCCAGAGATACCTCTCCGTTTACATAGAGTGACAAATCCCAGTCTTGATTCGTGCCAACCCAACAGACACTACTAGGAAAAGGGCTATAGATGGAATTGACACTAATGGCGCACCAGACATGTGGTGCGCCATTACAATATACTAATGGCGCACCATGTGTTGGTACGCCATTAGTGTCCAAATACTAATGGCGCACCACATCCGCGGGTGCGCCATTAGTAAATTTTCTTTTTAATTTTTTCAAAACTACTAATGGCGCACCGTGGGAGTGGTGCGCCATTACTAGTTGATGGCGCACCACATCCACGGTGCGCCATTAGTAAAAAAAATTTAAATTTTTTTTGTCAAAACTACTAATGGCGCACCGTGGGAGTGGTGCACCATTACTAGTTGAACTAGTAATGGCGCACCATGCCACGGTGCGCCATTAGTAACTTGGCCACCACTTCCACCGAATGGACCCCCCCCCCTGTGGATCGCCTTTTTGGTTTCAAAAAAAATAAAAGAAAATGATGAAAATGTCAAAAAAATAAAAGAAAATAAGTTTCTCATGTGATATGTGGTCTAGTTGTTGGGAAAATTTGCAAATATGAATTTTGACTTCATTTGCAAAATCTCTCGAGAATTTGTAAAAATGGGCATAACTTTTGCATACTAACTCGGATGAAAAAGTTTTTTATATGAAAAATCATCTACTCGAAAAGTTACATCCGAATTTAATCGGGGGAACCCCGTTAAACATTTTCAAAATCCTCAAAAACCTAACAGAAAAAAGATACGGGGCTTTTAAGATCTGGAGAGGCAAAAAAATTCAAAAAAATTCAAACTCACAAATGGCACACCTGCCCATGGTGCGCCATTAGTATCTTCCCGCCTTCAAAATTTAAAATAAGTCAAAAAAATAAAAAAAAAGTTACTAATGGCGCACCTGCCCATGGTGCGCCATTAGTATCTTCCCACCTTCAAAATTCAAAATAAGTCAAAAAAATAAAAAAAAAGTTACTAATGGCGCACCGGCCCATGGTGCGCCATTAGTATCTTCCCGCCTTCAAAATTCAAAATAAGTCAAAAAAATAGTAATGGCGCACCTGCCCATGGTGCGCCATTAGCGCACCGGCCCATGGTGCGCCATTAGTATCTTCCCGCCTTCAAAATTCAAAATAAGTCAAAAAAAATAGTAATGGCCCACGGTGCGCCATTACTATGTCGTATATATGGCTGGGCGCACCTCCTCCACTCCACCTCTCCTCCACTCCATCTCCTCCTCTCCTCTCCTCCACTCCACCTCTCCTCCACTCCATCTCCTCCTCTCCTCTCCTCCACTCCTTCTCCTCCTCTCCGGCGACCTCCTTCTCCTCTCCGGTGACCTCCTCCTCCTCTCCGGCGACCTCCTCCTCTCCGGGAACCTCCTCCTCCCTCCTCTCCTCCCCTCCCCTCATGGTTTCTCCTCCCTCCTCTCCGGTGAGCTCCTCCTCCCTCCTCTCCTCCCATTCCCTCATGGTTTCTCCTTCCTCCTCTCCGATGCTTCGGTGAACTCCTCTCCGGCGACCTCCTCCTCCTCTCCGGCGATGTAGGCGAGCGCCTCTCCGGTGACCTCCTCCTCCTCCTCTCCGGCGACCTCCTCCTCCAACTCTCCGGCGAACTCCTCTCCGGCAAAAGAACACGGCAAAAGAACATACAAGATCCAAAAACAGGAACAAAATTTGAAATAATATCGTGCCAAAAAACGAGCAAAAAAACTAGCAAAAAATGGGCAAAAAAATCACGATCCAGATCCAAATTCAAAATTCAAAAATAGCAATGGCACACGGTGGGGGTTGGACGGTGCGCCACTACTATTTTCCCGCCTTCAAAATTCAAAAATACTAATGGCGCACCGTGGCCTATACTAATGGCGCACCAGTGGCCTATACTAATGGCGCACTGTGGCCTATACTAATGGCGCACCAGTGGTGCGCCATTAGTATACCAGATACTAATGGCGCATCAGTGGTGCGCCATTAGTAAAAATTACTAATGGCGTGCTAGTAATGGCGCACCAGTGATGCGCCATTAGTAGGAAAAACTGGTGCGCCATTAGTAGGCCTTTTCCTAGTAGTGAGACACTTTCGGAGATACCCATAGTGCACCTTTATAGCCACCCAGTTACGTTGTGACGTCTGGCTCACCCAAAGCATTCCTACAGTATCCGGGAGTTGCACAATGTCATGGTCTAAGGAAATGATACTTGACATTAGAAAAGCTTTAGCATACGAACTACACGATCTTGTGCTAGGCTTAGGATTGGGTCTTGTCCATCACATAATTCTCCTAATGATGTGATCCCGTTATCAATGACATCCAATGTCCATGGTCAGGAAACCGTAACCATCTATTGATCAACAAGCTAGTCAACTATAGGCTTACTAGGGACATGGTGTTGTCTATGTATCGACACATGTATCTGAGTTTCCCATCAATACAATTCTAGCATGGATAATAAACGATTATCATGAACATGGAAATATAATAATAACTAATTTATTATTGCCTCTAGGGCATATTTCCAACAGTCTCCCACTTGCACTAGAGTTAATAATCCAGTTCACATCACTATGTGATTGTAATGAATCCAGCACCCATGGGGTGTGTTCATATCTTGCTTGTGAGAGAGGTTTATCAGTCAATGGGTCTGAACCTTTCAGATCCATGTGTGCTTTACAAATCTCTATGTCATCTTGTAGATGCAGCTACCACGTGCTACTTGGAGCTATTCCAAATAACTACTCTACTGTATGAATCCGGTTTACTCCTCAGAGTCATCCGGATTAGTGTCAAAGTTTGCATCGACGTAACCCTTTACGACGAACTCTTTTACCACCTCCATAATCGATAAAATTCCTTGGCCCACTAGTTACTAAGGATAAGTTCGACCGCTGTCGTGTGATCCAGTCCTGGATCACTCTTGTACCCCTTGACTGACTCATGGCAAGGCACACTTCAGGTGCGGTACACAGCATAGCATACTGTAGAGCCTACGTCTAAAGCATAGGGGACGACCTTCGTCCTTTCTCTCTCTTCTGCCGTGGTCAGGTCTTGGGTCTTACTCAATACTCACACCTTGTAACACAGCCAAGAACTCCTTCTTTGCTAATATATTTTGAACTCCTTCAAAATCTTGTCACGATATGTATTCATTTGAAAGTACTATTAAGCGTTTTTGATCTATCCTTATATATATTGATGCTCAATGTTCAAGTAGCTTAATCCAGGTTTTCCATTGAAAAACACTTTTCAAATAACCCTGCATGCTTTCCAGAAATTCTACATCATTTTTTATCAACAATATGTTAACAACATATACTCATCAAAAATTCTATAGTGCTCCCACTCACTTCTTTGGAAATACAAGTTTCTCATAAACTTTGTATAAACCCAAAATCTTTGATCATCTCATCAAAGCGTACATTCCATTTCTGAGATGCTTACTCTAGTCCTTAGAAGGATTGCTGGAGCTTTGCATACTTGTTAGAATCTTTCATGATTGGCAAAACCTTCTGGTTGTATCACATACAACATTTCCTCAAGAAAAACGTCGAGGAAACAATGTTTTGACATCCTATCTGCAAGATTTCATAAATAATGCAGTAACTACTAACATAATTCCAACAGACTCTTAGCATCGCTACGAGTGAGAAAGTCTCATCGTAGTCAACTCCTTGAACTTGTCGGGAAACATCTTAACGACAAGTCGAGATTTCTTAATGGTGACACTTACCATCATTGTCTGTCTTCCTTTTAAAATCCATCTGCACCCAATAGCCTTACGACCATCTAGTAGTTCTTTCAAAGTCTATACTTTGTTTTATACATGGATCCTCTCTCGGATTATGGCATCGAGCCATTCGTCGGAATCCGGGCCCACCATCGCTTCTCCATAGCTCGTAGGTTCATTGTTGTCTAGCAGCATGACTTCCAAGATAGGATTACGTACCACTCTGAAGTAGTACACATCCTTGTCGACCTATGAGGTTTGGTAGTAACTTGATCCGAAGTTTCATGATCACTATCATAAGCTTCCACTTCAATTGGTGTAGGTGCCATAGGAACAACTTCATGTGCCCTGCTACACACTAGTTGAAGTGACGGTTCAATAACCTCATCAAGTCTCCACCATCCTCCCACTCAATTCTTTCGAGAGAAATTTTTCCTTGAGAAAGGACCCGTTTCTAGAAACAATCACTGTTGCTTCCGGATCTGAAATAGGAGGTATACCCAACTATTTTGGGTATTCTATGAAGATGCATTTATCCGCTTTGGGTTCGAGCTTATCAGCCTGAAACTTTTTCACATAAGCATTGCATCCCCAAACTTTTAAGAAACGATAGCTTAGGTTTCTCTAAACCATAGTTCATACGGTGTCATCTCAACCGAATTGTGTGGTGCCCTATTTAAAGTGAATGTGGTTGTCTCTAATGCCTAACCCATAAACGATAGTGGTAATTCGATAAGAGACATCATGGTATGCACCATATCCAATAGGGTGCAGTTATGATGTCTGGACAAACCATCACACTATGGTGGTCCAGGCGGTATTAGTTGTGAAACAATTTCCACAATGTCTTAATTGTGTGCCAAACTCGTAACTCAGATATTCATCTCTATGATCATATCATAGACATTTTATCATCTTGTTACGACGATCTTCAACTTCACTCTGAAATTACTTAAACCTTTCAATAATTCAGACTTGTGTTTCATCAAGTAAATATACTCAGCATCTACTCAAATCATCTATGAAGTAAGAACATAACGATATCCATTGCGTGCCTCAACACTTATTGGACTGCACACATCAAAATGTATTACTTCCAACAAGTTGCTTTCTTGTTCCATCTTACTAAAAACGAGGCCTTTCGGTCATCTTGCCCATGTGGTATGATTTGCATGTCTCAAGTGATTCAAAATCAAGTGCGTCCAAACGATCCATCTGCATGGAGTTCCTTCATGCATATCTACCAATAGACATGGTTCGCATGTCTCAATCTTTTCAAAACGAGTGAGTCCAAAGATCCATCAACATGGAGCTTCTTCATGCGTTTTATACCAATATGACTCAAATGGCAGTGCCACAAGTATGTGGTACTATCATTACTATCTTATATCTTTTGGCATGAACATGTGTATCACTACGATCGAGATTCAATGAACCATTCATTTTAGGTGCAAGACCATTGAAGGTATTATTCAAATAAACAGAGTAACCATTATTCTCCTTAAATGAATAACCGTATTGCGATAAACATAATCCAATCATGTCTATGCTCAACGCAAACACCAAACAACAATTATTTAGGTTTAACACCAATCTTGATGGTAGAGGGAGCATGCGATGCTTGATCATATCAACCTTGAAAACACTTCCAACACATATTATCATCTCACCTTCAGCTAGTCTCCGTTTATTCCGTAGTCTTTTATTTCGAGTTACTAACACTTAGCAACTGAACAAGTATTTTAATACCCTCGTGCTACTAGGAGTACTAGTAAAGTACACATTAATATAACGTATTTCCAAAATACTTCTGTCGACCATGCCAGCCTTCTCATCTACCAAGTATCTAGGGTAGTCCTGCTTTAGTGACCGTTCCCCTCATTACATAAGCACTTAGTCTCGGGTTTGGTTCAACCTTGGGTTTCTTCACTAGAGCAGCAACTGATTTGCCGTCTCATGAAGTATCCCTTCTTTCCCTTGCCCTTCTTGAAACTAGTGGTTTAACCATCAACAATTGATGCTCCTACTTGATTTCTAGTCAAACATTGCGATTTGCTCAAGGATCATCATGTCTATCCCTGATATGTTATAGTTCATCACGAAGCTCCAAAAGCTTGGTGGCAGTGACTATGGAGAACCATCACTATCTCATCTGGAAGATTAACTCCCACTCGATTCAAGTGATTGTAGTACTCAGACAATCTGAGCACATGCTCAACGATTGAGTTTTTCTCCCTTAGTTTGTAGGCTTAAGAAACTTGTGAGAGGTCTCATACCTCTTGACGTGGGCACTAGTCTGAAATCCCAATTTCAGTCCTTGGAACATCTCATATGTTCTGCGATGTTTCAAAAACGTCTTTGGTGCCTCAATTCTAAACCATTTAGCATTACGCACTGAACTATCATGTAGTCATCAAAACGTGTATGTCAGATGTTCGCAACATCCACAACCGACGCTCGAGGTTCAGCTCACTGAGCGGTGCATTCAGGACATAATCCTTCTGCGCAGCAATGAGGACAATCCTCAGTTTACGGACCCAATCCGCATAATTGCTACTATCAACTTTCAACTAAATTTTCTCTAGGAACATATCTAAAATAGTAGAACTAAAGCGTAAGCTACGACATAATTTGCAAAGTCCTTTTGACTATGTTCATGATAATTAAGTTCATCTGATAATTTAATGAACTCCCACTCAGATAGACATCCCTCTAGTCATCTAAGTGATACATGATCCGAGTCAACTAGGCCGTGTCCGATCATCACGTGAGACGGACTAGTCATCATCGGTGAACATCTTCATGTTGATGGTATCTTCTATACGACTCATGTTCGATCTTTCGGTCTTCCCTGTTCCGAGGCCATGTCTGTACATGCTAGGCTCGTCAAGTCAACCTAAGTGTGTTGCGTGTGTAAATCTGGCTTACACCCGTTGTATTCGAACATTAGAATCTATCACACCCGATCATCACGTGGTGCTTCGAAACAACGAACCTTCGCAATGGTGCACAGTTAGGGGGAACACTTTCTTGAAATTATTGCAAGGGATCATCTTATTTAAGATACCGTCGTTCTAAGGAAATAAGATGTAAAACATGATAAACATCACATGCAATCAAATAGTGGCATGATATGTCCAATATCATTTTGCTCCTTTTGATCTCCAGCTTCGGGGCGCCATGATCATCATCGTCACCGGCATGACACCATGATCTCCATCATCATGATCTCCATCATCGTGTCTTCATGAAGTTGTCCCGTCATCTATTACTTCTACTACTATGGCTAACGGTTTAGCAATAAAGTAAAGTAATTACATGACGTTTATGTTGATACGCAGGTCATAAATAAATTAAGACAACTCCTATGGCTCCTGCCGGTTGTCATACTCATCGACATGCAAGTCGTGATTCCTATTACAAGAACATGATCAATCTCATACATCACATATATCATTCATCACATCCTTTTGGCCATATCACATCATGTAGCATACCCTGCAAAAACAAGTTAGACGTCCTCTAATTGTTGTTGCATGTTTTACGTGGCTGCTATGGGTTTCTAGCAAGAACGTTTCTTACCTACGCAAAACCACAACGTGATATGCCAATTTCTATTTACCCTTCATAAGGACCCTTTTCATCAAATCTGATCTGACTAAAGTGGGAGAGACAGACACCCACTAGCCACCTTATGCAACTAGTGCATGTCAGTCGGTGGAACCAGTCTCACGTAAGCGTACGTGTAAGGTCGGTCCGGGCTGCTTCATCCCACAATGCCGCCGAATCAAGATAAGACTAGTAACGACAAGTAAATTGACAAAATCGACGCCCAGAACAACTTGTGTTCTACTCGTGCATAGAAACTACGCATAGACCTAGCTCATGATGCCACTGTTGGGGACCGTAGCAGAAATTCAAAAAATTGCCTACGTGTCACCAAGATCAATCTATGGAGAGACTAGAAACGAGAGAGAGGAGTGCATCTTCATACCCTTGAAGATCGCAATGCGGAAGCGTTACAAGAACGCGGTTGGTGGAGTCGTACATGCAGCGATTCAGATCGCGGTCGATTCTGATCTAAGCGCCGAACAACGGCGCCTCCGCGTTCAACACACGTACAACCCGGTGACGTCTCCCACGCCTTGATCCAGCAAGGAGAGAGGGAGAGGTTGTGGAAGACTCCGTCCAGCAGCAGCACAACGGCGTGGTGATGGTGGAGGAGCGCGGTACTCCAACAGGGCTTCGCCAAGCACTACGAGAGACGAGGAGGGAGAGGGGTAGGGCTGCGCCAAGAGAGAGATCAAATCACATTTGTTGGGCAGCCCCATACCTCAAGTATATATAGGGGAAGGGGAGGGGCTGCGCCCCCTCTAGGGTTCCCTCCCCAAGGGGGGGCGGCAGCCCTAGATCCCATCTAGGGTGGCGGCCAGAGGGGAGAGGGAGAGAGGGGGCGCCCTAGGGTGGGCCTTAAGGCACATCTGGACCTAGGGTTTGCCCCCTCCCACTCTCCCTGCGCCTTGGGCCTTGGTGGGGGGTGCACCAGCCTACCTGGGGCTGGTCCCCTCCCACACTTGGCCCATGTAGCCTTCTGGGGCTGGTGGCCCCACCTGGTGGACCCTCGGGACCCTCCTGGTGGTCCCGGTACGTTACCGATAGCACCCGAAACTTTTCCGGTGACCAAAACGGGACTTCCCATATATAAATCTTTACCTCCGGACCATTTCGAAACTCCTCGTTATGTCCGGGATCTCATCCGGGACTCCGAACAGCATTCGGTAACCACGTACATACATTCCCTATAACCCTAGCTTCATCGAACCTTAAGTGTGTAGACCCTACGGGTTCGGGAACGATGTAGACATGACCGAGACAACTCTCCGGCCAATTACCAACTGCGGGATCTGGATACCCATGTTGGCTCCCACTTGTTCCACGATGATCTCATCGGATGAACCATGATGTCAAGGATTCAATCAATCCCGTATACAATTCCCTTTGTCTACGGGTATAGTACTAGCCCGAGATTCGATCATCGGTATCCCGATACATTGTTCAATCTCGTTAGCGGCGAGTATCTTTACTCGTTCCGTAACACATCATCTCGTGATCAACTCCTTGGTCACATTGTGCACATTATGATGATGTCCTACCGAGTGGGCCCAGAGATACCTCTCCGTTTACACGGAGTGACAAATCCCAGTCTTGATTCGTGCCAACCCAACATACACTTTCGGAGATACCCGTAGTGCACCTTTATAGCCACCCAGTTACGTTGTGACGTTTGGCTCACCCAAAGCATTCCTACGGTATCCGGGAGTTGCACAATCTCATGGTCTAAGGAAATGATACTTGACATTAGAAAAGCTTTAGCATACGAACTACACGATCTTGTGCTAGGCTTAGGATTGGGTCTTGTCCATCACATCATTCTCCTAATGATGTGATCCCGTTATCAACGACATCCAATGTCCATGGTCAAGAAACCGTAACCATCTATTGATCAACAAGGTAGTCAACTAGAGGCTTACTAGGGACATGGTGTTGTCTATGTATCAACACATGTATCTGAGTTTCCCATCAATACAATTCTAGCATGGATATAAACGATTATCATGAACATGGAAATATAATAATAACTAATTTATTATTGCCTCTAGGGCATATTTCCAACAATATTTTAGTGGAACTGTACAAGAAGATGTTGGAAACATTAAACTAATCTAGGAGTATATAGTAAGCATGGCCACCACCGTAGATTGCAACAGATGGTTCCGGAGAATTGCTTCATCTGTATGCTCTACACAATAAGCCTCCTGACAAAGGTTGGTACTCGCCCACTGATTTCATCCATATGTTTGAGCTTTGTCATCTCTATTGGTGTTGTGCTACTATTTATATACTGTCATGAAAAAGTGGTATTGTCCTTGGGAAGTGCTTCATCTGTGTTGTTTTAAATATTTCCTTTCCTTTTTTTCGAGAAAACAGTAATGCTTGCATTTAGTAGTCCTCTTGTCTTTGCACAACAGGATCATCTTCCTCTGAAGAAGAATATGGAGTACGTGAAGTGACTAGTTCCGATTATGCTAGGATGAAGAAGCCTTGTCTATCTTATCATCAGAAGGAGCAGTTGAAGGATGGTTTACATCACTCCCCACAAGACCAAACTAACTTCAGCTCAGAAGGACTGACAAAATCTCCATTTTTTTGTTGTGATGCACGAGTACAATGTTGTTCTAGGATTCTTTCTGGTGAGTTCCATTTTTCTAAAAGTGTGCTCTACATGGACCATGTATGTGCCTGTTGAAATTGTCAATTCATAGTATAGTTTGCTCTATACTAATCACTTTTTTGTATTTGTGCAAACAGGGGTGCTCAGCTTGATTTCAATGGGAACTGCACAAAATGTTCATGAATACATCGAATCATTCATTTCCACCACAAGAAAGGAGGTGCCGATAAGTTCAAGTCATTGCAACATATAAGGGCGAAATCATACAAGCTACGCGCGAATTTGGTTGATTTTGGTGGAACTGCACAAAAAGAACAGCTGGTTTATTTAGCACGAGGTGCCATGTCAATGTCCGAACTGATGGCAAACCCTGCCCATTCCACAATCGTAGGCATTTGATATTTTGGAATGGGACAACCTTGTCAAATTTTGCTCATTGATTTTAGCAAGACATGCATTTGATATTTTCGAATGGGACGCCCTTGCTGTCAGCAGCGTTGATCAATTTTTTCTTTATTCTTTAGTTGTGAAATAAATATTGCCTCTGACATGTGAGTCACTGAGATGCATAATCATCGATTGTTTTGAATGTTCTCTATGAATTGCTAGGCCTGTGTGTTTGATTGCAATGTATAGAAACACTAAAAACCTGCTCAAACTCTTTGTACTCCTTCTGTTCCTTTTTACTTTGCACATTGTGAAAGTGCATACTTTTTTGTATAAGATTGGTCAAAGTAGAGATACTTTGACTGCAGACAAAACTTGTATGCAGACTAGAAAGGACCAGAGGGAGTACATGTGAAACTGCTGCAAACGAGGTGATCACCCTGGTAATGATGCTAGTACATATTGTTTTGCATGTTCATCCAAAGCCAGTGATACAGGAATTCGAACTAATCGAAATAAATTCATTCATACACAGTCGGATTTCATATAAACATGCAAGATTTCATTACATTTCATACATTCTTCAACTAAAAAGGGGTGTGCTGGAGGTATAATTAATTAACCGAAGCTACCCACCTGTGTCCCGCTGAGCTGAACAGAAGGTTCAGTGACTTAACTGCAGGTGCAGTTGCGTAACTGACATGTGGCCTGTTGGGCCCACGTGTCAGTCAGTGTAACATCCCAAATTTGCAATTTGGAATGTTAAACACTAGATCATCATGCATAGCATATTTTCTTGCATTTGGGTCGATCCTAGAAATTTCACGCAACTCAAGGACCTTTGGAGAGAGTTGGAAATTTCGTTATTTTTCATATTTGAGAGTTTTCTCAAATTTTGAAAAAGAGGATCATTTGATTTATTTATTTCATCTTCAATTATTTTTCCAATATCCAAAAATATAAGAGAGGGAATAATATGACTTTCCCAAATTTAGGAAAAATGAAGATTTAATGAATAAATCAAATTTTGGTTTTGCCGGAGTTTTGTTGCTTTTTATTTGGATAGGGAAAAATGCGCGTTTTCGAAAATTGCATTTTAGGCCCGGAGTAAAGTTCATTTTGTTCGACTCGTTGTCAGGAGTCGGGGAAAATTTACTTTAGGTTTTTCGAAGTTCGTTTAGTTAGTTTTCTTTTTGTTTTTCTGTGCGGAACCGTTAAAAAAAATCTTCGCAGCGCCTTGGGCCAAGGCCCACCCAGCAGGCCGGCCGGCCAGGCCCCAGCCCCAGCCGCGCGCGCGCCAGGCGCCAGGCGCAGGCAGCCACCGCCTCTCGCTCTAGGCCGAGTCCCAGCGGGACTCTAGGCCGGTTAGCCCCCCCTCTTTCCTTATTTCTTTTTCTTTTGCTTGCCCCCTACCCCAAGTCTCCTATCCCCTCACCTATATAAATACCAACACCCCCCTCTCCTCACATCAAAACCCCAAGCCTCTCTCCTCCTAAGCCGCAGCAAGCAGCAGCGCGCAGCCCCAAGCCGCCGCCTTAGCCGCGCCGCCCCCGCCATAGCCGCGCCACCCCGCGCCTAAGCCGCCGCCGCCGCCCTTAGCTGCCGCCGCCCGGAGCCCGCCTCCCGAGGTAGCCGCGCCTCTCTTTTTTTTCCCCGGTTCGGTTTTTCTTAAAAGAACCGTTCCGTTTCTTTTCCGTTTTCTTCCGGTTTTTGTTTCGGTTTTCTTCCGAAACCCTAGATTGGTTTTCCGTTACTTTTTCGGTTTCTTTTCCGAAAACCCTAGATCAGTTTTCGTTCTTCTTTCGGACTGTTCGTCTCAACGAACGTGATCACCGATTTTCCCGGTTAACGATGCCCGTTCGTTTAACCGTTCGTCTCTTTCTTTTCGTCGGATTTATTCCACGATCGCGATCTCAGATCCGATCTTCGTTCTAGTCTTTCTTCCCGCTCGTTTATCGGAATCAGGTGATTCAAGCGCCTGGAGTTTTGTTTCGAAACCGCCGTTCCGTCTAATCAACTTGAACAAGCCTTTGCTACAGTAAAATTTGAGCTAGTTTCAACTTGCTAGAACCGAGTTGCTCTTTTTCCGCCGTTTGTTTTTCCGTTTCTTTGTTCGGTTCTTTCTTTCTTTGCAACCAGAGTTCTTAAATTGAACTTTCTGGTTCGTTCTCTTGTTCGAGTTTTACCTGTGCATTAGATGAGTACTTATTGTATGCTTGTTGTTTGTCTGCGATAGATCACCCGGATTGCGCCGCTTGTTACTTCGAAACCCTAGGTCTCGCGGATCATCAGCAAGGCAAGTAACACTTTGATCATACCTTTTCTGCAACCCATGTTTTATTGCATTAGATCAATCCTCTCACATTGCATGATTAGGATCTAATTAAATTGTGGGATGGGAAGTAGATGAGGTAGTACCTATTACCTGTTTATTATGAAACCTTTGGGAGTTACTTCTACGTTTGCTTATTTTGCCATGCTATGCTAGTAGACGTGGATTGGGTGAGTGATATCCATGACAGATGTGAGTTTGTTAATTTTAAGGGTTTATCTAAGGTGGCAACTTAAACACACATCTGGGTGGATTGAGGCACCTGATGTCTATCAGGACTTGCCTGTTTTATTTTGGACCGCCACCCAGGCTCAAAGGGATCATAAGATCATTCATGCTAGTAACTTCCGTGTGTAGCCACAAGACATTATGGGCTCTGGCATAGTTGACTAAGTCGTGCGAACTCTTACGGGTAGACTAGCAGATGTAGGGGAAAGTAGGTGTACCGGTCTACCCACATGTAAGGTGCTAGCGCTTCTGAAAGACTGTGTCTCGGTCATCCGTCTTCTCAAACACCCTGTAGTGCGAGAAACCAAACGGAGGCGATCGAGTCTTGTGGGGAAAAGTGCGCAAACCTCTGCAGAGTGTATAAACTAATCATGATTAGCCGTGTCCCCGGTTATGGACAACTTGAGTATCTAGTACTTGAATATCATGTGAATCTCATCACGTTACTTATAATTAATGTTGTTGGGTTTTAATTGTTCACTTAATTGGGATAGGAATGCTGTCAACCATTCTCGATGTTTAACAACTACCATGACAGTTAAATAAATTTATTCCTTTGCAGTAGGGAAAAACTGGCTTTATGCAAAACTGTAACCATAGAGATTTCCACCAGCCATATATGCATGTAGTATAGTTGTTTCATTCCATTACTCTCTATGTGTTACATTGCCAGCATATTCCATGTGCTGACCCGTTTTCGGGCTGCAACTTTCATGTTGCAGACTTTTCAGACGACGAGTAAGGTGCTTTTAGGTCGTGGTTCTATACTCAGTGATGCCGTTGGAGTTGATGGACCCATTTATCTTCCAAGTCTTCCGTTGTTATCGACACTAGATGGCCTTAAGCCATATTTATTGTAATAAGTTCTCTTTGAGACAATGATGTAATAAGTGTGTGATTTCCACTCTGCCATAAATCCTTCGATGTACTGTGTGGTGTCAGCATTACTGATCCAGGGATGACACCGGAGCACAGTAGACTTGATCCATTCGGGTCGGGTCGCTACAGAGATGGTATCAGAGCACACGCTGACTGTAGGACACGACCACTAAGTTAAAGCCATAGATCACCATTCTCTTCTCATTTTCTAACTCCTCATCTTTTCTACTCTTTTAGGATGATGAACGCGAAGATTAAGTACGCTCAACCGGATGAAGGCACACCATTTGGATTTCACCTGAAGGAAGTCACCAAGTACCTGAACATTGGATTACCAAGCCCATAGATAGTGTTTTCAATGCACCAACCTGGAGTCTGGGAAGGAGCATGGCAGCTCAGATCACCATAGGACGCATTGGAGAAGTTTATCAAGAAGACCTCAAGGACACTATCTACCAGATTTGCGGACGCCGAGATGAAAAATGGGAGTTAGTCAGCACCAAGAAGGATAGATCCATTTCATCTTTCATCCAGGAGTTAAACCAGCACATTCGACGCCACGAGAACCAGATGTGCAATGATATGATAGAGTTGAAGAATGCGAAGGCAAGGATCATCGAGCTAGAAGGAGAACTGAAGTCTACACGCAAGGACTACATGGACGAGATCGTAGCTCTACCGAGACACAATGGCGATCTTAAGCAGGAGATTGAAGACCTCAAGAGGAAGTTAGCATCCAAGCAGGAGGACGAGTACGTCGCATGTCTGGACAACTACATCGTCATCGACGACACCGATTCGGATCCAAGTGAACCCGACTTTGAAGACCAAGCTGGAGCAGATATCATGGAGTCTTCCACTGGTTCAAATTTCTAGATGACCACCAGATAGTAGTAGCATTTCCCCCCTGTAAACATTATAGTCGAGGACTTTTGCGATAGTTTTAGACCAATTGTAAGCCCTTGTTTGAGTGAATGAAGTGATTTTGTGTGCATTTGCTCATGTGCATAAGGGTAGAGTTTTCCCTTTAGACCTCACTCTATCCTTATATCTCATCTTTTCTAAAAACCCTCAGATGCCTCCGAGACGTGACAATGGATTTCCACCGGAGCTCACTGAGTTGATCCAGCAGCAGAATCAATTGATGCAGATGTTAGTCCAGAACCAGCAGACCAACAACAACAACAACCCACCACCACCACGACCTGTTGACCACTTAGCCCGTTTCCTTAGGCTGAATCCGCCGGTATTTTCCAGTAGCACCGAGCCGATAGTAGCAGACGATTGGCTCCGCAAGATAGGAAGGGAGTTGACCATTGCAGGATGCACGGATGGTGAGAAAGTGAAGTTTGCCGCTCACCAGCTTGACGGACCCGCGGCAGCATGGTGGGAGAATTTCACAGCCACTTACCCAGTTGACACTGTCACGTGGGATCAGTTTCAGCAAGCTTTCCGCACTGCCCATGTTTCAGCAGGAGCTATGGCCCTGAAGAAGCGTGAGTTTCGCAACTTACGCCAACGACGAAGGACAGTTGGCCAGTACGTTGACGATTTCAGCAAGTTAGCACGTTATGCCCCAGATGACGTTGCTACGGATGCAGCTAAGCAGGAGAAGTTTCTGGAAGGACTGAATGATGAACTAAGCATGAAATTGATGGTACCAAGTTTCAACAACTACCAGGAGTTGGTAGATCGTGCCATCATGATTGAAGGAAAGCAACAGCAGATTGAGAACCGTAAGAGGAAGTATGGACAGGGGAAGTATAACTCTGGAGCCCAGCAGAAGCCTCGTTTTACCCCTAAACCGGGATTTCAGTTTCAGCATACCCATGGAGGAGGTAGTTCGCACAACCATAATGGCCACAAGAATGGTAATGGGAATGGAGGAAGCAACGGCGAGAACCGTACCACCCCATCGACCCCAACCAAGAGAGATCTGAGTCAAGTCACCTGTTTCAAGTGTTCCAAGACCGGACATTATGCCAATGAATGTCCCGAAGGCCAGAACGGAAATGGCAATGGAAGCTCTGGGAAGAAGCCGAACCCTTTCAATAGAGGACAGGTGAACCACGTTAATGTGGAGGAGGTTGAAGATCAGCCTGATGCAGTAATCGGTAAGTTTTTGGTTAAGTCATTTACCGCACTCGTTCTTTTTGATACTGGTGCATCGCATTCATACATATCAAGGGGATTTGTGGAGAAGTATAGCCTGCCCACTAGGATTCTTAAAACGCCTATGCTAGTAAGCTCGCCAGGAGCAGAGTACATGGCCAGACAAGGATGTTTCCAAGTGCCATTAAGTATAGGAAGGCAAGTTTTCCCAACGGATTTAATTATATTGGAATCCCAAAGTCTGGATGTGATTCTTGGTATGGATTGGCTGTCGATGTATGGAGGAAACATCGATTGCGCCAGTAAGAAAATTTTGCTTACCACACCAGAAGGAAGAAGGATCAAGTATGTATCCCGACATGTGCCAAACAGGACACAAGTAAACTGCCTAACAGGAGTTGTGCAGGAAGAAGTACCAGTGGTAAAGGATTTTCCTGATGTATTTCCTGAGGAATTGCCAGGCATGCCACCGGATAGAGACATTGAGTTTTTGATTGAGTTATTGCCAGGTACAGGCCCAATATCGAAGCAACCGTACCGGATGCCAGCAAAGGATTTGGTGGAAATTAAGAATCAGATTAAGGAGTTATTGGATAAAGGTTACATTCGCCCAAGTTCTTCGCCTTGGGGATCACCCGTACTTCTAGTGGAAAAGAAGGATGGATCATTAAGGATGGTTGTAGATTATCGAGGATTGAATGAAGTAACCATCAAGAATAAGTACCCACTGCCAATGATTAATGATCTGTTTGATCGTTTGCAAGGAGCTAAAGTGTTTTCCAAGATCGATTTGCGATCAGGGTACCATCAATTGAAGATTCGAGAGCAGGACATACCTAAGACAGCATTCACCACAAGATATAGACTGTATGAGTATACCGTTATGTCATTTGGATTGACTAACGCACCTGCCTATTTTATGAACCTGATGAACAAAGTATTTGTGGAGTTTTTGGATAAGTTCGTCGTAGTGTTCATTGATGACATCCTGGTTTATTCAAAGAATGAAGAGGAGCATAAGGAACATTTGCGTTTGGTTTTGGAGAAGCTAAGGGAACATCAGTTATATGCCAAATTCAGCAAATGTGAGTTTTGGTTAAAGGAAGTTGGATTTCTCGGACATGTTATATCCGGAGAAGGTATAGCAGTTAACCCCACTAAGGTTGAGACCGTAACAGAATGGGAATCACCAACAACAGTTGGAGAGATCCGGAGTTTTCTTGGACTTGCAGGATACTATCGGAGATTCATTGAGAACTTTTCAAAGATTGCAAAGCCTATGACTGAATTGTTGAAGAAGGATACTAAGTTCAATTGGACTGAGAAGTGTGAGGCTAGTTTCCAGGAATTGAAGAAACGCTTGGTTACCTCACCAGTATTGATTTTGCCAGATCAGACCAAGGATTATGAGGTATATTGCGATGCTTCACGTCGAGGACTTGGAGCAGTGCTTATGCAGGAAGGAAGAGTTGTTTCGTATGCTTCACGGCAACTGAAGCCTCATGAGTTGCATTATGCCACGCATGATTTGGAGTTAGCAGCCGTAGTGCATGCATTGAAAACGTGGAGACATTTCCTCATTGGAAATCATTGTGAGGTGTACACGGATCACAAGAGTTTGAAGTACATTTTCACGCAGAAGGAGTTGAGCCTCAGACAAAGGAGATGGTTGGAGCTCATCAAGGATTATGATATGAGATTGCATTACCACCCCAGAAAAGCTAATGTGGTAGCTGACGCATTGAGCCGTAAGAGCCATGTCAACACCCTAGTGACGGGAGAAGTACCAAAGGAGTTAGCAGAAAACCTTCGTGAGCTATGTTTGGAAATAGTTCCGAGAGGCTATGTAGCAGCATTAGAGATTCAGTCAACATTGACGGATAAGATCAGAGAAGCTCAGAAATCTGACAAGGAGATTGCTGCTATAAAAGAGAAATTGAGCGAAGGAAAAGCAAAGGGATTTCGTGAGGATGAGCATGATACCTTATGGTTTGAGGACCTTGTTTATGTGCCCAATGACCCGGAGATCAGGAAGTTGATTTTGCAAGAGGCACATGATTCACCGTATTCGATTCACCCAGGGAATACCAAGATGTATTTGGATTTGAAGGAAACATTTTGGTGGACTGGAATGAAGAAGGATATTGCAACATATGTAGCAGTTTGTGACGTATGTCAGAGAGTAAAGGCAGAGCATCAGAAGCCAGCAGGATTGTTACAACCATTGCCGATACCCAAATGGAAGTGGGATAAGATAGGCATGGATTTTATCACAAGACTACCCAGGACGAAAGTAGGCTATGACTCGATATGGGTAGTAGTTGATCGTTTGACGAAGGTAGCACATTTTATTCCAGTTAAGACCACTTACACCAGTGCTAAGTTGGCAAAGATATACATGACTAGGATCATTTGTTTGCATGGAGTTCCGAGGAGTATCGTATCAGATAGAGGAACCCAATTTACCTCAAAGTTTTGGAATCAGTTGCATGAAACTTTGGGTACCAGACTAGAGTTCAGCACAGCTTTTCATCCGCAGACAGATGGACAGACCGAGAGAGTCAATCAGATTCTGGAAGATATGCTGAGAGCTTGTGCACTAGATTATGGATCTAGCTGGGACGATAACTTTCCGTATGCGGAGTTTTCTTATAACAACAGTTACCAAACCAGTTTGAAGATGGCACCTTTCGAAGCTTTATACGGAAGATGGTGCAGGACACCGTTGTCATGGGACGAAGTTGGAGACCGTCAATTCTTTGGATGAGATTTGATTAAGGAGTCTGAACGGAAAGTTAAGTTGATTCGTGATAGGCTCAAGGTAGCCCAGTCCAGGCAGAAGAGCTACGCAGATTCTAAACGCAAGGAGACAGTCTACGAAACCGGAGACAGAGTTTATCTTCGAGTATCCCCACTTCGAGGAGTTAAGCGCTTTGGAGTTAAGGGAAAGTTAGCACCGCGTTTCGTTAGACCGTACAAGATCTTGCAACGTATGGGAGAAGTCGCTTATAGGTTGGAATTACAAGAGGAGCTGTCAGGAGTTCATGATGTATTCCATGTTTCTCAGCTGAAGAAATGTCATGCCGAGATGGCGGAGGTACCGCTAAGAGATACCGTGCCACTCGAAGCGATTCAGTTGAAGGACGACTTAACGTATGAGGAGAAGCCAGCCAAGATTCTCGATTATGCCAGCAGAGTTACTCGCAGCAAGGTTATCAAGTTTGGTAAAGTTCAGTGGAACCACCACTCAGAGGATGAAGCCACCTGGGAGAGAGAAGAAGATTTGCTCAAGGACCACCCTCACCTATTTTCTAGCCAACCCGAATCTCGAGGGCGAGATTCATCTTAAGGGGGGTAGGTTTGTAACATCCCAAATTTGCAATTTGGAATGTTAAACACTAGATCATCATGCATAGCATATTTTCTTGCATTTGGGTCGATCCTAGAAATTTCACGCAACTCAAGGACCTTCGGAGAGAGTTGGAGATTTCGTTATTTTTCATATTTGAGAGTTTTCTCAAATTTTGAAAAAGAGGATCATTTGATTTATTTATTTCATCTTCAATTATTTTTCCAATATCCAAAAATATAAGAGAGGGAATAATATGACTTTCCCAAATTTAGGAAAAATGAAGATTTAATGAATAAATCAAATTTTGGTTTTGCCGGAGTTTTGTTGCTTTTTATTTGGATACGGAAAATGCGCGTTTTTGAAAATTGCATTTTAGGCCCGGAGTAAAGTTCATTTTGTTCGACTCGTTGTCAGGAGTCGGGGAAAATTTATTTAGGTTTTTCGGAGTTCGTTTAGTTAGTTTTCTTTTTGTTTTTCTGCACGGAACTGTTAAAAAAAAATCTTCGCAGCGCCTTGGGCCAAGGCGCAGCCAGCAGGCCGGCCGGCCAGGCCCCAGCCCCAGCCGCGCGCGTGCCAGGCGCCAGGCGCAGGCAGCCGCCGCCTCTCGCTCTAGGCCGAGTCCCAGCGGGACTCTAGGCCGGTTAGCCCCCCCTCTTTCCTTGTTTCTTTTTCTTTTGCTTGCCCCTACCCCAAGTCTCCTCTCCCCTCACCTATATAAATACCAACACCCCCCCTCTCCTCACATCAAAACCCCAAGCCCCTCTCCTCCTAAGCCGCAGCAAGCAGCAGCGCGCAGCCCCAAGCCGCCGCCTTAGCCGCGCCGCCGCCGCCATAGCCGCGCCGCCCCGCGCCTAAGCCGCCGCCGCTGCCCTTAGCCGCCGCCGCCCTTAGCCCGCCTCCCGAGGTAGCCGCGCCTCTCTTTTTCTCCCCCGGTTCAGTTTTTCCTAAAAGAACCGTTCCGTTTCTTTTCCGTTTTCTTTCGGTTTTTGTTTCGGTTTTCTTCCGAAACCCTAGATCGGTTTTCCGTTTCTTTTTCGGTTTCTTTTCCGAAAACCCTAGATCGGTTTTCGTTCTTCTTTCGGACCGTTCGTCTCAACGAACGTGATCACCGATTTTTCCCGATTAACGACGCCCGTTCGTTTAACCGTTCGTCTCTTTCTTTTCGTCGGATTTATTCCGCGATCGCGATCTCAGATCCGATCTTCGTTCTAGTCTTTCTTCCCGTTCGTTTATCGGAATCAGGTGATTCAAGCGCCTGGATTTTCGTTTCGAAACCTCCGTTCCGTCTAATCAACTTGAACAAGCCTTTGCTACAGTAAAATTTGACCTAGTTTCAACTTGCTAGAACCGAGTTGCTCGTTTTCCGCCGTTTGTTTTTCCGTTTCTTTGTTCGTTCTTTCTTTCTTTGCAACCGGAGTTCTTAAATTGAACTTTCTGGTTCGTTCTCTTGTTCGAGTTTTACCTGTGCATTAGATGAGTACTTATTGTACGCTTGTTGTTTGTCTGCGATAGATCACCCGGATTGCGCCGCTTGTTACTTCGAAACCCTAGGTCTCGCGGATCATCAGCAAGGCAAGTAACACTTTGATCATACCTTTTCTGCAACCCATGTTTTATTGCATTAGATCAATCCTCTCACATTGCATGATTAGGATCTAATTAAATTGTGGGATGGGAAGTAGATGAGGTAGTACCTATTACCTGTTTATTATGAAACATTTGGGAGTTACTTCTACGTTTGCTTATTTTGCCATGCTATGCTAGTAGACATGGATTGGGTGAGTGATATCCA
This sequence comes from Triticum urartu, assembly GCF_056163025.1. NCBI lineage: Eukaryota > Viridiplantae > Streptophyta > Magnoliopsida > Poales > Poaceae > Triticum > Triticum urartu. Next base: position 432,742,493 of record NC_141879.1, on the reverse strand, counting down.
TGACAGATGTGAGTTTGTTAATTTTAAGGGTTTATCTAAGGTGGCAACTTAAACACACATCTGGGTGGATTGAGGCACCTAACGTCTATCAGGACTTGCCTATTTTATTTTGGACCGCCACCCAGGCTCAAAGGGATCATAAGATCATTCATGCTAATAACTTCCGTGTGCAGCCACATGCCATTATGGGCTCTGGCATAGTTGACTAAGTCGTGCGAACTCTTACGGGTAGACTAGCAGATGTAGGGGAAAGTAGGTGTACCGGTCTACCCACATGTAAGGTGCTAGCGCTTCTGAAAGACTGTGTCTCGGTCATCCGTCTTCTCAAACACCTTGTAGTGCGAGAAACCAAATGGAGGCGATCGAGTCTTGTGGGGAAAAGTGCGCAAACCTCTGCAGAGTGTATAAACTAATCATGATTAGCCGTGTCCCCGGTTATGGACAACTTGAGTATCTAGTACTTGAATATCATGTGAATCTCATCACGTTACTTATAATTAATGTTGTTGGGTTTTAATTGTTCACTTAATTCGGATCGGAATGCTGTCAACCATTCTCGATGTTTAACAACTACCATGATAGTTAAATAAATTTATTCCTTTGAAGTAGGGAAAAACTGGCTTTACACAAAACTGTAACCATAGAGCTTTCCACCAGCCATATATGCATGTAGTATAGTTGTTTCATTCCATTACTCTCTATGTGTTACATTGCCAGCATATTCCATGTGCTGACCCGTTTTCAGGCTGCAACTTTCATGTTGCACACTTTTCAGATGACAAGTAAGGTGCTTTTAGGTCATGGTTCTATACTCAGTGATGCCGTTTGAGTTGATGGACCCATTTATCTTCCAAGTCTTCCGCTGTTATCGACACTAGATGGCCTTAAGCCATATTTATTGTAATAAGTTCTCTTTGAGACAATGATGTAATAAGTTTGTGATTGCCAATCTGCTATAAATCCTTCGATGTACTGTGTGGTGTCAGCATTACTGATCCAGGGATGACACCAGAGCACAGTAGACTTGATCCATTCGGGTCGGGTCGCTACAGTCAGCCAACTGCACCAGCAGTTAAGTAGAAGCAGCGTTATTCTCCAGCAGAACTCCCCGACGCCACGTCGCCGCCAAGAAGCTAACCGGCCGTCAATGGTCAACCCGCCTAGCTTGGCTTCAACAGAAGGGTAGCAGCAGTGGCCTTACTTGGACCTGAGCGGCGGCAACCTACCGTGTTCTACTCTTCCTCGTTTTTTGTGTGGCGCGACCTCGTTGGCAGTGGGGCGGGGCCTCGGCGGAGCCCGCGATGTCCTTTGTTTCATTGCCGGCGGGCGGCGCCTCAGTGGAGCGAAATCCTCCCCCGCGTTGCCGGCGGGGTGGGGCCTCGTCTGAGCCGGCGATGTCCTCTGCCTCGTTGTTGGCGGGGCGGGGCCTCGGTGGAGCTGGCGGTGTCCTCTGCCTCGTTGTTCGTGCCGCGGGGCCTTGGCGGAGCAGGGCCTCGTCGACGCCAGCGGAGCGGGGACTCGGCCGGCATTGTCCTCTACCTCGTCCTCGGTCTCGCCAAACAGCGCCTTGCCTGCTTCATCGCCCTCTTTGCTAGCCTCTTTGTAGGCGGCCGCAGCCTCCGCCACCCGCATGCGGTCCCGCCAGTGCTCGAGGCGGCCCTTGCGGGCGGAGCGGTATGGGTCGAGCAGCGCCTCCTGCTCCGCCCGCTCCGTGTCGATCTGCTCCTCCGCCTGCAGGTGCTCCTGGAGGAGATGGTGGTTTTAGGCGCCGTCGGCCTGCGCCTCCCGGAACTGCTCCTGACGCATCTGCCTCACACTGTCTATATATTGGGCACGGGCCTCGCCGATGGTCATGGTGCAATGCACCGGCGAGGATTGCGCGGAGGAGGGGGTTGGCGCCGGATCGTCGACTACCATGTTCTCCATTAGGACGTCGTCGTCCTTCGGCTGCCTACCGGCCAGCCGGTCGGCAGCAATGGCTACCATCTCCTTGTGGTCCGTCATCCGCCCGTCCCGACGAGCGCTGGAGCGCGAGGAAGCCATGGTGGGCAGTAGTGGTGTGGACAGGAGAAAGGGAACGAATGCGGATGACTGCGGCTATGGCCGGCGCAGCAGTTTATATAGCAATGGTGGGCGGGCGGAGGGACGGACGTGTGGCGCCGGTGTAGCCGCCTCGGCAACCGCGTATCATTAATGTGGGCGGCAGATGGACGAATGGATGGCACTTGTGTCGTTTGAAGGCGGAGCAATCCCCTGCACCGGGAAGCGGGGCGGGCGGCGCTGAGTGTTTCGGGTGGAAAGCACGCGCGGGCGAGGAGATGACTTTACTTGGAGAGGATGACAATGGGGACCCACCAGGTCCATAGCCTCATGTACACAAGTGCCTCCTTATTATATATATATGTATAAAACTATACTCCCTCCGTCTAGGTGAATAAGTCGTATTAGAAGGTGCATCACGACCTAGGTGCAAGCAGATTGGTGGAAAAGAAGAATATTTCTCTCTTCTAAACACAACATTTAATCATAGCAGTTAAGAGGATGCCTTATTAGCTACCCATGCAGGCCATCGTAATTCATAGCATGCAAAGTTGTTTTATTTCTTGCCTAATAACCGCATGGACATGCTACATGCATTGGTCCTTGCCCGAGCAAAAAAAGGGAGGAAAGGGGTTTCCATAGGAGAAAACGAGGTAGAGGTGGAAGCGCTCGCTGGAGTTATTTATTTTGCTTCCCCCTGGTTTCCGAACATCACGGTCCCACACCATTGTCAACTTATGTAGTACTGGTCAATAAACGAGAGAATTGCACAAGAAGCGGCCGACAGCTGGGACCAAGCAGCTCGAGTAGTATTTGTGTTTTTGAGGTGTGAGCACTGCAGAATTTTTCGATGTTTAGCGCAGATATTAATTTTTCTCCTCTGAACAACAACGTAAACATCGCTGCAGGTATTAACTAGGCGGGCTGTGGCCTGTCTAGCCCATGCCAGATATCCAGCCCAGATATTAATTTTATTCAAGCTGAAAATGGCTAGCCCAGCTGTACTTTTTTTTAGGAATACCCAGGCAAGGTCAAGTTGTTATTCTCCCCCCTGGGCTGCAATTCTTTCCTAGGAGGGATGCATTAGGCTTAACAAGAAAATGGGCTTTAAGAAATCATAAATGGGATGTAATTATAAAAACTGGGCAGTAACTATAAAAAAATGCACCAAACACGTGGTTACTTTATAAAATATTATTATTGGATATTGAAAATTTTAATTTCATTAATTGTTGCGAGCGCAATGTTTCGTTGGATTTTTACGTAATATAAATTTATATTGAAATTGTATTTAATCTGACTAGAAATTTCTGGATAAAAATATTTCGGATCCCATCAAAATGTGGGAAATTTTATTGAATTCTGTTTTGAACGGTTGGTTGAAATGGGCTGTACTTTTAACAAACTGTAAATGGGCTGTAGTAAATTCCATTAGAATTCAAAAATGGGCTACACATTCTTACAAATCTCAAATGGGCTATAAGTTCTCTGCCACACACTTCTGGCCTTACTAAGTTGACGCGTCCCCTAAAAAAACAGAGTTGACGCGTATGCAAGGCTTTGTCAACTTATAGTCAACACACGGTTCTAGCAGCAGTGGCCGTTGGATGTCCATCCAATGGATGTCGTGCTTCTTCTTCAATCTCGGATATTCTAGCTTCACCCACCCAAAAAATGATCCCTCCCCCTGACATCTGGGGCGCACCATTTCGGAAGCTGACTTGTGGGCCTACTAAGTTGACGTACCAAGGGCTTTGTCAACTTAGTCAATATAAATGATTCTAGCTGTAGTGACCGTACGATGTCCATCCAACGGCCGTAGTGCTTCTTCAACCTCTGGTCTTCTTGATCTAGCCGCCCAAAGCAGCGCCGGTCGTGCCGCCTGTTCCTGCCTCTCGTGGCCGGCTGTGCTACCGTGGAGGCCTCACCGCCCCCTACTATTCCCACCGCTGGCCAGGCCCTGCGGCGACGGCAGCCTCACACCGCAGCCGAACAAGTGAACCCTCATACTCCTCTCCGTGTGGGCATCCACTGACGCGTCTTCACCGGCTCCGCGTCGTCTCCTTCCTAGGCCTTGCCGTCGTCCACCGCCCTGGTGCTCTCGGAGCAGTGTGGTCAACGTGGAAGGAACGACTTCCATTGGACGTGGACTGTACGTGGAGAGGCTGACACCTGGTTCCATGGCGGCAGCAAGGAAGTGCCTCCTTATTATGCGGAAAATAATGATTCCTCCACCTGATAGGAGGGACCCACCAAACGGGCCACCAGTATTTTGCGAAAAAAATTGTATCCCCCAGACTGCTGGGACCCATCGGATGGGCCACTGTATTTCGTGAAAAAAACATTCCCCCCGCTGTTAGCTCGGACCCACCAGAAGTGCCTCCTTATTACGCACAAAAAAATGAATACTCCCCCGGCTAGTTGGGACCCACCTTGCTGGGAGGCTGACTTGTGGGCCTACTAAGTTGACAGGGATGAAGGGCTTTGTCAACTTAGTCAATATGAACGATTCTAGCTCTAGTGACCGTACGATGTCCATCCAACGGCCGTAGTGCTTCTTCAACCTCTGGTCTTCTTGCTCCAGCCGCCCAAAGCAGCGCCGGTCGTGCCGCATGCTCCTACCTCCCGTGGCCGGCTGTGCTGCCGCAGAGGCCTCACCGCCCCCTACTATTCCCACCGCTGGCCAGGCCCTGCGGCGACGGCAGCCTCACACCGCAGCCGAACTAGTGAACCCTCGTAGTCCTCTCTGCGCGGGCTTCCACTGCCGCGTCGTCGCCTTCCTAGGCCTCGCCGTCGTCCACCGCCGTGGTGCTCTCTGCGCGTCGTGGTCAACGTGGTCAAGGAATGACTTCCATCGGAAGAGTACTGTACATGGAGAGGCTGACAGCTGGGTCCACGGCCACAGCCCAGTTTTTTTTTATTTGCCAAGTAAGTCGCTTTGTCAGGCTTGTTGGGCTGCAAATCTTTCAAGACAAGGAGAGCTTTCATTCGGCTGGCCGAGAAAATGGCCCATCAGTAATGAGAAATGGGTTGTACATGTTTAAAACACATCAAACCGGCAATCAGTTTCAAATATCTTTTTTTTCATTTCAAGATGTTAAATTACATTAATTTTTATGCGTGGAGAATTTGTTGGATTTTATATTGATATACATTTATTTTTAAAATCAGTTTGAATGTGAGTCGAAATTTCGGGATTAAAAATAGTTCAGACCGCACCAAAATATGCAAAATTTCGTATAATTTTTTAACTGTTGCCACAATATGGGCTGTAATGCTAACAAAAAGAATATGGGCTCCAAAAAATCCTTAAGAATTAGCAAATGGGCTGTAAATTATTAGAAATAATGGCAGATGGGCTATATGCTGTTTTCTACAGATTTGAGGCTTTCCTAAAAAAAGGTTGACGCACAAGCACTGACTGTTGGATGTCCATCCAACGGCCGTCGTGCTTCTTCAATCTCTGCTCTTCCTGCTCCAGCCACTCAAACAAGCGCCAGCGGGACTGCCTGCTCCCTTCTCCTCGCGGTCGGCTGTGCTGCCGCGCAGGCCTCACCGCCCGACCGTACTCCCATCGCTGGCCTAGCCATCCCTCTACTCACCCACACCTGCTGTTATTCTCCGGCGACGGCAGACGAACCAGTAAACCCTCGTACAGTCGTACTCCCCTCCGCGTGGGAAACAACTGCCGAGTCTTCCCTGCCTCCGTGTCGTCCCCTTCCTAGGCCTCACCGTCGTCCACCGCCCTGGTGCTCTCGGCGCGGCGTGGTCAACATGGTCAAGGAACGACTTCCCTCTGACGTGGACTGTACGTGGAGAGGCTAACAGCTGGGTCCACGGCCACAGCAAGGAAGTGCCTCCTTATTATGCGGAAAATAATGATTCCTCCACCTGATAGCTAGGACCCACCGGACGGGCCACTGTATTTCGCAAAAAGAAGTTTCCCCCTGACTGCTGGGACCCGCCAGCTACATCTTCGCATGCAAGGAAGTGCGTCCGGGCAAAAAAACGATTCGCCCCCTGACTGCTGGGACCCACCAGCTACATCTTCGCAGGCAAGGAAGTGCCTGACAGTCGGGACCCACCTGGTCGAAGCGTACGTAGCATTGTCATTCTGGTCACGAACGTGTACGTACATGCTGGTCGATGTAGAGGCACGCACGTGTCGTAGTAGAGGCGCGCACGTAGCATGTACACGTACGTACAGCGGCCAGGGTGCAAGAAAGAAAATACGGCCACGTATGTGTACATACGGGCGGGGTCTCGAACGCCTACTCGCGCATACGTACGGCCAGGGCTCGTGTACATGGCTGGGTCAGAATGGAGAAACAACGTCGTCGTCGTGTTCATGGGGAGGCAACGGAATGCGTCGTGTTCATGGGGAGGCAATGGAATGCGTCGTGTTCATGGGGAGGCAATGGAACGTGTGGGAGCCTACCGGCTAGGTCAGAACGGAATGCGTGGTCGTGTTCATCGGGAGGGCTTGGATGGAATAGGCGATGGAAACGAGGCCTGGCGTACTGCACAACAGAGGAAACGGACCTCCTACATTCGGAACGGGGTCCTGTTGATCAGGATGGGTCTGGCGTACCGCAAAACGGAGGAAACGGACCTCCTACGGTCGAAACGGGGGTCCTGTTCATCAAGAGGGGTGTGGCGTACCGCAAAACAGATGAAACGAACTTGTGTTGGAGCGCTACGGTCGAAACGGGGGCCCTGTTCATCGGGAGGGGTGTGGCGTACCGCAAAACGGGACTCCACGGGATACTGTTCATCTCCACCGTTGACCCCCTCCAGCCTCCAAGAGCTACTGTTCATCCACCGTCGACCTCCTCCAGCCTCCACCTGCGACTGTTCATCCACGAGCTCCTGTTCATCCAGCCTCCACTGCGCGCTACTCCACCGGCTATTGTTCAACCAGCCCTCTCCATGGGCTCCTATTCAACCACCCCTCCATGGGCTACTGTTCATCCTGCCTTCCACCGTCTACTGTTCATCCTGCCCTCCACGGGGTGGTCCTGTTCATCCAACCCTCCACGGGGTCCTATTCATCCAGCCCCAACCGGCTCGATCGATCGGGGTCCTGTTCATCCAGAGGCAACACCACGGGGTCCTGTTCATCCACCCCCACCGGGAACTGTTCATCCACCCCCCTGCAACGCTCACTGTTCATCCAGAGGCAGCATCGATCGGCTTCAGTTAGCAGCAGTAGCGAAGGAATCGCTCGATCGGGTTCAGTTAACAGCCATCGATCGATCGCTCGAGTTCAGTAACGCATAGCCTACAGTGCAATCGCTCGGGTTCAGTTAGAGCCCAACGCCTCGCTTGGGTTCAGTTAGAGCCAACGCCTCGCACACACGCGCGGACGTGTACGAGAGAAACGTGCATCGCTCGGCCCCCGACCTCCCACCATAACCGGGAACTCCCCGAAATTTTCCTTGCCCTTGCTTCTACCACGGGTTTTTCCATCATGGACGGCCCAAAGAATGTCATGCAGTTGCGTCTCCGGCCTGCCCAGGACGAAAAGCCCATTTTTCTTTCATGAGTTTTTGTCATAGAAGTAGGAGCCCGCCACATCTATGATGATACCAGGTTTTGTCACAATTATCGTCATAGAAGTGTCATATGTATGACAGAAATAAAATTCGTTCGGCCCAAAATGTCATGGATGTGTCTTTTTTTTGTACTGCAATATGAAGCAAGGACAGTACCTGTGAAGAAGGCCTAGTGCCTGTGAAGCTCGCCGCCCGTGACACTCTCACGTAATAATGAGTTGGGGTTGTACACGCCCCGGAGTCTCAGGAGCGCCGGCCTCAGGCCCTGGGGCTCCCTCCCACGCCTAGTGGACAGCACTTAGCTCCGCGCTGGTGAGAGGACTTGAAGACCTGAAGACTAGACTAGGTGCCGGACGCGGCCTTTTGCTTTGGATCTTTCTTTCTGTGGCTTTGCTTTCTGATTCTAGACTTAAGTTGAACCTGAATTTTTATCGATGCGCGCGGGGGTGCCTTTTCTCGTTCGAGCCGTTTCTCGCCTTCTGGATCTTGTTTGGCTTGGGATCCACGTCCATCGCCTTTCCCTCTCAAAGCTCCTCATGGGCTGGATCGTGCAAAGCACGTGCTAGCACTACGCCTGGTGCTCACCCCTTGCGGGGCCCCTTGAAATGGGGTGATAAGTTCCGCAAGATTCTCAGGAACTCGTCGCCTCACGACCCAGCCCTAAGCCGGCGCTGACTAAGGTAACCCATGTCGGGAAACTCACCCCCAGCTTCATGAGCTCACGAGGACACATACCCACATCGCATAGGAAATTAAAAACTGCGATATGCTTACACGAGGGGCTCTCCCTCTCAAAATGCTCTTACAAGTTTCCCAAGGGCCGCGCCCGACTTTTGCATGTAGAATAAAACAATAGGAGAATATGGGATCAGCTAGAGATATCGCTCACTGCATCATCCATGAACACATCGCTCGCATCATCATCATCTTCATCGAAATCGTCGTCGCCATCGGCGACGCCCCCGTCGCCATCATCGACCACGTCACCTTCATCTACGATGACCACCACCCCTTCGTTCTCCGAGGTGAAGGCCCTGACCAACGCATCGACATGGTCCTCTACCCAACGCGCCAGGTCGCCCCGGACGGCCATGGGTACAGGGGCAATGGCGGCATCAAAGACGAAGTTGGGGTCGGCGTTTAGGAGGTGGCTGAAGACACGGGAGAAGGCGCACTGAAGCAGGCCACGACCCCTCTCCTCCACAAGCTGCCGAGCTCTGGCAGATCGAGCCTCCAGGCGCATCACCACCTCGGTGAAGAAGGTCAGGTGGCTGGCATAGTCACTTGAGTGAGGAGTCGGGGCGTTCTCATCACAGATATAACCCAGGGCGGTGTTGGCCCTGTTCCGAAGGTCTTGAAGCAGAGGAGCGTGCTCGCGCTCCAGCGTTCGGTGTTGAAGCACTTCCTCCCTGTTTTGCCGAGCGACGGCCTCGGCATCGTCAACTCGCCTTCGGAGAGAAAGCAGCTCGGCGCGGGCGGATGCCAAGTCTGCCTGTGCCGTAACCAAGGCGGCGGTTGTGGCCTCCACACGCCTCTCGGCCTCGTCCAACCTGGGCTTGAGGGCGGCAGCCCTCCCGCACCCTCCTGACTGGCAAGCTTCAACTTCAAGTCGTACCTGCCCTCCAGATCTGCGCGAACCACGGCCACCTGGTGATTGATCTCCTCCTCGACTCTGGCTTCGCAGGCCCCGACAGCATCTTCAGCTTGAGCAACTTGACGCTCCCTCGTCTCCAGCAGGTCGAGCTCGAGGCTGCGCTCCACGGCTTCCAGGGCCAGCGTCTCCTCGCGCCGCCGGACCTCCTCTTCCTCCGCAGGCGTCCCCCTCATCGACGCAAGGGCGGCCCCGCGCGCCTCGACCTGCTGCTCGAGGGACGCGCTCCAAGCCTGGAGCTCCCACGCGCGCTCTGCTACGTCTTGAGCTTGCGTTGGTTTTCCCCGAAGAGGAAGGGATGATGCAGTAGAGTAGCGTAAGTATTTCCCTCAGTTTTTGAGAACCAAGGTATCAATCCAGTAGGAGCCCATGCTCATGTCCCTCGTACCTGCACAAAGCGATAGCTACTCGCAACCAACGCGATTAGGGGTTGTCAAGCCCTTCACGGTCACTTACGAGAGTAAGATCTTATAGATATAATATTTTTGGTATTTTTGGTATAAAGATGCAAAGTAAAAAGTAAAAGCAAAGTAAAAATCAAAACAAGATTAAAGTGATGGAGATTGATATGATGAGAATAGACCCGGGGGCCATAGGTTTCACTAGTGGCTTCTCTCAAGAGCATAAGTATTCTACGGTGGGTGAACAAATTATTGTTGAGGAATTGACAGAATTGAGCATAGTTATGAGAATATCTAGGCATGATCATGTATATAGGCATCACGTCCGTGACAAGTAGATCGAAACGATTCTGCATCTACTACTATTAATCCACTCATCGACCGCTATCCAGCATGCATCTAGAGTATTAAGTTAAAAATAGAGTAACGCCTTAAGCAAGATGACATGATGTAGAGAGATAAATTCATGCAATATGAAATAAACCCCATCTTGTTATCCTCGATGGCAACGATACAATATGTGCCTTACTACCCCTTCTGTCACTGGGTAAGGACACCGCAAGATCGAACCCAAAGCTAAGCACTTCTCCCATGACAAGAACTACCAATCTAGTTGGCCAAACCAAACGGATAATTCAAAGAGACTTGCAAAGATAACCAATCATACATAAAAGAATTCAGAGAAGATTCAAATATTATTCATAGATAGACTTGATCATAAACCCACAATTCATCGGTCTCAACAAACACACCGCAAAAAGAAGATTACATCGAATAGATCTCCACAAGAGAGGGGGAGAACTTTGTATTGAGATTCAAAGAGAGAGACGAAGCCATCTAACTACTAACTATGGACCCGAAGGTCTTAGGTAAACTACTCACACTTCATCGGAGGGGCTAGGATGATGTAGAAGCCCTCCGTGATGACGGCCCTCTTCTGGCGGAGCTCCGGAATAGGCCCCAAGATGGGATCTCGTGGATACAGAAAGTTGCGGCGATGGAATTAGGTTTTTGGCTCCTGTTCTGATCGTCTGGGGGTACGTGTGTATATATAGGAGGAAGAAGTATGCCGGAGGATCAACGAGGGGCCCATGAAGCAGGGGGCGCACCCTAGGGAGGGGTCCCCCCCACCCTAGTGACCACCTCTTTTGTTCCTTGGAGCAAGGTCCAAGTCTCCTGGATCACGTTCGGTGAGAAAATCACGTTCCCGAAGATTTTATTCTGTTTGGACTCCGTTTGATATTCCGTCTATCCGAAACACTAAAATAGGCAAAAAAACAGCAATTCTGGGCTGGGCTTCCGGTTAATAGGTTAGTCCCAAAAATAATATAAAAGTGGAAAATAAAGCCCAATATAGTCCAAAACACTAGATAATATAGCATGGAGCAATCAAAAATTATAGATACGTTGGAGACGTATCAGGCATCCCCAAGCTTAATTCCTGCTCGTCCTCGAGTAGGTAAATGATAAAAAGAAAATTTTTGATGCGGAGTGCTACTTGGCATAATTTCAATGTAAATCTTCTTAATTGTGGTATGAATATTCAGATTAGAAAGATTCAAGACAAAATTTTATATTGACATAAAAAAATACTTCAAGCATACTAACAAAGCAATTATGTCTTCTCAAAATAACATGGCCAAAGAAAGTTATCCCTACAAAATCAGATAGTCTGGCTATGCTCCATCTTCACCACACAAAGTATTTAAATCATGCACAACCCCGATGACAAGCCAAGCAATTGTTTCATACTCTAACTTTTTCAAAAAAAATTCAATCTTCACGCAATACATGAGCGTGAGCCATGGATATAGCACTATAGGTGGAATAGAATGGTGGTTGTGGAGAAGACAAAAAGGAGGGGAAGATAGTCTCATATCAACTAGGCGTATCAACGGGCTATGGAGATGCTCATCAATAGATATCAATGTGAGTGAGTAGGGATTGCCATGCAATGGATGCACTAGAGCTATAAATGTATGAAAGCTCAACAAAAGAAACTAGTGGGTGTGCATCCAACTTGCTTGCTCATGAAGACCTAGGGCAATTTGAGGAAGCCCATTATCGGAATATACAAGCCATGTTCTATAATGTAAAATTCCCACTAGTATATGAAAGTGACAACATATGAGACTCTCTATATGAAGAACATGGTGCTACTTTGAAGCACAATATATGAGACTCGCTATATCATGGTGCTACTTTGAAGCACAAGTGTGGGAAAAAAGGATAGTAGCATTGCCCCTTTTTATTTTTTTTATTTTTTTGGGCCTTCTTTTTTTCTTTGGCCTTTCTCCTTTTTTTTTATCGGGACAATGCTCTATTGAATGATGATCATCACACTTTTATTTATTTACAACTCAATGATTAAAACTCGATTCTAAAACAAAGTATGACTCTATATGGATGCCTCCGGCGGTGTACCGGGATTTGTAATGAATCAAGAGTGACAAGTATGAAGAAATTATGAATGGTGGCTTTGCCACAAATACTTATGTCAACTACATGATCATGCTAAGCAATATGACAATGATGAATGTGTCATGATGAACTAGATGGTGGAAAGTTGCATGGCAATATATCTCGGAATGGCTATGGAAATGCCATAATAGGTAGGTATGGTGGCTGTTTTGACGAAGGTATATGGTAGGTGTATGATACTGGCGAAAAGTGCACGGTATTAGAGAGGCTAGCAAAGGTGGAAGGGTGAGAGTGCGTATAATCCATGGACTCAACATTAGTCATAAAGAACTCATATACTTATATCAAAAATCTAGAAGTTATCAAAGCAAAGTATTACGCGCATGCTCCTAGGGGGATAGATTGGTAGGAAAAGACCATCGCTCATCGCCGACCGCCACTCATAAGGAAGACAATAAATAAACAAATCAATCTCCGACTTCGTTACATAACGGTTCACCATACGTGCATGCTACGGGAATCACAAACCTTAACACAAGTATTCTTTAAATTCACAACTACTCAACTAGCATGACTTTAATATTATCACCTCCATATCTCAAAACAATTATCATGCTTCAATCTTTTCTTAGTATTCAACACACTCAAAAGAAAGTTTCACAAATCTTGAATACCAAGCATATTATTATTAAGCAAATTACCATGCTATTAAGAGATTCTCAAAATAATTTAAGTGAAGCATGAGAGATCAATAGTTTCTTTAAAACAAATCCACCACCGTGCTCTAAAAGATCTAAGTGAGGCACATAGAGCAAAATTATAATGCTCAAAAGATATAAGTGAAGCACATAGAGCAAAATTATCTAGCTCAAAAGATATAAGTGAAGCACATAGAGTAAAATTATCTAGCTCAAAAGATATAAGTGAAGCACATAGAGTACTCTATCAAATTTTAATTCATGTATGGCTCTCTCAAAAGGTGTGTACAGCAAGGATGATTGTTGCATACTAAGACACAAAGACACAAGTAATACAAGACGCTCCAAGCAAAACACATATCATGTTGGTGAATAAAAATATAGCTCCAAGTAAATTACCGATGGAAATGGACGAAAGAGGGGATGCCTTCTGGGGCATCCCCAAGCTTTGACTTTTTGGTGTACTTGGATTATCTTGGGGGTGCCATGGGCATCCCCAAGCTTAGGCTCTTGACACTCCTTATTCCCTGATCCATCAAAAGAATTCACCCAAAACTTGAAAACTTCACAACACAAAACTCAAAATAGAAAACTCGTGAGCTCCGTTAGCGAAAGAAAACAAAAGACCACTTCAAGGTACTGTAATGAACTAATTATTTATTTATATTGGTGTTAAACCTACTGTATTCCAACTTCTCTATGGATTATAAACTATTTTACTAGCCATAGATTCATCAAAATAAGCAAACAACACACGAAAAACAGAATCTGTCAAAAACAGAACACTCTGTATTAATCTTTAGCTAGCGCAAGATATGTAACCCCAAAAATTCTAAAATAAATTGCTGGACGTGAGGAATTTATCTTTTAATAATATTCAAAAAGAATTAACTAAATATCGCTCTTCAAATAAAAATGACAGCAGTTCTCGTGAGCGCTAAAGTTTCTGTTTTTTACAGCAAGTTCAACAAGACTTTCCCCAAGTCTTCCAAACGGTTCTACTTGGCACAAACACTAATTAAACACAAAAAACACAACCAAAACAGAGGCTAAATAATTTATTTATTACTAATAAGGATCAAAAAGCAAGGCATAAAAATAAAACTGGGTTGCCTCCTAACAAGCGCTATCGTTTAACGCCCCTAGCTAGGCATAAAAGCGAGGATAGATCTAGGTATTGCCATCTTTGGTTGGCAATCCATAAGTGGCTCTCATGATAGTTTCATATGGTAATTTTATTTTATTTCTTGGAAAGTGTTCCATGCCCTTTTTTAATGGAAATTGAAATCTAATATTCCCTTCCTTCATATCAATAATCGCACCAACCGTTCTAAGGAAAGGTATACCAAGAATAATAGGGCAAGAAGGATTGCAATCTATATCAAGAACAATGAAATCTACAGGCACATAATTCCTATTTGCAACAATAAGAACATCATTAATCCTTCCCATAGGTTTATTAATAGTGGAATCCGCAAGATGCAAGTTTAGAGAGCAATCATCAAAGTTAAGGAAATCTAGTAAATCACACAAAGTCTTGGGAATAGTAGAGACACTAGCACCCAAATCACACAAAGCATAAAACTCATGATCTTTAATTTTAATTTTAATAGTTGGTTCCCACTCATCATAGAGTTTTCTAGGGATATAAACTTTCAACTCAAGTTTGTCTTCATAAGATTGCATCAAGGCATCAACAATATGTTCGGTGAAGGCTTTATTTTGACTATAAGCATGTGGAGAATTTAGCACGTATTGCAACAAGGAAATAGTGGGTTTAGCAATATCTAGATTTTTATTTCTTTCAATCCCACTTTCATCAATTCATCATTAAGATCTAAATACTCCGAATTTTTAGAACGCCTTCTAGGTAAAGGAAGATCATATTCAGTTTCATCAAGATTAATATTGCAAAATAAAGATTCAATAACTTTTAGATCTTCATCTTGATTTTCATAGGAATTGGAGGAACACGCTTTAATAAAGGCATCTTTGGAAGCACGCATCCTAGTGGTTCTTTCCTTACACTCATCAATTGAAATTATCATGGCTTTTAGAGACTCATTGATATCATGCTTAGGTGGAATAGATCTAAGTTTCAAAGAATCAACATCAAGAGCAATTCTATCAACGTTCCTAGCCAAATCATCAATCTTAAGCATTTTTTCTTCAATCATAGCATTAAAATTCTTTTGCGAAGAAATAAATTCTTTAATATTAGATTCAAAATCAGAGGGAATCTTATTATAATTTCCATAAGAGTTATAGTAGGAATTCCCATAATTATTAGAAGTATTCCTAGGATATGGCCTAGGATTAAAATTCCCTCTATAAGCGTTGTTACCAAAATTATTCCTACCAACAAAATTCACATCCATAGATTCATTGTTATTCTAAATCAAAGTAGACAAAGGCATATCATTAGGATAAGAAGAAGCACTCTTAGAAGCAAATAATTTCATAAGTTCATCCATCTTTCCACTCAACACATTAATTTCTTCTATCGCATGCACTTATTTATTAGAAGATCTTTTAGTATGCCATTGAGAATAATTAACCATAATATTATCTAGGAGTTTAGTACCATGTCCTAAAGTGATTTCCATAAAAGTGCCTCCCGCGGCCGAATCTAAAAGATTTCTTGAAGCAAAATTCAATCCGGCATACAAATTTTGTATAATCATCCACAAATTCAAACCATGAGTAGGGCAATTACGTATCATTAATTTCATTCTCTCCCAAGCTTGTGCAACATGTTCATGATCAAGTTGTTAAAGTTCATAATATCGTTTCTAAGAGAGATGATCTTAGCAGGAGGAAAATATTTAGAGATAAAAGCATCTTTGCACTTGTTCCATGAATCAATACTGTTCTTAGGCAAAGACGAAAACCAAGCTTTAGCATGATCTCTAAGCGAAAAAGGAAATAGCTTCAATTTAATGACATCATTATTGACATATTTTTTCTTTTGCATATCACATAAATCAACGAAGCTATTCAGATGAGTAGCGGCATCTTCACTAGGAAGGCCCGCGAGTTGACCTTTCATAACAAGATTCGACAAAGCAGTATTAATTTCACAAGATTCAGCATCGGTAAGAGGAGCAATCGGAGTGCTAAGAAAATCATTATTATTGGTATTGGTGAAGTCACACAATTTAGTAGTATCTTGAGCCATCACGATAAACAAGCAATCTAACACACGAGCAAACAAAAAGCAATGGGAAAAAATAGGAAAATAGAGAGGGAGGATAGAGAGAGAGAGGGCGAATAAAACGGCAAGGGTGAATTGGGGGGAGAGGAAAACGAGAGGCAAATGGCAAATAATGTAATGCGGGAGATAGGGATTGCGATGGGTGCTTGGTATGTTGAATTTTTGCGTAGACTCCCCGGCAACGGCGCCAAAAATCCTTCTTGCTACGTCTTGAGCTTGCGTTGGTTTTCCCCAAAGAGGAAGGGATGATGCAGCAGAGTAGCGTCAGTTTTTGAGAAGCAAGGTATCAATCCAGTAGGAGCCCACGCTCAAGTCCCTCGTACCTGCACAAAGCGATAGCTACTTGCAACCAATGCGATTAGGGTTTGTCAAGCCCTTCATGGTCACTTACGAGAGTAAGATCTAATAGATATAATATTTTTGGTATTTTTGGTATAAAGATGCAAAGTAAAAAGTAAAAGCAAAGTAAAAAGCAAAACAAGATTAAAGTGATGGAGATTGATATGATGAGAATAGACCCGGGGGCCATAGGTTTCACTAGTGGCTTCTCTCAAGAGCATAAGTATTCTACGGTGGGTGAACAAACTACTGTTGAGCAATTGACAGAATTGAGCATAGTTATGAGAATATCTAGGCATGATCATGTATATAGGCATCACGTCAGTGACAAGTAGATCGAAACGATTCTACATCTACTACTATTACTCCAGTCATCGACCGCTATCCAGCATGCATCTAGAGTATTAAGTTAAAAATAGAGTAATGCCTTAAGCAAGATGACATGATGTAGAGAGATAAATTCATGCAATATGAAATAAACCCCATCTTGTTATCCTCGATGGCAACGATACAATACATGCCTTGCTGCCCCTTCTGTCACTGGGTAAGGACACCGCAAGATCGGACCCGAAGCTAAGCACTTCTCCCATGGCAAGAACTACCAATATAGTTGGCCAAACCAAATGAATAATTTGAAGAGACTTGCAAAGATAACCAATCATACATAAAAGAATTCAGAGAAGATTCAAATATTATTCATAGATAGACTTGATCATAAACCCACAATTCATCGGTCTCAACAAACACACCGCAAAAAGAAGATTACATCGAATAGATCTCCACAAGAGAGGGGGAGAACTTTGTATTGAGATTCAAAGAGAGAGAAGAGGCCATCTAGCTACTAACTATGGACCCGAAGGTCTGAGGTAAACTACTCACACTTCATCGGAGGGGCTAGGATGATGTAGAAGCCCTCCGTGATGATGGCCCTCTTCCGGCGCAGCTCCGGAACAGGCCCCAAGATGGGATCTCGTGGATAAAGAAAGTTGTGGCGGTGGAATTAGGTTTTTGGCTCCTGTTCTGATCGTTGGGGGGTACGTATGTATATATAGGAGGAAGAAGTAGGCCAGAGGAGCAATGAGGGGCCCACGAGGCAACGGGGCGTGCCCTAGGGGGGGCGTCCCCCACCCTCGTGACCGCCTCTTTTGTTCCTTGGAGCAGGGTCCAAGTCTCCTGGATCACGTTCGGTGAGAAATCACATTCCCGAAGATTTTATTCTGTTTGGAGTCCGTTTGATATTCCGTTTATCCGAAACACTGAAATAGGCAAAAAAAACAATTCTGGGTTGGGCTTCCGGTTAATAGGTTAGTCCCAAAAATAATATAAAAGTGGAAAATAAAGCCCAATATTGTCCAAAATAGTAGATAATATAGCATGGAGCAATCAAAAATTATAGATACGTTGGAGACGTATCACGCTCCAACGCAGCCTCGCGGCGGCGATCGGCCTCGTGAGCTTCTTCCAAAGCTCATGAGCGGGCCTCATTGGCAATCTTGAGGGACGCCTCAGCCTTCGCTTTCTCGAGGTCGCGATGATAACGACCTAGGTTGATGGCCACTCGCAGCTTGCGCCGCTCCTCCACCAACCGAAGGCCTTTAGCCTCAAGACGCGAGTCGACACCAGCAAGCTCTTCACCAAGGCGGTTCATCGCGCCCATCGCCTCCAGGAAGAGCTCGTGGCAGACCATGCTGCGCCCGCGCTCGAGCTCGAACACTCGGCCCACCTCGTCTTCCAACTCAGGGGCTGCGGGTGGAGCATCAAGTGGCGCACCACCTCCCGGTTGGGGGCTGGGGGCTGGCACGGCCCCAGATGCCAGCTGACCCTCGCGATGGTCCCAAACCGAACAAGGCCCGCTGCTTGAAGAAGACTCTAGGATCGAGGCTAGCCAGCTACCGACCATGACCAAGGGAGGAGCCACTGGCACGCCTGCTGCGCTCTAGGCAAGGCCGCAAAGAAAGGACGGCGAAGGCGCAAGCTCAGGGTGCCTCGATGACGGACCAACTCCCCTGGCTGACCTCACGCCGTGAGCAGCGTCCGAGCCTATAGTGCTGGAGCTTGGTGGGTGCGATGGGACGAGAGGGAGCTGCTTCTCTGAAGATTTCGTGGCCTTAGCAGAAGGGGACCTGAGGGGACAATCATCAGGAAAGGAAGGTGGCACATAGAAGATCACCAAGATAAGGTACTTACTCGTCAACAGCGATGTACTTCCATCGCTTCAACGGTCCAAAGATGTTGCCGCCGCTGGGGGATCCCTTCCTCTTGCGGAGCTCCTCGAAGTCCACACAAAGGCGACCGAAGCGCTAGACGTGACGGCCGAAGCGCAGTGGAGCCGAAGAAGAACCAAGAGGGATGGCTTAAGGAGAGCCCGGCTGCGGCGAATAGCCCGGCTCTCTCTCGCTGCAACCTCCCGAGGCTCCTGGAGCCTCGGCCTCGGGAGACGCATGCCGCTTCTCATCAGCGACTGACGCCTCAGGAGGGGCGTCGCAAGCTCCCGAGGACAACGCCCCTGGATCACCGCTCGACATGTGCTCCTCAGCACCTGAGAAGTCGGCCCCCATTGCAGGTCGCTCCCCTGTGCCGTCACCTGGGGAGAGCTCGGCATCGGCGGCAAAGACGGGGACCACGATGACGGGATTCTCGCAGGGCCCCACCAAGCCAATTGGGCGCAGCCCCCACTCATCAAAGGAAGGCATGTTCGCGGCAAAGGTAACCTTGTTCTCACAGTGGTACAACATGCGGCTTTTCCTTGGTATCTTGTCCGGCAGAGGGACAGAAGATAGGACCGTGAGCATCGTTTGCCTCGCGGCGACAGGAAGCCCCTCCTCCTAAAACCTCATGTTGTCATGTCCGCTGAGCAAGGCCCATGGTAAGACCCCAGGAATCATGCTACAATAACCTCACCCTAATGTGCCATGTCAGCATGTTTTATTAAGCCAATTTGCCACCTAATAAAAATCAAACAATAATTCAAATTTGAATTCCAAGTCAACTTATTATTTCTTGAAACGATAAAACTAAAATGTTCAAGATGTTACAAATATTCATTAAGTAATTGTCATGTAACAACCAACAACTTTTGAATTATTAAAAGGCCCCTAACTTAATTAATATAGTACGAGTAGCAAATTAATTGACCACTTCAATTTTTAAAATTATTAAATAATTTCTATTGCCCTGAAACTTTTTTGTGCACTCCGAGGATATTAACTAGTATTTATGTGCCAAGTTTCAACTCAAACAAAAAAAATCGTTTGCTATTTCAAATGAATGTAAAACTGAGTCAGATGTTAAACATAATAAAAGAAAAGGGAGAAAATCTCCTATGCACTTAAGCCCATTAGGAAACCCAACCCACTTCTTGTTTACCTCTTCTTCACGTACAGTAAACAGGGGGAATGGCCATGGCACACATCCAGCCACCATGGCTGCCCCGGGGGTTGCTTCTCGGCCATCCCGCGACTCCCCCCAGTGGATAAGACCACCCTGTAACATCCCAAATTTTCAATTTGGAATGTTATAAACTAGATCATCATGCATATCATATTTTCCTGCATTTTGGTTGATCCTAGAAATTTCACGCGACTCAAGGACCCTCGGAGAGAGTTGGAGATTTCGTTATTTTCATATTTGAGAGTTTTCTCGAATTTGAAAAAAAAAGGATCATTTGATTTATTTATTTCATCTTCAATAATTTTTCCAGTGTTAAAATATATAAGAGAGGGAATAATATGACTTTCCCAAAATTGAGGAAAAAATGAAGATTTAATAAATAGATCAAGTTTTGGTTTTGCCGGAGTTTTATTTGCATTTTATTTGGATAGGGAAAAATGCGCGTTTTCGAAAATTGCATTTTAGGTCCGGAGAAAAGTTCATTTTGTTCGGCTCATTTTTAGGAGTCAGGGAAAATTTACATTAGAAATTTTGGAGCCCGTTTAGATTTTCTTTTCTGTGTTTTTCTGCGCGCAGAACCGTTTAAAAAAAAATTCCAGCAGGCCAGCCGGGCCAAGGCCGAGGCCAGCCAGCCTCCGCTGCGCCCCTGCGCGCGTGCGCGCTGCGCGCCAGGCAGGCCGCCGCCTCGGTCGAAGCCGAGTCCCAGCAGGGACTCTGGCCGGTTTAGACCCCCCCCCTCTTTCCTTTGTTTCGTTTTCCTAGTAGGACTTTAGTCCTACTCCGTTTCCTCTTTTTCTTTCCTATTCCTACTCTATTTCTTGTCCCCTACCCCAAGTAAATCCCCCCCACCCCTCACCTATATAAATACCCCCACACCGCCCCTCTAAACCCATCAAATCAAACCCCAAGCCCCAAGCCCTACACCGCGCCACCCCACACCCGCGCCGCCGCCGCACTTTGCCCGCGCCGCCGCCGCACCTTGCCCACGCCGCCGCCGCCCTACGCCACGCCGCCGGAGCCTCTCGCCGGAGAACTCGCCGGAGGTTGCCCCGTGTCTCTTTTCCTCGGATCGTTTTCTTCTAATCGTTCTGATGCTTTTCTTCTCTTCTGATTCGTTTTCTAGATCGGTTTTTCGTTTCGGTTTTCTTCTCCGAAACCCTAGATCAGATTCGTTTTCCTTTCCGATTTAGTTGCCTTTGGACCGTTCGCCGGACCGTTCGTCCTAACGAACGTGATCACCGGATTCTTCTAGGTTAACGAACGTCCGTTCGTTTAACCGTCCTTCGTTTTCTTTCTGTCAGATTTATTCCGCGATCGCGATCTCAGATCCGATCTTCTTTCTAGTCTTTATTCTCGCTCGTTTATCGGAATCAGGTGATTCAAGCGCCTGGAGTTTCGTTTCGAAACCGCCGTTCCGTCTAATCAACTTAAAAAAGTTTTTTCCCTGGTAAAATTTGACCTAGTTTCAACTTGCTAGAACCGAGTTGTTTTCTTTCGCCGTTTGTTTTCCGTTTCTTTGTTCGGTTCGTTCTTTCTTTGCAACCGGAGTTCTTAAGTTGAACTTTCTGGTTCGTTCTCTTGTTCGAGTTTTACCTGTGCATTAGATGAGTACATATTGTGTGCTTGTTGTTTGAGTGCGTTAGATTACCCGGATTGCGCCGCTTGTTACTTCGAAACCCTAGGACTCGCGGATCATCAGCAAGGCAAGTAACACTTTGATCATACCTTTTCTACAACCCATGTTTTATTGCATTAGATCTATCCTCTCACATTGCATGATTAGGATCTAATTAAATTGTGGGATGGGAAGTAGATGAGGTAGTACCTATTACCTGTTTATTATGAAACCTTTGGGAGTTACTTCTACGTTTGCTTTTTTTGCCATGCTATGCTAGTAGACGTGGATTGGGTGAGTGATATCCATGATAGATGTGAGTTTGTTAATTTTAAGGGTTTATCTAAGGTGGCAACTTAAACACACATCTGGGTGGATTGAGGCACCTGATGTCTATCAGGACTTGCCTGTTTTATTTTGGACCGCCACCCAGGCTCAAAGGGATCATAAGATCATTCATTCTAGTAACTTCCGTGTGTAGCCATAAGCCATTATGGGCTCTGGCATAGTTGACTAAGTCGTGCGAACTCTTACGGGTAGACTAGCAGATGTAGGGGAAAGTAGGTGTACCGGTCTACCCACATGTAAGGTGCTAGCGCTTC
The DNA here is from genome assembly GCF_056163025.1 of Triticum urartu. Taxonomy (NCBI): domain Eukaryota; kingdom Viridiplantae; phylum Streptophyta; class Magnoliopsida; order Poales; family Poaceae; genus Triticum; species Triticum urartu. The sequence continues at coordinate 432,720,567 of NC_141879.1, read as the reverse complement.
TGAAAGACTGTGTCTCGGTCATCCGTCTTCTCAAACACCCTGTAGTGCGAGAAACCAAACGGAGGCGATCGAGTCATGTGGGGAAAAGTGCGCAAACCTCTGCAGAGTGTACAAACTAATCATGATTAGCCGTGTCCCCGGTTATGGACAACTTGAGTATCTAGTACTTGAATATCATGTGAATCTCAACATGTTACTTCTAATTAATATTGTTGGGTTTTAATTATTTTTAATTGGGATTGAGAATGCTGTCAACCATTCTCGATGTTTCACAACCACCATGATAGTTAAATAAATTTATTCCTTTGCAGTAGGGAAAAACTGGCTTTACGCAAAACTGTAACCATAGAGCTTTCCACCAGCAATATATGCATATAGTATAGCTGTTTCATTCCATTACTCTCTATGTGTTACTTTGCCAGCATATTCCATGTGCTGACCCGTTTTCGGGCTGCAACTTCTCATGTTGCAGACTTTTCAGACAACGAGTAAGGTGTTTTAGGTCGTGGTTCTATACTCAATGATGCCGTTGGAGTTGATGGACCCATTTATTTTCCATGTCTTCCGCTGTTATCGACACTAGATGGCCTTAAGCCATGTTTATTGTAATAAGTTCTCTTTGAGACAACGATGTAATAAGTGTGTGATTGCCACTCTGCCATAAATCCTTCGATGTACTGTGTGGTGTCAGCATTATTGATCCAGGGATGACACCGGAGCATAGTAGACTTGATCCATTCGGGTCGGGTCGCTACAGAGATGGTATCAGAGCACACGCTGACTGTAGGACACGACCACTAAGTTAAAGCCATAGATCACCATTCTCTTCTCATTTTCTAACTGCTCATTTTTTCTACTCTTTTAGGATGATGAACGCGAAGATTAAGTACGCTCAACCGGATGAAGGCACACCATTTGGATTTCACCTGAAGGAAGTCACCAAGTACCTGAATATTGGATTACCAAGCTTCACGGGAACTTTCAACGCCACTCTGCCTGAAGAGGAGCGCTGGAAGATTCAAGCTCATGTTCCGGGAAGGATAGTGTTTTCAATGCACCAACCTGGAGTCTGGGAAGGAGCATGGCAGCTCATATCACCATAGGATGCATTGGAGAAGTTTATCAAGAAGACCTCAAGGACACTATCTACCAGATTTGCGGACGCCGAGATGAACAATGGGAGTTAGTCAGCACCAAGAAGGATAGATCCATTGCATCTTTCATCCAGGAGTTAAACCAGCACATTCGACGCCACGAGAACCAGATGTGCAATGATATGATAGAGTTGAAGAATGCGAAGGCAAGGATCATCGAGCTAGAAGGAGAACTGAAGTCTACATGCAAGGGCTACATGGACGAGATCGTAGCTCTAGCAAGACACAATGGCGATCTTAAGCAGCAGATTGAAGAACTCAAGAAGAAGTTAGCATCCAAGGAGGAGGACGAGTACGTCGCATGTCCGGACAACTACATCATCATCGACGACACCGATTCGGATCCAAGTGAACCCGACTTTGAAGACGAAGCTGGAGCAGATATCATGGAGTCTTCCACCGGTTCAAATTTCTAGATGACCACCAGATAGTAGTAGTATTCCCCCATGTAAACACAGTATAGTCGAGCACTTTTGCGATAGTTAGACCGTTTGTAAGCCCTTGTTTGATTGATTGAAGTGATTTTTGTGCATGTGCATATGGGTAGTGTTACCCTTTAGACCCCCTCTATTCTTAATTCTCGTATTTTCTAAACCCTCAGATGCCTCCGAGACGTGACAATGGATTTCCACCGGAGCTCACTCAGTTGATCCAGCAGCAGAATCAATTGATGCAGATGTTAGTCCAGAACCAGCAGAACAACAACAACAACAACCCACCACCACCACCACCACCTGTTGACCACTTAGCTCGTTTCCTTAGGCTGAATCCGCCGGTGTTTTCCAGTAGCACCGAGCCAATAGTAGCAGACGATTGGCTCCGCAAGATAGGAAGGGAGTTGACCACTGCAGGATGCACGGATGGTGAGAAAGTAAAGTTTGCCGCTCACCAGCTTGACAGACCCGCGTCAGCATGGTGGGAGAATTTCACAGCCACTTACCCAGTTGACATTGTCACATGGGATCAGTTTCAGCAAGCTTTCCGCATTGCCCATGTTTCAGCAGGAGCTATGGCCTTAAAGAAGCGTGAGTTTCGCAACTTACGCCAAGGGGGAAGGACAGTTGGCCAGTACGTTGACGACTTCAGCAAGTTAGCACGTTATGCTCCAGATGACGTTGCTACAGATGCAGCTAAGCAGGAGAAGTTTCTGGAAGGATTGAATGATGAACTAAGCATGAAGTTGATGGTAGCGAGCTTCAACAACTACCAGGAGTTGGTAGATCGTGCCATCATGATTGAAGGGAAGCAACAGCAGATTGAGAACCGCAAGAGGAAGTATGGACAGGGGAAGTATAACTCTGGAGCCCAGCAGAAGCCCCGTTTTACCCCTAAACTAGGATTTCAGTTTCAGCATACCCATGGAGGAGGAAGCTCGCACAACCACAATAGCCACAAGAATGGTAATGGGAATGGAGGAAGCAACGGCCAGAACCGGACCATCCCATCGACCCCAACCAAGAGAGATCTGAGTCAAGTCACCTGTTTCAAGTGTTCCAAGACCGGACATTATGCCAATGAATGTCCTGAAGGCCAGAATGGAAATGGCAATGGAAGCTCTGGGAAGAAGCAGAACCCTTTCAATAGGGGACAGGTGAACCACGTCAATGTGGAGGAGGTTGAAGATCAGCCTGATGCAGTAATCGGTAAGTTTCTGGTTAAGTCATTTACTGCACTCGTTCTTTTTGATACTGGTGCATCGCATTCATACATATCAAGGGGATTTGTGGATAAATATAACCTGCCAACCCAAGCCCTTAGGTCACCCATGTTAGTAAGCTCACCAGGAGCGGAGTTTACGGCTAGACGATGGTGTGATCGGTTACCATTAAGGATTGGTAACTATGTGTTTCCCTCAGACCTAATCATATTGGAATCTCAAGGATTGGATGTGATATTAGGCATGGATTGGTTGTCGATGTATGGAGGAAACATCGACTGTGCTAGTAAGTCAATTTTGCTTACCACACCAGAAGGAAGAAGGATCAAGTATGTATCCCGGCATGTGCCAAGCAGGACACAAGTAAACTGCCTAACAGGAGTTGTGCAAGAAGAAGTACCAGTGGTAAAGGATTTTCCTGATGTATTTCCTGAGGAATTACCAGGCATGCCACCGGATAGAGACATTGAGTTTTTGATTGAGTTATTGCCAGGCACTGGGCAAATATCAAAGAGACCATATAGGATGCCAGCAAAGGATTTGGTGGAAATTAAGAATCAGATTAAGGAGTTATTGGATAAAGGTTACATTCGCCCAAGTTCTTCACCTTGGGGATCACCCGTACTTCTAGTGGAAAAGAAGGATGGATCATTAAGGATGGTTGTAGATTATCGGGGGTTGAATGAAGTAACCATCAAGAACAAGTACCCACTGCCAATGATCAATGATCTGTTTGATCGGTTGCAAGGAGCTAAAGTGTTTTCCAAGATCGATTTGCAATCAGGGTACCATCAGTTGAAGATTCTAGAGCAGGATATACATAAGACAGCATTCACCACGAGATATGGACTGTATGAGTATACCGTTATGTCATTTGGATTGACTAACACACCTGCCTATTTTATGAACCTGATGAACAAAGTGTTTATGGAGTTTTTGTATAAGTTCGTCGTAGTGTTCATTGATGACATCCTGGTTTATTCAAAGAATGAAGAGGAGCATAAGGAACATTTGCGTTTGGTTTTGGAGAAACTAAGGGAACATCAGTTATATGCCAAGTTCAGCAAATGTGAGTTTTAGTTAAAGGAAGTTGGATTTCTCGGACACGTTATATCCGGAGAAGGTATAGCAGTTGACCCCACAAAGGTTGAGACCGTAACCGAATGGGAAGCACCAACAACAGTTGGAGAGATCCGGAGTTTTCTTGGACTCGCAGGATACTACCGGAGATTCATTGAGAACTTTTCAAAGATTGCAAAGCCTATGACTGAATTGTTGAAGAAGGATACAAAGTTCAAATGGACTGAGGAGTGTGAGGCTAGTTTCCAGGAGTTGAAGAAACGCTTGGTTACGTCACCAGTATTAATTTTGCCAGATTAGACCAAGGATTATGAGGTGTACTGCTACGCTTCACGTCGAGGACTTGGAGCAGTGCTTATGCAGGAAGGGAGAGTTGTTTCGTATGCTTCACGATAACTGAAGCCTCATGAGTTGAATTATGCCACGCATGATTTGGAGTTAGCAGCCGTAGTGCACGCATTGAAGACGTGGAGACATTTCCTCATTGGAAATCATTGTGAGGTGTACACGGATCACAAGAGTTTGAAGTACATTTTCACGCAGAAGGAGTTGAACCTCCGACAAAGGAGATGGTTGGAGCTCATCAAGGATTAAGACATGAGATTGCATTACCATCCCGGAAAAGCTAATGTAGTAGCTGACGCATTGAGCCGTAAGAGCCATGTCAATACCCTAATGACGGGGAAAATACCCAAGGAGTTAGCAGAAAACCTTCGTGAGCTATGTTTGGAAATAGTTTCGAGAGGCTATGTAGCAGCATTGGAGATTCAGTCAACATTGATGGATAAGATCAGAGAAGCTCAGAAATCTGACAAAGAGATTGCTGCTATAAAGGAGAAACTTAGCAAAGGAAAAGCTAAGGGATTTCGTGAGGATGAGCACGATACCCTATGGTTTGAGGACCGTGTTTATGTGCCAAATGACCCGGAGATCAGGAAGTTGATTTTGCAAGAGGCACATGATTCACCATATTCGATTCACCCAGGGAATACCAAGATGTATTTGGATTTGAAGGAAACATTCTGGTGGACCGGAATGAAGAAGGATATTGCAGCATATGTAGCAGTTTGTGACATATGTCAGAGGGTAAAGGCAGAGCATCAAAAGCCAGCAGGATTGTTACAACCATTGCCGATACCCGAATGGAAGTGGGATAAGATAGGCATGGATTTTATCACAGGACTACCCAGGACGAAAGCAGTTTATGACTCGATATGGGTAGTAGTTGTTCGTTTGACGAAGGTAGCACATTTTATTCCAGTTAAGACCACTTACACCAGTGCTAAGTTGGCAAAGATATACATGACTAGGATCATTTGTTTGCATGGAGTTCCAAGGAGTATCGTATCAGATAGAGGAACCCAATTTACCTCAAAGTTTTGGAATCAGTTGCATGAAACTTTAGGAACCAGACTAGAGTTCAGCACAGCTTTTCATCCGCAGACAGATGGACAGACCGAGAGGGTCAATCAGATTTTGGAAGATATGCTGAGAGCTTGTGCACTAGATTATGGATCTAGTTGGGACGATAACTTGCCGTATGCGGAGTTTTCTTATAACAACAGTTACCAAACCAGTTTGAAGATGGCACCTTTCGAAGCTTTATACGGAAGGAGGTGCAGGACACCGTTGTCATGGGACGAAGTTGGAGACCATCAATTCTTTGGACCAGATTTGATCAAGGAGTCTGAACGGAAAGTTAAGTTGATTCGCGATAGGCTCAAGGTAGCCCAGTCCAGGCAGAAGAGTTACGCAGATTCTAAACGCAAGGAGATAGTTTACAAAACCGGAGACAGAGTTTATCTTCGAGTATCCCCACTTCGAGGAGTTAAGCGCTTTGGAGTTAAGGGAAAGTTAGCACCGCGTTTCGTTGGACCATATAAGATCTTGCAACGTATGGGAGAAGTCGCTTATAAGTTGGAATTACCAGAGGGACTATCAGGAGTTCATGATGTATTCCATGTTTCTCACCTGAAGAAATGTCATGCCGAGATGGCGGAGGTACCGCTAAGAGATACAGTACTGCTTGAAGCGATTCAGTTAAAGGATGACCTAACATATGAGGAGAAGCCAGTCAAGATTCTCGATTATGCCAGCAGAGTCACCCGCAGCAAGGTTATCAAATTTTGCAAAGTCCAGTGGAACCACCACTCAGAGGATGAAGCCACCTGGGAAAGAGAAGAAGATTTGCTCAAAGACCACCCTCACCTATTTTCTAGCCAACCCGAATCTCGAGGGCGAGATTCATCTTAAGGGGGGTAGTTTTGTAACATCCCAAATTTTCAATTTGGAATGTTATACACTAGATCATCATGCATATCATATTTTCTTGCATTTTGGTTGATCCTAGAAATTTCATGCAACTCAAGGACCCTCGGAGAGAGTTGGAGATTTCGTTATTTTCATATTTGAGAGTTTTCTCGAATTTGAAAAAAAAAGGATCATTTGATTTATTTATGTCATCTTCAATAATTTTTCCGGTGTTAAAATATATAAGAGAGGGAATAATATGACTTTCCCAAAATTGAGGAAAAAATGAAGATTTAATAAATAGATCAAGTTTTGGTTTTGCCGGAGTTTTATTTGCATTTTATTTGGATAGGAAAAAATGCGCGTTTTCGAAAATTGCATTTTAGGTCCGGAGAAAAGTTCATTTTGTTCGGCTCATTTTTAGGAGTCGGGGAAAATTTACATTAGAAATTTTGGAGCCCGTTTAGATTTTCTTTTCTGTGTTTTTCTGCGCAGAACCGTTTAAAAAAATTCCAGCAGGCCAGCCGGGCCAAGGCCCAGGCCAGCCAGCCGCCGCTGCGCCCCTGCGCGCTGCGCGCCAGGCAGGCCGCCGCCTCGGTCGAAGCCGAGTCCCAGCAGGGACTCTGGCCGGTTTAGCCCCCCCCCTCTTTCCTTTGTTTCGTTTTCCTAGTAGGACTTTAGTCCTACTCCGTTTCCTCTTTTTCTTTCCTATTCCTACTCTATTTCTTGTCCCCTACCCCAAGTAAATCCCCCCCCCCTCACCTATATAAATATCCCCACACCCCCCCTCTAAACCCATCAAATCAAACCCCAAGCCCCAAGCCCTACACCGCGCCACCCCACACCCGCGCCGCCGCCGCACTTTGCCCGCGCCGCCGCCGCACCTTGCCCACGCCGCCGCCACCCTACGCCACGCCGCCGGAGCCTCTCGCCGGAGACCTTGCCGGAGGTTGCCCAGCGTCTCTTTTCCTCGGATTGTTTTCTTCTAATCGTTCCGATTCTTTTCTTCTCTTCTGATTCGTTTTCTAGATCGGTTTTTCGTTTCGGTTTTCTTCTCCGAAACCCTAGATCGGATTCGTTTTCCTTTCCGATTTAGTTGCCTTTGGACCGTTCGCCGGACCGTTCGTCCTAACGAACGTGATCACCGGATTCTTCTAGGTTAACGAACGTCCGTTCGTTTAACCGTCCTTCATTTTCTTTCTGTCGGATTTATTCCGCGATCGCGATCTCAGATCCGATCTTCTTTCTAGTCTGTCTTCTCGCTCGTTTATCGGAATCAGGTGATTCAAGCGCCTGGAGTTTCGTTTTGAAACCGCCGTTTCGTCTAATCAACTTAAACAAGTTTTTGCCCCGGTAAAATTTGACCTAGTTTCAACTTGCTAGAACCGAGTTGTTTTCTTTCGCCGTTTGTTTTCCGTTTCTTTGTTCGGTTCATTCTTTCTTTGCAACCGGAGTTCTTAAGTTGAACTTTCTGGTTCGTTCTCTTGTTTGAGTTTTACCTGTGCATTAGATGAGTACTTATTGTGTTCTTGTTGTTTGTCTGTGTTAGATTACCCGGATTGCGCCGCTTGTTACTTCGAAACCCTAGGACTCGCGGATCATCAGCAAGGCAAGTAACACTTTGATCATACCTTTTCTACAACCCATGTTTTATTGCATTAGATCAATCCTCTCACATTGCATGATTAGGATCTAATTAAATTGTGGGATGGGAAGTAGATGAGGTAGTACCTATCACCTGTATTATTATGAAACCTTTGGGAGTTACTTCTACGGTTGCTTTTGTGCCATGCTATGCTAGTAGACGTGGATTGGGTGAGTGATATCCATGACAGATCTGAGTTGATAATTTTAATGGTTTATCTGCGGTGGCAACTTAAACACACATCTGGGTGGATTGAGGCACCTGATGTCTATCAGGACCTGCATGTTTTTTTCGGACCGCCACCCAGGCTCAAAGGGATCATAAGATCTTTCATGCTAGAAACTTCCGTGTGCAGCCACATGCTACTATTGGCTCTGGCGTAGTTGACTAAGTTGTGCGAACTCTTACGGGGTGGACTAGCAGATGTAGGGGTTATAGGTGGTACGGTCTACCCCACATGTAAGGTGCTAGCGCTTCTGAAAGACTATGTCTCGGTCATCCGTTTCTCAAACACCGTGTAGTGCGAGAAAACAAACGGAGGCGATCGAGTCTTGTGGGAAAAAGTGCGCAAACCTCTGCAGAGTGTACAAACTAATCATGATTAGCCGTGTCCCCGGTTATGGACAACTTGAGTATCTAGTACTTGAATATCATGTGAATCTCAACATGTTACTTCTAATTAATATTGTTGGGTTTTAATTATTTTTAATTGGGATTGAGAATGCTGTCAACCATTCTCGATGTTTCACAACCACCATGATAGTTAAATAAATTTATTCCTTTGCAGTAGGGAAAAACTGTAACCATAGAGCTTTCCACCAGCCATATATGCATATAGTATAGCTGTTTCATTCCATTACTCTCTATGTGTTACTTTGCCAGCATATTCCATGTGCTGACCCATTTTCGGGCTGCAACTTCTCATGTTGCAGACTTTTCAGACGACGAGTAAGGTGTTTTAGGTCGTGGTTCTATACTCAGTGATGCCGTTGGAGTTGATGGACCCATTTATCTTCTAAGTCTTCCGCTGTTATCGACGCTAGATGGCCTTAAGCCATGTTTATTTGAATAAGTTCTCTTTGAGACAATGATGTAATAAGTGTGTGATTGCCACTCTGCTATAAATCCTTCGATGTACTGTGTGGTGTCAGCATTACTGATCCAGGGATGACACCTGAGGACAGAGCGCTTGATCCATTCGGATCGGGTCGCGACACACCCCCGCCATCCTCTCGACACCCTAGCTGCCTGCTCGTCCCATTCTTTCGCTCCCTCACGCCGCTCCCCTTGTTCCCACGCTGCCTCGAGCACGTCCATGGCCGCGCTTCCACCGTTCCCATGGCCGGAGCCGTCCCCGACCCGCGAGGATATGCTGTAGAGCTCCACCGGCCTATTCTGCATCGCCTACAACCTCCGGTTCAAGCTGGAGCCCTCCACAACCTCGCCATCTGGTCGTCTTCCCCGCCACGGCCGCCGTCGTTCATCGTCGGATTTGTCTCCTCTGGTCCACCTCCGGCCTTCTCGACTGCGCCATCGAGCTCGGGGTGAGCTCCTCTGCAGACCCCCCTTTTTTCCTTCCGTTCGTCACAAGTTGGTATCAGAGCCGACTGCCTGTAGGAATCCCCTTCCCAACTCCTTGGCCGAAGTCGAGTCTAGTCATTGAAAAACTTTTACTAACATGGCCGTGTGGCTTACGGGCCCACGTCGCCATTGGGTGGTATTAGGATCTTTTACTCCTTGTCTATACTCTGGGACTCTGATCTCTCTTCTATTCGGGTTAAATGAATTTTGCTAAATCTAACATTAGGATCTCGTTATCACTTTCACCCGGAGAGCCCCTTATTACTGATGATTGTGTGCTGCACGTGAAGACCCTGAAGATACTCTTCGCTGTTAACCCGAGAACTTGTGTTCATTGCGTTTGCAATTCCCCTTCCACCGTCAACCCTTATGGATAACTACTTGCAGTTGTTATTCTTACATTCATCCCTAGTTGGTCTTGTTATTACAAGATACCCCGAAATACTCGTCATTGTTTCGATAATCCTTTGAGCTTACTGCCTTGCTGTTCTTTGTCATTTGAATACCCCTATTGTAACACCCAGGATGTAACTTTCCCGATTTGTACTCCAACTCTTGTCGTTTCCGGCGTTAAGTTAATTTATTTCCTCGGGTTCGGTTTCTTTGTCTCCGTGTGTTGTTGTCGTTTTCATGCATCTCTTATCATGTCATCATGTGCATTGCGTTTGCATACGTGTTCGTCTCATGCATTCGAGCATTTTCCCCGTTGTCCGTTTTGCATTCCGGCGCTTCGTTCTCCTCCGTTGGTCATTTCTAGCTTTCTTTCGTGTGTGGGGATTAAACATTTCCATAGTGGACCGAGACTTGCCAAGCAGCCTTGGTTTACTACCGGTAGACCGCCTGCAAGTTTCATATCATTTGGACTTCGTTTGATACTCCAACGGTTAACCGAGGGACCGAAAAGGCCTCGTGTGTGTTGCAGCCCAACACCCCTCCAATTTGGCCCAAAACCCACCTTACTCGGCTCCATCATCTCGGTCGTTCGATCACGATCGCGTGGCCGAAAACCGCACCTCATTTGGACTCTCCTAGCTCCCTCTACCTATAAATACGTGGCCATCCCCGAAATATTCGCGGTTGAAACCCTAAAACTCCTCCTCTCGCGTCGCCGGACGCGTCCACGCCGCGCCGGACGTGTCCATCTCGCCGGCCACCTCACTCCCCCAATAGGAGCCCGCCACCTCAGCTCCACCGCTCCGCTCGACCAACCGTGGCTCGCCACCTCAGCGCCATCCTCCCTCTCTCTCCTCCGCACCCCGCCGCCGGCCCACGGGGCCCGCAACCGGCCCGCACGGCCCGCGCGTCGCCCGCCGCCGCCCACGTGCTCGGCCGCCACCGGACGCCGCCTCCCCGCCTCTTCTCCGCCCCGCCGCCTCGAGCCGCCTCCACGCCGGCGCCGCCACCTCGCCGACGACCGAAGCCGGCCACCGCACGCCTCCCCGCCGCCTCGTGCCTAGCTGGCCGGAGCCGAGCTCCGCCAAGGCCGGCCAGCTCCTCCGCCTCCTCCCGGCCTCGCCTCCCGTACGGATCCGGCCGCCCCCGGCCGTCTTCTCCCTCTCCGACGAGCTCCGGCGAAGTTTCCAGCGTTCCTCGATTTCCGTGCCCCGATCTAGATTTGGCGTGAACAGTAAACCCTAACCCTAGGTCGTTTTTTTCACTAAGTCCCAGTAATTTCAGTCCATGTGCACATGTTCGCGGCCCCGTAACTTTGCATCTGTAGCTCCGATTCATGCATATAGCATATCAAAATGTTCATCTCAGAGAGTACATCATTTCATTCCATTGCATAATTTTCATTTGAGTTCATCTTGATGCCCGAAATGCTGTTAGAAGAGGGCTACTTGAGTTATTTGTCAGATCTGCTACTCCGTTTAGGTTTTTGTCATTTTTGCCATGATTATTGTGTGTATGCTATGCCCATGAGTTCTACATGTGTTTTGTTAAGGGTTTTGTCATATTTCCAGAGGTGCAACCCATGTATTTTTAGGATGTGTGTGGTCACTTGTGCAAGCGTGCAAAGTGGTGCACTTGCTAATTCTGTTTTCAGGGACTTGGTAATTTCACTAAGTCCTGCAGCTGTTTATCTCATGATGCCATATGTTCATGTTGTTTGCTAGTGATCCGTGCCTCTTTTGAGGATGATCAGTAAGGGTGTTTTGTTAATATTGTAGTGCTCTATCCATCCATATGTTTGTTTGCAATTATGGAGCACCCTAGCTTGAGTCAATCGAGCTATACTTTTGCTACTTTGTGAATTTGGGCAGATTGTCAACTTGTTTGCAATTTTGCCGGTGATGTTGTAGTTGATCTGTGCATGCTATGCTAGTGTTCTTGCCATCTATAGCTTGTATTTTGTGCCTTATTGATGGGTGTATACTTGTCTTGCCATGACTTGCTCTGTAGTGAGTGCATCGAGCTCGTAAACATGCCTACTTGAGTTATATTTCAGCATGTGTCAGTTTTCACTAAGTCTGAAAACTGATTATGTTTTTGCTATGTTCACATGCTTGCAATTGTATTTTCTGATCCCTTTTGGCGCAAGGTCACTAAGGGACTTTTGTTAATATCTTTGAGTAGCTCCATGCCATGCTTTAATTTGCCATGTTCAGGTCCTGTAGCATGTAGTTTTGTTGCTCCGAAGAGGGCTACCTGATCTGAAACTCCAGACAAGTGTTAATTTCACTAAGTCTGAGATATGTTTGCCATATGCATTTTTGCCATGCTTGTTTGAACCTGTTAATGGATGAATTGGCCGTAGCTCAGTGATAGACTTTTGTTAAGAATCTTGTGTGCATCCCTGCCATGTATTTTGTTGTCATGTTTGGGTGCTGAAGCATGTTCATTTCGTTGCATTTAGATGCCTACTTGCTGTAAATCGCAGACCGGTGTCATTTTTGAATCACTTGCCATTTCCAAACCGTAACTCCGATTCCGGCGTTCTTTATATCGTTTTCAAGCGATTTCATCTCATCTTTCCAGTGGCACACTTGGTTTTCCATGTTGAGGCCAGGTTCATGCATTTCCTGTCATATCTTGCATTTTGCATCCCGCATAGCATATCATCTTTGCATTGTGTTGTTTGAGTTTGCACGTGGTTGATTGTACTCTTGTTGCTTGTTTGTATTGTTTGGTTAGAGCCGGGAGACGAGTTCGCTAACGAGGAGCCCTTTGAGTTTGCTTTTGAGGATCCATTCAACTCTGACAACTGTGCAGGCAAGATGATCATACCCTCGAAATCACTACTATCTTTGCTATGCTAGTTTGCTCGCTCTTTTGCTGTGTCATTGCTACGATGCGTACCACTTGCTTGCAGACCTCCCAAATTGCCATGTCAAACCTCTAACCCACCATTGTCCTAGCAAACCGTTGATTGGCTATGTTACCGCTTTGCTCAGCCCCTCTTATAGCGTTGCTAGTTGCAGGTGAAGATTGGAGGCCGTTCCTTGTTGGAACATTTATTTACTTGTTGGGATATCATTATCTTGCTATGTTATCTTAGTGCATCTATATACCTGGTAAAGGGTGGAAGGCTCGGCCTCTCCGCTAGTGTTTTGTTCACTCTTGCCGCCCTAGTTTCCGTCATATCGGTGTTATGTTCCCGGATTTTGCGTTCCTTACGCGGTTGGGTTATAATGGGAACCCCTTGATAGTTCGCCTTGTTTAAAGCTTTTCCAGCAATGACCAACCTTGGTTTTACCATTCGCCACCTAGCCTTTTCTTTCCCTTGGGTTCTGCAGTCTCAAGGGTCATATTATTTTAACCCCCCGGGCCAGTGCTCCTCTGAGTGTTGGTCCAAACTAGAGCCCCTTGCAGCGCCACCTCGGGGAAACTCGAGCGCTGGTTTTAGTTGTACGGATTGCTTATTTGAGTGTGCCCTGAGAAAGAGATATGTGCAGCTCCTATCGGGATTTGTTGGCACATTCGGGCGGTGTTGCTGGTCTTGTTTTAACCTGTCGAAGTGTCTTGAATAACCGAGATACCGAGTCTGATCGGAACGTCTTGGGAGGAGGTCTATTCCTTCATTGACCGTGAGATCTTGTCATGGGCTAAGTTGGGACTCCCCTGCAGGGATTTGAACTTTCGAAAGTCGTGCCCGCGGTTATGGGCAGATGGGAATTTGTTAATGTCCGGTTGTAGATAACTTGAACCTTAATTAATTAAAATGAACCAACTGAGTGTGTTACCGTGATGGCCTCTTCTCGGCGGAGTCCGGGAAGTGGACACGGTGTTGGAGTAATGTTTGCACAGGTTGCTCTCTAGTTCTCGCTCACGCTTTGCCTCCTCTTCTCGCTCTCCTTTGCGAATAAGTTAGCCACCATACTTGCTAGTCGCTTGCTGCAGCTCCACTTATATTTACCTTGCCATACCTATAAGCTTAAATAGTCTTGATCACGAGGGTGCGAGATTGCTAAGTCCCTGTGGCTCACAGATTACTATTACAGTAGATGTAGGGCCCGATGATTCCGCTCCAGGAGACGCGTATGAGCTCAAGTGGGAGTTCGACGAAGACTCACAACGTTACTATGTTTCCTTTCCCGATGAACAGTAGTGGTGCCCAGTTGGGGGTGATTGGGACCGTGTCGCATGTTGGGTTCTCTTTTGTTTTGGTGCTGTAGTCGGGCCATGAGTGTTTGGATGATGTAATGTTATTTATGTACTTGATTGACGTGGCGAGTGTAAGCCAACTATGTTATCTCCCCTTTATTATTCATATTACATGGGATATTGTGAAGATTGCCTAACTTGCGACATATGCCTTCAATGCGATTATGCCTCTAAGTCGTGCCTCGACACGTGGGAGATATAGTCGCATCGAGGGTGTTACACCTATGGATAATTCTCGCACTTATCGAGTATCCGCTCATCCCCCAGTTGTTCATGTGTTTCACAATGGTCTTCGAAATACTATTCGATCCTCCAAAAATCCTTAGTAGCTTATTGCTCTGCAATACTTGTCTGCTTGCATTATGGATGCTTTCCATATGCCTGGCAATATTCGTTAGTATCCTTAGACACCGTCATTTTGATCCTATTGATTCAACATGAGTGCGAATGCACGCAATAATCAGTTGATCCTTTTAAATTATCTTTCTGGCTCAGACGTCATTTTTGAACATAAGCTTGTTCTCGACCAATCTGTTTGCCGTCAATTGTACCCTTAGGTCTATTGAACTTATCCACCCTTGATCAGAGCGTCTGCTTCTGATCCTTATATTTACAAATCATAATTCCTTTGATATCTAAGCATCGAATAATTCAGGTGTCCTATAATCTGATGCCCTTTCATCCTTTCTTCAACTGACTGTATGTCGATGCTCACATCAGCTCCGCTATGGACCGTCAGATCCTTTATTGGATTATTATTCGACAGTTTCCTCCTTATTCAATAACCTTGTGAGCTTTTCCTCGAATACATAATGCTTTTGGTAAATTGTATCCTCTGTTTTCTCAACCATGCTCTGTTTTCGAGCTGGTGGTATTTTCGATACCCTGACGGGTTGAACCTATGCCTTTCTTAATCTATGTGAATCCGAAAGTTTTCACGGGTCATACTCCTCTGGTAATTCACCAGGTAGGTTTTGACACTGAAATCATTTTTATCTAGAGCAGTGAGTGAAAGGTTATACATTGAAGAAGTGGGAGTCGACCTTGAACTTTGTGTTCATGCCCATGGACACGATGTAGATCTTATCATTAGAGCTTCTCTTAAATTAAACTTTCCCTTGGTATAAGTTCTTATATCTGGGATCCGGCCTTTTGCAATCGTGGTTTCGACCATATGTTCTTCTTTGACCCCATTTCACGGGCAAGTTTCAGCACTTGTCTTCTGTAGATCAATACACCAGTCCAACCTTTAATTTGATCTTCCGTCGAGTATTACACCATGGTACCTTGATAATATCAAGTACTACATAACCTCTTATGAGTTCTTCATCAAGTACTACATTCTCACTGATTCCAATTTTTCACGGGCTCTGAGTTATTAAACACTCAAAGACCGATAACTGAACCGAGTCCACACTACGGTTCAACAACTATTATAAATCTTCTTTTCTTACGAGTTTGTACCTGATCACGTCCTTCCTACCCTATTTGGCTATATCATTACTGTGATTATTTTAACTCTGCTACCTGGTCCTTATTCCCGGAGCACTATTTTCGACGATGAGCTAAGCTTACATCGATCTTCCTCATATACCATTTTGCCTTAAACAACGAGCTTGGTTTCGAGTTTGTGTCATACCCTTGGGTTCAATAACCTTTCGCTTCATCATTCCATTGGCTTGATGTCATCGCCGACCGATTACATCTTCATGAAATCTCTCAACAATTGTGTCGTGATCATCATCGGCATTCTGAGCTCTTCCTGGATGTCAATTGAGTTCATTATGAGAAATACCATCCTTGCCCTCGATGATCTGTGTTATCATCGACCACTTTATTGACTTCCCTCCAACACAAACTTATTCGTGGTTTGTGTTATACTTTGAGATCCTTGCTATCCAGCAATTATTCTTCTTTACCTTGGAGTATTACTATCTTATATGTCAAGAAGGTCGTGAGAATTGCTCCACCTCTTAAGAATTATTGGTATAGTGATACTTCTCGCCATCACCATTCTTTCTTGGTTCCCGTGTTGATTCTAGCCGGGATACCAATAGATGAATGGTGCTGCTTGGATTCTGCACTTCTAGCAACCATATTGCTTCGAAGTTAATGGTCGACATTTCATTCTTCGACCATTGGTTATAGAATCACCATTCTTACATCGATCATGCTACCTAAGCCCATATTTCGGGTGCACCTTTCAACCAATGTTTAATTGGGTATGTTTTTCTCGAGCATACCTCATTATATCATTTAATCTGACAAATGTTATCTCCCTGTTCACATAATTGTGGAAATCCATCTTTTGGAAATCTCGATGAATTGTCGCTAAATTCATCAGCTGCCTCCTCACCCTCTCCTTGTTTTAATGATGAACCCTTGTTTTGGAACTCGCTTCCATAGTTCATTTTCTCGAGAATCTTACAGTGTCATCTCGTCAAATTGTGCCGCACCTTTTCTTCTCAGGCATCCTAAGTCTGAGGTACCGTGACACCAATCATATCTGAATCTCGGTCAAATATGATGGTTAGAACATTTTTCCAAGAGTCATAAGATTGGTCCTTACATGGCCCGGTAAGGTGATGTCATCCTAGTACACTTGGCTGGAGGACCTATTGTTATAGTTTCCATTTTAGCAAGGTTAACCATTCTTCCATGAGGAAATTGTAAGACTTATTCTATAAGTTGTTCCTGATGAATCCTTTGTATATCCAAGTCCAACCTTTGCTTGAAGACCATGTCAATGATATCTCGAAGCATGCCTGTGGTACTCCGATTTTTTTAACAAGAACATTTGAAACCCAATGCTATATGATTCTTTCTCAATTATCCAAACACCATTGTATGGGTAATGTCTTGAAATTTCTCTCCCCTACCTAAAGAGTTTTCTACCTTATATCCTGTCATGGATATCATGCTTTGCTTGTCATTCGAAAGGATATACCCTTGAATATGTGTTTAAACACATTTTCCTTTCCATTGTTCTATTTAATCTGATAATCACATTTTCCTTTCCATCGTTTTGTTTAACCTTCTTGAGGTTTATATGATCTAAGAAGTAATAAGTCACTGCTTTTGTAAGCACCTCGGTGTACAACTCTGTCAGTAAGAACCTGTTACTATTGTTGATGACATTCCGGTATCCACCGATGGACGAGAACTTTGCCTAATGGTCCGCCTCGTTCAACAAGTAGGAAAATGGTTCTCTTCGTCCCTCGCCCTTGGTACCGATGTTGTTGACGACATAACCGACAGACTATCCTCTGACATGCCTTGCTTACATGATCGTGCAAGATGTCACCGCCCTTCCTACTTTTAACCCACATGGTGGGCCCATAACCCACATGTCCGAGGATCGTAACCTGACTCTCCTGTACACCCCCCATTCCCAAGGTTGTTCATTGCACGTGGCCTCGTATGTAATTCACGAGCCACCTTCCGAGAGACCATCAATTTTGGTATCAAACACAATACTTATTCATGTTGCTTTGAACCCTTCCACGCCCTGTAACAGGCATCGAATGATTGCCTATCCACTTGAAACTTCTTATTGAACCTTCTTAATTTACTCTTGGTGACTTTCTTGAATTTCAACTTGAGAGATGCCTCTGTGCCTCGTTCGCCGAGATAGCCCCCAGGTACATACCTAACATGCATTGAGCTCCGTCCTTCCCGAGCTTTCCCCCTTATCTTTTCGGAAAGTACAATGGCAATCTTGCAGAAAGGACGACAACTTCATCATGAGGCATTAAGGCAAAGAAATGAAGACATCAATATAATGGATCGACCTCTTCGAGAAGAGTAACCAAGACCGAGAAGACACGTTAGAATTTTGTAACCAAAACTACCCCCTTACTCCACCTCTTAAATCTCGGGATGAGATTTCTTGTAGTGGAGGAGATTTGTAACACCCCAGGAATCATGCTACAGTAACCTCACCCTAATGTGCCATGTCAGCATGTTTTATTAAGCCAATTTTCCACCTAATAAAAATCAAACAATAATTCAAATTTGAATTGCAAGTCAACTTATTATTTCTTGAAACGATAAAACTAAAATGTTCAAGATGTTACAAATATTCATTAAGTAATTGTCATATAACAACCAACAACTTTTGAATTATTAAAAGGCCCCTAACCTAATTAATATAGTACCAATAGCAAATTAATTGACCACTTCAATTTTTAAAATTATTAAATAGTTTCTATTGCCCTAAAACTTTTTTGTGCACTTCGAGGATATTAACTAGTATTTATGTGCCAAGTTTCAACTCAAACAAAAAAAATTGTTTGCTATTTCAAATGAATGTAAAACTGAGTCAGATGTTAAACATAATAAAAGAAAACGGAGAAAATCTCATATGCACTTAAGCCCATTAGGAAGGATGCGGTTTTTGTCCTTCACGTTCCATTCACAGCGGCAATCCAGTCTGCTAGCGCTAGCATGTGGATTCGCGTTGCATGTCGGCCAGGACAGAGTGGGACCGATGACCGCTCTCGTATTCATCTGTATCTCAATTTATCACCCCTCCACTCCCACCGTATTCCACAGTAACGAGCCCCCCTTCCCTGCCCCCACCACCACAGTACCCCCTTCTTCCTCATTTGTCTCTAGCAAAACAGAGCATTGACCACGAGCTGTTCTTTCTCAGCGTCAATGGCGCCTAGGAATGGCTACACAGGAGAAGGAGGGAGCTCAGTCATATCCACGGATCTAAGCCATGGCAGTGTTGAATCAGGCGAATCTCTTCCGGTTATGTTTGCTCCCCTCTCTTTTCCCAGTCCCCCTTTTTCTTTTGGTCAGATCCGCTTCTTCTTAACCTCTTTTCATCTTCTGATCTGCAGCCCGTCCAACCTATGGCCGATGTACCTCCAGAAGAGATTCCGGATCCATAGTTCTTCGGCATAGATACTTCCTCTCCACATAGGTGCCATCACGAAATGCGTCCAGCAAGAAAAGTGGCTTTCGTCTACACGGCCACAGGCAGGAGGTTCCTTGGGTGCCCTCTCTCGGTGAGCATTTAGTATCTGATTCAATTATCTAATTTTTTGCATTTCAGTTTGCAGACATTCAAATTTCTTCTATATCATCCCAATTTTATCTGTATGCAGGGACCTGATAGGTGCTCCTGGTTCATGTGGATAGATGAAGCATGGGGTCCTGTACTTAGCCGTTCATTAATACAACTCTAGGATCAGGCTCTCCTGGACTCTGGAAGAGCAGCAAGGTTGCAGACAAAGAAAAAGGAAATGGAGCAAGCATACTTAGAGTTGTGGACTGAGAGGAGCAATATGGAGATTGAGAACCAGCAGGTGGTCAACAAGTTGAAGACCACAATACTCGACACTGAGATTAAGATGTCAGGGAGGTTGGAATTTCACACTAAGATGTGTGTGGCATTTATTTCTTCAGCTGTTACCTTGCTTCAGTGCTCGCTTATGTGCTTTCTGCACACTAGTGTAGTTTGTTGGTGATCATGTATGTGCTGAATTAGGATGTTTCGCCACATTGTATGACCATTAAGTTACACCAGTATGTTTTATTCTGTATGTGCCAACTGAGTTCTAGTTTTCAGAGCCCGAATTAAGTTGTTATTTATCCCTAAATATTTTATTATTACCTCCCTTGGCAAGATCACTCATGTTCGGTTTTGTTTCTATTGGCCGCGTGCAAGAATTTTTTTCCATTGAAAGTGTTGCATATTAGAGCTGCAAAAGTACTCTTGCGAAAAAGCAAGAAGTTTGTTAAGTTCTTCAGATGATACATATAAAGTTCCATAGGCATTTCTTCAATTTTTACGCTGTGATAAGTATACAGTTTGTTGCTTCCTGTCATCAGTACCCATTTTCAAACAAATCACCAGAGTTATCCTTTTTTTAATATTTCGACTATGATGGTGCTTATGCAATGCATATTTTTCTGTTTAATCGAGGATGTTTTCCAAAGTCGCATATGTACTGAGGGGGAAACGGTTCATTCTCTTTCCCAACCAGGTTAGCTGAAGACCACTGCCAACATATAGTGTACTGTTTCCAATTATGAAGTTTGGTCACATTATACCTATGCTTCATTTGGATCATGCAAATATCCGTGGCAAAACAAAGGATTCGACCTCAGGGCCATATTCACTCTAAACCTCATGATTAAGAAGGTACTCCTCTCTTCCCTTTATAAAACCATCAATCAAACGCATTCCCAGTACTTTAACAATGTTGTATCAACATATTCAAGTTAGTTGCCTATTTCCCAGAAAAAGTGATTAATCAAATCGTGAACTTATTCCATTCGTGCTAATGACCAGGGGCGGTGCCAGCTATCTGGCATGGTTTGGCTGCTGCAACACCTACAATTTTCTGTAAAAATACCTAGTACACTGCTTCCAAATTTACAAATTTAAAATCGCTTAGGTTCATTTCCTGTTTGGCTTTGTTGGTGGATTTGATGAATTTTTACGTAGGGTCAGTGATCTCATGACTGTAGGGCTCTACACCGACTAGTCAGCTTGATAAACTGGTTGGAGACTTGCAAGTTGTTGCTTTACTCCACAGACGAGTAAAAACATAAATATACTATACGGACCGCTATGTCACTATTGCCAAAATACTAGAAAGCCGAAACCCTCGTGAAGTTTTGATCATTCATGGAGGCGGCAAGGCACGCAGTAGAAGACACTGAACTGATAGCGGCTACCGTTGGTGATCAGTCTGGGCCAGACAGTGAGGACTCTAGGGTCCAAGGACAACTAGGCTAGTGTGTCACACTGATAATTATATATGGGTTCCACCTTTATAGACTCCGCCATATCTACAATTTATTTCTGCCTTCTGAACTACTAATCACCCCTGCTGTTATGTGGTATTTTGAATGATGCCACATTGGTCCGTATGCGAAACAATTAACTGAGAATAGCTTGCAAATTTAATAAATTAACACGTTTACCAAGTGAAAGCAAATTAATTCTGATCACATCATAGTTTAAAAGACCGAATAGTTTGGGAAGTTCTATGAATTCTCTTCCGAGGCTAAACAAACATTCAATTCAAGTAGTCCATCCACTCCCGGCAAAATAACTTGTTCATATTGTCCTTCTTGCGAACAAGTCAATCCTTGATCTTGTCGTTCTTGCTAATAAGGCAATCCTTGTACCTCACAGGCAGATGACCAATGTTACCTTCAGAACCAAGCAAGTCCACAAGCATGTTCATCCTAGCATGCATGACACCGTCACCCTGCGTTTGTTAAAAAATTAGTTATAGGTCGCAAATCAACATGCTAACCCACTTGTTCTGCAAGCATCTTCATCGTTGGAAATTCCTTACCAGGTTCATGTCCCTTTTCAGTTTAGTTCCCATCCAATTCCTTCCAAAGTGAGTAGCATATATGCCCGTGTCTTCCCTGAAAATCATGTCAAATTCAGAATGTCAGTAACTATGCTTATGAATAGACATGATTACATAAAGTAAGCATTAGTCACACAACAAATCATTACTTTCTGCATATCCCTATTGCCAGGCCCCTTGGGAAGCATGTATTCCACGACCTCATGTCTGGCTCCCATCCAGAGAAGAATGACTTTATGCATATCTCTATAGCCTTGTGAAGCTCGTCTGCAACCTTCCTGTGCCTGAGCTGAATTACCTTATCAGACTCGTCACCATTGTTCATTGTTGGGTCGAGGACAAAAATCTTCGCCCTTGGAAAGTCCCATATGTATGTAGACCATTTGAAGTCGAACTTAACTAGCAACACAACCTGTTAATTGGAAAAAAGGCACTGGAGTTTATTAAAGAAACATTATTTATCAAATCTTTTAAATCACTTTTGTCTTTTTAAAAGGTCACCTCGGTGCACTTGTGAACCTCGTAAGTGATATGCGGCCCCACAAACATGTCCTTGATGTACCTCAGCTTTGAAATGTTGTCTCCTCTGCTAACATGGTTCCACATGTTTCGAATTTATGAGTAACACTTAGCTGAAGCATGGAATTTTTGTATTGATCAATGATTTCAACTGAAGTTCCTCACCATAAAATCTGGCTCCAGCCAATGTCGCCAATATCCTTCCCCTTTTGCAGCAGCAAAGACCGCATCCATCTATTGGTACCTTCTCATCACCAATGTCATCAGCACACTATCCACCTCACCACCATCGCGTAGCATCTCACGGAGCCGCTTCCCACTGATGTCCATGTATTTTGGGTTGGTGCTGATAATCCACATGCTGCACAGTTGAAATAGAACATATTGCGGTCAACAAACTAGGCTTTACCAATGGTAAGGATGAAAAACGAACTCGAACTATGGTTTTTTCCTGCTGAGAGCTTACTCTTTTAGCTTGTTCGCGTTCTCCCTATAGAATAGCTTGTATATCTGGACTACATTTGCTGGAGCTCTAGTAGGAGGGTCATAACCCATTACAAAGGGAGACCTTGCATATTTCCCAGGCCTCACCACCCTCTTTGGCTGAGGCTGTGTGCTAAATGATCCCTGTGACATAGTGACGTTGAGGTTGATAGCCGCCTCCTCTATCTCCTCCCTAATGTCAAGCTCGACAGCAGACATCTGGCGGTTGAGGCTAACTGGAGAAGTCCTTGAAGATGTACCTGCAAACACTTGGTTTGGTGCTGGAGTGGCAACAATCTGCATTCCTGAATCTGCATGGCGAACACGGCAAGGTTAGCACGCAGGTCATGACCTAACTGTATTAGCTGTATCTATTAACATTTAACCCCAGCTGGTAAAAGAATCACGGTTACCTTCAGGAGTTTGCATCTTGGTTGCTGCAGAACCAGGCGTGCTGTTTGCGGAAGCTACCGCCACGTCTGAAACAAGTTAGTAAATAATGAATTAGCTTCCCCGATTCATTATTTTTTCAGTCACAAAGGATGATCCATCATACTGATTTTAAACCATACCGTTGGACGTTGAAACGGCTGTAAAAGCATTCATCAAGTCCGTCTTCCTAAGACCTGACATTACAACTTTGAACTTCCCATGCATCTCTGGAGGATCTATTGATAAATATCCACCTAAGTCCTCATCCTGTCCTGAAGGAACTATTGACAATTGATTATTTTCAACACCATCATTTTGGTTCTCTGCAGCTTCATCAGTTCCTGTTGCTATTTTTGGAGAGCATATAACTTCATTTCTTGCCGCCCCACACACCACTGACATCTCCAAGTTGTTCCCTGTAGTATTGTCCAACAGCCCTGTCGCATTGCCAACAATCCCACTGTGCAACCTACTGTATTCATCTGCTGCTTCAATCAGATCATCTATTGCTTTGTTTGCTTCTTCTTGAGCACCTTCAGATTCTTAAGAGCTCTCTATCCTTGCCCTCTTCGGTGTGTGCCTCCTTGATGTAACAACCTTCTTTCTTTTCACACCTAATTTGCTCTTTGCCAATGGTTCCACGTTAGCGGAAGCTCCCTCTGCCAACTCTATGCTTAGTGCATTCTCTGCATCCCCTTGAACCCCTTGAACATCTGAGAAATTACACAACAAACGGGTTAGACAGTTGATAGTTTTTATTCTAAGAACAAACATAATTCTATTTCTTGCGAATTACAATACCTGCTTGGGTTGAATAATTGGGCCTCTGCTTTCGTGCCCTCATTGCATCAGTTATCTGGTTGATGTCTGCAATTATCTTCTCAGTTTTTGAGAGTATTAACCCGTTAGTATCATTGACAATCTCATCCCATCCTTCTGCATGTCTCTTGTTTAATCTGGCTCCCTTCCTTGATGCCTCATTTACAGCTGTCTTGCCCTTGTTGGAGTACTGCTCGACCTTGTTGATAATAATACCTGCAAACTGAATTTTATCGAAGTTTTCCCAATAAATGATGTCAGTTTATGTTCCATATATTACTTACTCATCAATATATTTGACCTATATCAAAACTTACATCTGTGAACACTTTATCACCCCCAATTCCCTCTGTGCTGCACCCAATCCCGTATCCATCAGTTGTTTTCTGAGCTGCTGTTGCCATGGTATTATGGCTGTAGCATACTGTCCCCGAATGCCTTGGCTGTAAATATTTATCCAGAAAGGTTTCATCATTGCAAAGCAATAGGCAAAGGTGACTTATCCATATAAACATACCAGACAGAGTAAAAGCAAATGGGAACCATGCTAGTACGAATATGACATAAGCATCAAGTCATCTCATAGTTAGATATGCTAGCAACTCGGCCATTTGTAACAGCTCAATCAATAGGTATACCACACATGTCCTACTAACTGAAAAACAATATCCTTTCCATCACAAGATTATTTTACTATAATTGTTTTGTATCTTAACTTACCAGTAGGTGTCCATACACTACAATCTCTGCATCTTTCCCAGTTGTCGTGTCTTCATCAATAACATCAGAGATAGTCTTCTGTGAGTATTCCTTGCACCTAGGGAACACATCGTGGGGCAGGTTCTTATCTTCTCGTTCGAGGTTGTCAAGATAGAAAACCTGTGACATGAAACAAATTTGTGATTAATTGTTTCATCACAAGTTGAATCCGAAGCAATGACATTCGCTCAAACCTGCAAGAAGAACGTGCATCCAGTGAGATTTGACTTCAGTTTCCCACCTAGCAGTTTAGACTTCACCCTACCAGCAGAAGAAAGGATCTCTTCTCTAATGTACCATCCCCAATTGAACATTTGAATCATATCAGGTATGCGCAAGGCATTCCAATAATCTGTCATGAAATAGTTGTGCTTCAGCGAAGGTACCAGGAGGAAAGTAATCGCGCAAATTGCGAAGGCAACCTTGAACTTGTCTGCTTCAGCCTTTGTCATAGCTCTGCCATACCGAATCTTCACTATGTTAACTATGGGTGTGATCTTTTTTTCTCCATTGCCGATTCCTAAGATCTCACGTACAGTACCTGCCACGTGCGGCGGTGCATTCTTGTTAACAGGAGATCCTACTGATGGCACCCCCAGTACCTTGCCGACGTCTCCGTCGTCGAAAGGTAAGTCTCTCCTAGCATCAATTATGATAGCAGATGCCTTCTCGCCAACTTTGCTCATAAGCCACATGGATTGTTGCCTGTTTGCCTTTATTATTGCTGGTAATTCCAATAGTCCTTCGAACCCCATCTCACGTACCAGAGCCTTTTTTTCTTCAGACAGCCCATCAATCAAGGCCTTCATCTTTTTTATGCTGCTCCTTGAATTTATTGGGTTTTGTGATGCCTTCTTCTTGCCCTTTCTAGCGCCATCTGACTCTAACTCTTCTGGTGTACCGATGTGTTGTGTAGGATACACATCGAACCCTTCTGATGATTCCTCATCGGATTGCTTGTAATCAGATGAGGACGAACCAGACACCATTTTCTGCGATGTATTTAGAAACAAAGTCAGGCGACATATATAATATATATCACGATTAAAAAAAGATGGTCATCATTATTGTATGAACCTAGAAATAATTATCAGTTTGTCAATCTCTACAGACATCATAATATTTCCCCCAATTTTACACTCACAACAATACAGTCAACATAGTAAGAATGATTTTCTAATCTAAACCATTACCAATCCTTCTAAGTTATCCTTACAGCCGACGGACCTCTAAAAAATCTTTAATCCCACTGTGTATAAATACTGAATATACAAGCCATACTATAGAATGCAGATCGACACAAAATTAAGTCCACGGATATTGTATTCTGTTAACATGTCCTCTCTTGTTAAGCAGTCATTCTCATGTTTTTCACATTTCTTCTAGACAAAATAGCTTTTTTATGTTAAGTTCCAGCTAAGAATTCATTTGTGTGCAGATATAAAAAATGGACACTAAAGCTCCCTATTTTTAGATCATTTTCCAAAAGCTTACTACTGATATGTTGACCCCCACCATGCATATTTTCTTTATATATGTATCGTTTTACTATTTGCTGATGCAAACCATTAACACTTATGAATTGTAACACTTTGCTACCACTATTATTATCACAGAATCTAATGGGAGTTCTCTTCAACATCAGGTATATAACATCCATGACATGCATCAGGTATCTCAGGTTAGAGTTAAAAAAACCTCCATGCCGTGCATCAGGTATTCACAACTTCCATAAAGATGTATCAGGTATCTCTAATCTTACCCTAAATATCCCATCCCAAACAATTGCAAACAATCAAGAACAAGAAAAACTACTTGCGTTTGGAAATGCCACAGAAACCAAACTACTAAAATGATAAATATGTTGTTAAAGATCCAATCATCAGGGAGGAAATCAACAAACACTGCCCAACTCGAACAACAAACATGTGGTACCTTTTTTCCAGTAGAACCAGTGAGGAGCTCCTAGTTCTTCATCCTTGGGGAGAAGGAGCTCCTAGTTCTTCATCTTTTTGGGGAAGGAGCTCCTAGTCCTTCATCCTTGTTTTGAAGGAGCTCCTAGTTCTTCATCCAGGGTGGGAAGGAGATCCTAGTTCTTCAGCCTTGGGGAGAATGAGAGAGGAGCACCAAATGCGAATGAATGTATGACAATGGACTCTACCCTCTCACAGCTCTTCCCTTCAACAAGTGTTAGGTTCTAGGTGTCTAGACAAGTGTTTGGAATCTTTTTGTACATGACACACAGCTACCCGCCCTTGGCTTCCAAAAAGCCCTTTAAATCTGAGCCACAGTAGATTCAGTTACAAATGACTATTTCACCCTCCTGCAGAAAGCATGCTACATTTTATTAATAGTTTATGAAGCAACTGTACTCAATCTGCTGAGCTCAAAACATTGGGTTATTATCTTTTTTCCAATTGTATTAATTATCTAATCCACTAAATGCCATATGAAACGTGGATCCATTAAGGTTCATATTTTGGTATAGTTGTACAGTATTAAACCACCTTGTTTCTAACGGTCAAATACAGCCAGAATGAAATGTACAGTTGTTTGGTGTTCAGATAGAACATCCAAACAAGACTGTATACTACAACAGTTGGCACACACAAACGAAAGGTTCTGTGTTGATGGCATTCAGGTACATTAATTGTTGAATATTAAGTGCATATGTAAAAGGCATACTCCTTGGTTCATTGCCAGCTTCCCCGAACTTCTTTGATCTTATTAGGTTCTTCGGCACATGAATATTAAGTTCATTGGTACAAAAAAATTGCACCTTCATGAAATGTGTTCCTTTTTCGTCATCCATAGATTCCTAGGGCGTGGCTACACTTGTGCAAAATGAAAACATGCATGACGGGTACAAAAATAACTTGGTGGGTGACCAGGAAATGTAGAATGCAGGGAATACAAATTCTTGATAGTTCAACACCATCCACTTAACTAAAAGCCCGACATTTAAATCTACTGCTTACTTGACACTACTAGCATTGAAGCACTTCTTAAGAAGACGGATGATGCCGCTCCTAAGACTCACACTAATGATAAGGTTGCAAATATAACTAAAGGAAGGTACTTTCCTGGTTTGCTAACCCATTTGTTCCCACTTAATCCGAACCAACTATTCATTTCCCAACCCAAGCAGCCCCGATTGCGATCATGGCTGCCACTGGCGCGGTGGACGCGAGTGCAAGTTGTAGCACCTTGTTCATCGTCCTGAGGTTCCTGATCTCCCTGTTCCTATCAGCCATTTCCTCGATGAACTCGTCTCGGTCTTCTGTCACCTCCTGCAGCTTCACTCATTCAGCTTGGATTCTCTTCTGCACGTATTCCTCCAGTACATCCTCCCACACGTAGACCTCGCACGCTTTCCTCTGAACCTGTACATAAAAATCAAGAAACAAGAGCAAAAGAATCTTTAGCCAGTGCAGGTACTGAACGGAATCTGCTACATTTTGTCTTATCTATATATTCTTACCCCATAGTTCACGCAGCTGAAGTAGAACTTGTCCTACCTCGCCACCACAGATCCAGCTTTCCTGGCGCATGGCATGCCGCATGCACATCGAAGTATCGGATTTCCAGTCGACATGTTCTTGCAGAAGAAGTGCTTTGTTCTTGCGGAAGAAGTGTTGTGCCGATTCATGTTCCATTCCACTCGTATGTATAGACCTTGAATTTATTGTATGCAGCTGTCTACAACCAACCATAGTATGCATGCTTTCGGCGCTACTGAAGGGGGCAGTGTCCGGGTCGTGCCCATACGGCGCGCCGGTCGAACAGTAAAGTTGTGAGGTCAAATCGACCTTATCTCTACTGCATCGTTGTTTGAGAGGAGTGCATGGTCGACTGGTCATTTTGACTCACCCGTGAGCTGTGCAACACTCTGGATAGTAGGGCATGGGCGACATGGCGTTGTACCACTCCTCTCTAATTGATGCATGTTTTCTATTATTTTAATGCGCCCACTTTCCCTCCTCATCTACTCCACGGCATACACTCCCTCTTCACATGAATTGGTTAATCAACAATTCTCCATTGGGATAACCTTAAACTCGTCATTGGTATCTCAGAGTCAGTTTGCCCCATTTTCATATCAACACTGGAAAAAAACTATTTTCCTTAACCGTGTATCCCACTGAGAAACAAGTCAAAAAAACTGCATTATCATTCAGATAATGCCTCCCTTGGATCCCTCCTGCCCAGCTCCCACCTACATGTCAAATCAACTTAAACTGCTGCCCTGCTTGAACTCTCTATACGCTAGTACCTCAAAGCTGTATATAACTCAACCATCCCTACCTCGTTCTCCTACACACCAACGTCATGGATCACAATGCCGACGAGATGGATGCTCTGTTCACCGGCGAAGCCATGATGGTTTCCCCCGCACGCTCAACTGCCACTACCGTCATCCCCGTGAGTATTGCCACTGGCCTTTGCTTTCAAACGGGCATTGTAGAAATCATTGATATTTTGTTAAACCATATTAAATGTACAGGCTCATCCATCCACTCTCAGGCCTATGACAATTAAGTAGTTGTATGATGGATTCCTGGAGGACATAGAGCGTTACCCTATCGTAGTTGACGGAGACACCGTGTCATTAGTGAGTCTATATATAAAATCATTTAGATTTTCAAAACCATCCACTAGTTGTTCTTAATATATGTCTTCATTTGATAGGTGATCCCGATAGGAACTATTTCACACTCTACTGTTCGAATGAATCACTGGTCCTTCGATCTACATGATGCCACAGGGTTAATGAACATATCTTTCTGGTACTAATTTCATCGTCAGTAAACTCCTTGTATCCAAAGAACTTCAGAAACAATGCATTTAACCTTTTGCTCCATTTTTTTGTTCTTCTGTCAGGCCAGAAACAACTTCCGACTTTAAACTTTCTTGGTCATCAAGGTCTGATTTATGTATTAAGATAAAAATAATAATTTGCAGTCCTAGTTTTTCAACTAGTTGGTCAACAAGCCCACTGTTTCAATCGTTGCATCTTATTTGCAGCAATGCCGACTATGTTCAACTATTTGGCAAACCTGCCATGCATGACAGATTCCTTCAGATTAAAGCTTTCAAGATCAGGTTATTTTAAACCGCATCTTTTTTCTGTGTCATAAATTTTTCACATATAACATTCTTTTTTACACATAGCCATACATTTTAAAAATATTGCAGGTTAATCAAAAAGTACAATGACGCCACGCACCACTACTTGTATACCATACACACCACATTAGACATTCGTAAGAGAAACACCCACAAGGTAATTCTTCGTGTTTTTTGTAAAATGTACCTAAATGATACATACATTCTTTCTCACATACATTACCTCTCATAGGCAAGAATGGAACCTGACTCCACAGCATCAACTGTTTTCCCAAAGGGGCCGTCAATTACCCCGTCGGAGGTGCCCTTGCATTCGTCAACAAAGGACAAGATATTTGCCATCCTGCGAGACCCAGCTTACCGGTAAGTACTGTATGGCTGGTACATAAAGTTCTTTGATTATTACGAAAGCTAAATGCAATATCCTGAACTAAGTTCCTTTGACCATTAAACATGTATATCCACAAATCTCACAAATAACATATAGGTCCCCGTGCCATGCACGACCAACAGTTAAAACATAAAGTTCCATGATCCATCCAAAGGATAACTCCATTTTTTTCTCACATTTGCCCTAACACAGCGATATTCAGCATGGCGTTAGCTTGAAGTTAATCCATAGTGCACTGGACATCAGCCAGGACGAGATAATGTAAGACATCACATCATTAAATTCATTTATCCTATTTCCTTATTCAACTTATAGTTGACACATTTTCCGATTACAACTTGGCATAATTAACCAGGCAAGTCATTACGGAGCAAATCTACATTGGAATGATATACACAACTGTTGATGACAACCACTTCAAGTCCTCCATCTGAATTGGTCGATTATCCCTGTGTTAATTATTAGAGCTAAATAATGTACTTGAGTGTCAGACATTTATGGTTAAGCAAATCTGTGGATTTTCAGTTAGACCTATCATGATTGTAATATTTATTTCATCACTTTAGCAATTCTCTCAGTTATTTTATTATGTGGTTTCCCTTTCCCAATTCTCTTGGTTATTTTATTATATGTGGTGTCCCACATCAACACTTTATTATCTGGTGTG
Organism: Triticum urartu; assembly: GCF_056163025.1. Lineage (NCBI taxonomy): Eukaryota > Viridiplantae > Streptophyta > Magnoliopsida > Poales > Poaceae > Triticum > Triticum urartu. The sequence goes on along the minus strand of NC_141879.1, from coordinate 432,690,055 downwards.
CCATATCAACACCTTTTTCCTGGCGCACCTGCTGGATAGGTGCCAGTGTGCCACCCTTACACCCCATACCACCCTTCTTCCCCAAACTAACATCTGTCGTTCTCTATCCACGATGGACATTGACCTGATAGATTTTTCATCTCGCTTAGATAACAATATTTTGAGTGAGATTTTCATCAGGCTAGGATGCACTAGATCCCTTGTTCGTAGTTCTATAGTGAGTCCTAGATGGTTTGAGATCTGTACGTCCCAGCAGTTCATCATGGAGTATGCTCGCCGCAATGCTCCAGCCGTCCTCGGATTCATTGCTGCATTCGAGCGCCTCTTCGAGCTGCACGTACGTATTGTGGATGTCGTTGCTTCCCCTCCTGATCCAGGACAAGCTGCTCTGCTTGCTAGGGTCGACGTGGCAACCTTTGCCATGGAGAACATCCTTGCATCTGAAGCAGGTGAGTTGCTCGTCTTGGTCAGAGGTCTCGACGGGGGGTTCTTCTCTGTCTGTCCAAATCCTCCATTTTCTCGGTCATTCTTAGCCCCTAGAATGCCTAGAGTCCCCCTATTCCAACATCAGCACACCCCTAATTTATATGGTCAATTTGGTGTCATTCTCATTGACAGCAGGCCTAATTTTTCGTTCTTCGTTAAGCAAGCAGCAGGCCCTTTCGTCTGTTCTTATTCTGGTTTGAGTTTCAGTTCAGTTGCTGACCTATATGTCCATGTTTGCATCCTAAAAAACAACGAATGGTCACGCTTTTTTTCCCCACCGCTTCGAACTCCTCCTGGTAATGATGGACCATTGTTCCATTGGGATCCATACTGTCTCCTAGTTGGTTCCAATCTATACATGATGTATGTGGTAGGATTTGTGGTTTGCTTCAACATAGATACTTTTGTCTTCTCCACTGTCCAGTTCCCTGTAAGTGTCACTTCCTGCTTTGATTACCACATCTCTAGGAGCAGTTCAGGTATCATATCATTTGTTCACAGTGACAATCTATCACTTCGCACATGGAGATTATCATCACGAGAGCATGAAGAAACAGCATGGTTTCCTATGTCAGAGATAAACCTTGCATCATCCTTTGGAAGCCGCTGTCAGCATCCCATGTGGCATCAATTATTCCTTGGAGTTGATTTAGACGATGGCATTCATTCTATGCAAATCAGGTCATCTAGCATAGATTCGTCCTTTGTCTTCCTGAAATTCAGCTTTCATCATGCAATTTTCATTTTGGAGAACTCAAGCGGCAACGTACATGAGGTGCAGTTCCTTGATGAAGATGGCGCTCTAAGGTCTATTGTTTCTCTTACAGAGCATTGGCCACCAGTGGTTAATATGCCTAATCATGATGCACCATAGAGATAAACATGGCAATGGGCGTGACACCTGTGTATCTTCCTATTCAAATTTATCTTTCAGTATTGTCCAATGTAATATCTTATTATGTTCCTGGTTTGTAATCTCCGAATACTATTCGACTTAGTAATCCCAATGTATTTTTAGTCTTTGCTTTCCTATACATAATCCATTTAGCGAGAAGAATCATTTTCAAGCTCATTTTGTTGCACCACGTATTTAAATGTATTGAGCATTTGTTCCGAACTTTGAATAGGAAAAAACTGACTATTATGTTGATCCACTTATGATATTTATTTCTGTTGAAATATTTTCGGTGTGAAGATATAACGATATAGAACAGAAAGACTTGTGGAGTATGCCAGTCCAATGTTTTTTTCGAGCTTGACATAATATATCAATTGCTGAAGTCCCGAACTACTTATTGAATTTATTTCTGATTCCGCTAAACATTTAAACACTAAATTTTAAGGGCCTAGCAATGCGGTACAGTTATCCCACATAAACCGCTCAAGCCAATTCAGCGATATATAAATTAAGTGTGCCATGCGTTTTATCAAAGCACTAGGATTCTTTGTGAATGATTGTGAAGTTCATTAGTTTCGACCTCTCAGGGGCGGAACACGCATGAATAAGTTTTTCTATCCTAAGCGATGAAGTGTGGTACACTTTTTAACAAAGTACTAAGATAGTTATGGATGATCTTAAAGTCCTTTCCATTCGTCCTATGAAGTGCGCAACGTGCATGAATAACTTTTTGTATTCTAAGCGTTTAGAATATTTCCTAAGACATTTTGAAACCTATACCTCAAGTGTGCCACACTCCATTAGTTTCATATCATTCCTCACACTCCAGGGCAATTTTCCTAGAGTTATTGAATCGATTTTAATGATGTTAGGGTGATTCCCAATCGAGGTCTGAATTTTGGGCCTTTCATTAATAAAAATGCAATAGGTCCTTCGCGCAGTGTACCTTATGTCCACACACCGCTTTATATGGTTTTAGAAAATTAATGATGTTTTTTTAAGGGCATCCGCACCCAATAGCCATGAAGGGCTCGTTTCGTATACATTAATCGCGCCTCGCAGTTTAGCAAAGTACTGACATTGTTATTGAGCCCTATAAAGTACTTTCAGGTCGACTTCTCAAGTGAGAAACCTGCATTAACAACTTTTCCAGCAGAAAAGGTTGAAATAAAGTCGACAAGCCCTTCGTGTCGAATTAATTAATTGCACCACATGCCTTTTAACAAAGTGCACAATTTGCTATGGATGATCTATCAAGTGTTGGGAAACGTTGCATGTAAAACAAAAAAAAATCCTACTCACAGGCAAGATCTATCCATGGAGAGTTGGTGAGCATTTTCACACCCTTGAAGACCGCTAAGTAAAAGCGTTTATCAACGCGGTTCATGTAGTCATACATTATCACGATCCTTCCCTATAAAATTCTGAACACACGACACCTCTGTGTGCTACAAACGTTCATCTCAATGACGTCCTGACGTCCTCTCCTTCTTCACTGGGAAATTAGTAGATTCGTCCCGCAGCAATACAGAAACTAGACGGGTGATATACTAGATGGCACGGGATTCCTTGGTTAATATTGATGTGTCTTATGTGCTATTCCTGCCCCTATATTTATAAGTTCAGCCCTGGTGGTGCCGGGGCTTGGAGTAAAAGCCTCATCAAAGTGGCTTTTACACGAAAGGAAAGATTCATTCTCTTACTGCGGGACCAGACGCCATGGTTCCCGTTGTCTGGACCCAGACGCCACCGACCGAGGGGATTGACCACTTGACCCAAATAAAGTGTTCTCGTGCCCAAACACTTAGGGAGACATCTTAAACACCTTTGATATCAAACACTATTATCAGCTATATTAATCTTTACCTCCTGAATATTCCGTAGTTCCTCATAATGACCGTGATGTCATCCAGAACTCCGAACAAAATTTGTTCACCAACATAGATAACTCATATAAGACTATATCTTGAACAAATGTTAATCGTGCGGCCCCATACGGGTTTGAATGCTACGTAGACATTACCGATACGCCTATCAGTTCAATAACAAGTAGCCGAACATGGATGACAACATACGTAATTTCCATTGCTATCTTAATTGCTCGAGATTCGATCGTCGGTATCTTCATACCTAGTTCAAACTCGTCACCGGCAAGTCTCTTTACTCGTTCTATAATACATCATCTTGTAATTAAACCGTTAGTCACTTTGCTTGCAAGCTCCTTCTTCTGGTGTATTACGGAGATGGCACAGTGATACCTCTTCTTCACACGGAGTGACAAAATCCAGACTCGACAAATGCAAACCCAGCAGACACATTCGGAGATACATGTAGAGCATCTCAATAGTCACCAAGTTAGGTTGTGACGTTTGTTAGCACACAAGGTATTCCTCCGGTATCCAGGAGTTGCATGATCTCATGGTCAAAGAAACATGTATATGACATTAAGAATGAAGTAGCAATAAACTAAACGATCTAACGCTATGCTAACGGGTGAGTCTTCATCATCAGATCATCCTCCTTATCATATGAATGACCTGACCTCGTTATCAAATGACAACTCATGTCTATTGTTAGTAAAACATCAACCATCTTTTATCAACTAGCTAGTCAGTTAGAAGCTCACTATGTACACGGGATTTGGTTATGTATCCAAACATGTGTTCAAGATTTCGGTCAATACGATTCTAGCATGAATAAAAAACCTTTCATCATGATTAAGGAAATATAATAATAACAATTTTATTACCGCCTCTAGGGAATATTTCCAGCTATCTCCCACTTTCAAATCTAATTAATATAATAATAAGGAATATAATAAGGAAATATTAATTCCCGTAGTTCCCATCAACATATGACCAATACCCAAAAGAGTTTACTAGAGTAAAAAATCTAATTCACATCGCCCACCTAAATATTTCTAAGGTGTGATCATGTTTTGCTTGTGAAATATGGTTTTATTCAACGGGTCTGAGACATCTAGTCCCATTTGTACTTTGCAAGAATCTATGTTTACAATGCTCTGGATAAGGCTACTTTAGCTAATTGCCCCTACATTTATTACGTTTCCATACTGAGACCCAAAGCGATATTTATTGGTGACAAAGCTGTCATCGACTTAACCCTTTAAGACGAACTATTTATCACCTGCATAGCAGAGAAACATCTCGTTTTTTCTTTTAGCATAATTTGTTGAGAGATCTCCAGTTATCCACCCCTGGAGCACTCTTGTATCCCCTTGCTAGACACGTGGCAAGGCACACTCTGGTCTGGTACACAGCATGTCATGTTTTATACTCCCTCTGTCCGGTAATACTTGTCAGAGAAATGCATAAAAATGAATGTATCTAGAACTAAAATACATCTAGATACATCCATTCCTCCTACCAGTGTTTCCGGACGGAGGGAGTAGAACATATGGATGTGGCAGAGGGAATCACTTTCACTATCTCTCTATTTTTATGTTGTGGTTGGTCTTTGAGTCTTACTCAATTTCACACCTTAGAACTCAGGCAAGAACTACCGAGGTCTCAAGCAGCGTTCATTTTGAGCTCGTTCAAAATCATGTCAATATATGTGCTCTGTGAAAGAATTATCAGGCGTCTTGATATATCCCAATACATAAGTAGATCTACCGAGGTCTTTCATTCAAAAAGGTCCGTTAGAACAACTCTTTATGCTTTGCAGAAAATTATAATTCAGTCCTGATAAACAAGTATGTCATCCACATATACTTCAGGAATTGTTGTAGTGATACCACCCAATTTTAACATAGGTACAAACTTCACCATAAGTATGTAATAGAACAATATGCTTTATGTATAGAACAATATGCTTTGATCACCTCATCAAAGCGTATATTATATCTCAGTGATTCTTCCACAAGACCAACAATGGATCGCTGAACTTGCAAAATTACGGTGAATCATATACTTTACACGTGTTCACTTGTACCCTTCGACGATGGCATACTACTTATGCGCTTACATATGTGTGAGCGTAGCTACAGATTGATCGAGTATGAGTCCAAGATGAAGAGAACAACTCCACAATCCAAGAGGTATGCTTGGAAGCGAAGAATGAACTGTCAAGAAGAAGGCGAGGTTCAAGAAGCACCGATGGTAGTCCGCAAGAAGCCACGGTACAAGCCCATGCACATGGCCGAATTCGTCAGTGCACTTGATACCGCGACCACACATGCTTAGGTTACCCGGTTCACAAGGGCTGCCTCTATGGAGCTGTTTGGATTTTCCCATGTAATCCCAATTCTCCACTCCTTAACCGTTAGTCCCGTGGATGTATAAATACTCCTCCCCATTCAGCAATAGCCAATAATAGATCTAAACATTTGAGCTTAGATCATGTATCTCCCTTTGTGGGATTCATCTTGAGAAAGAGAAGACTCCATTGGAGTACAAGACCTCCACTTGTGGAGAAGCATTGCCCAATTGAATCATCAAGACCTCATCTCCTATGGGATTTGGGAAGAACTCTACCTTGTATCTTTCCATTTGATTGTTCACGTATCTTGTGGATCTTGTGTGTTTGTTAGTCTAGTGGATGTTTGATTGAACTTGTTATTGAGTGTTTCTCTTGTGTTTTCATCTCTTGTTCTTGATGGAAAAATGCCCTAGAGGGAATAATAAAGTTGATATTATTGTAATTCCTTAATCATCATAAGGGATTAATATTAATTCCAGGATTGTATTGACCAGAAATTTGAATATATGTGTGAACACATAAACAAATACTGTGTCCCTAGCGAGCCTCTACAAGGTTATCTTGTTTCAAACATAAATGATGATGTTTTTTGTTAAGTCCTTTCTGAAACATAAATATTCAAGTGTCGTCCTAACCGAAGTTGAGAAGTTCTTAGTGGCTTACACATTAAGTGCGCCTCCCTCTTCGTAGAAAGTACTACATAATGGTATGAATGGCGGTAAAGTTCTTTCCGGTTTTCATCACAAGTGCGCAACGTTCATTGAGAACGTTTCAATCCGAACTGACAAAGAGGTGAATAAGCACTTCGTGTCATATTATTAAGTGCACCACATGCCTTGGTGGAGTACTAATGAAGTGCAGAGCATGCATGAATAACCTCTCCTACCCTAAGTGGAAATTTCATTTGCTAAAGCCTTTATAAAGTGCGGAATATGAATAAGCACTGTGCGTCATATAATTAAGTGCACCACATGCATTAGCGAAGTATTCAAGAAGTCGCGTACGTTCGTGAAAAGGTCTATATGTTTGACATATAAAGTGCGGAAGGTAGATGTATAAAGTATCTCACTCAGGCGACGGAGTTCACATGACCTCGAAGTACTCAAGAAGCTTTGTACGCTCACGAAAATTTCTATATGTTTGACATATAAAGTGCGGAAGGTAGATGGATAAAGTGTCTCTATCAGGCGATGGAGTTCACATGACCTCAAATGCGCCACACGCATTTGTAAAAGTTCCATGGAATATTGTGGAAAACGGTGTTTTCATTTCTGGTCGATCTCTAAGTGCGGAAGAATTCAAAGATAACTTTCTATTAATTAAGCCCTACGTGTGCTCCAAGTTAAGTGCGCCATTCTTTCTGGTAAAGTATTGAGATTCATATAAATGACGTTTCAGACATAAATGGCGACGCTCTTTGGTTAGTCCTTCCTGGTCGACATATAAGTGCGAAATTATGCATGAATAAGATTTTCATTAAGCCCCACATGTCGTCTAACTTAAGTGCGACATTCCTTCTATTAAAATACTAAGATTCATATGGACATTGTTAAATTCCTTTCTGTTTGGCAACTCGGGTGTGGAACGTGCGTGAATGATGTTTCAAACATAAATGATGAGGTTCTTTGCTAAGACCTTTTTGAAACCTAAAGATTCTAGTGTCGTCCTAACCATAGTTGAGAAATTTTTAGTGACTTATACATTAAGTGTGCCTCCCTCTTCGTGAAAAGTACTAAGAAAGGTAGGACGGGCGGTAAAGTTCTTTCCGGTTGGCATCTCAAGTGCAGAACATTCATTGACAACGTTTCAATCCAAAATGACAAAAAATTGATTCAGCACTTCATGTCATGTAATTAAGTGCACCGCATGCCTTAGCGGAGTACTTAAGAAAATGTGTATGCTCGAAAAAGTTCTCCATCTATGACATATGAAGTGCGCAGCATGCATGAATAACTTCTCCTACCCTAAGTGGAAAATTCATTCGCTAAGCCCTTTATAAAGTGTTGAATGTGAATAAGCAGTGCGTGTCATATAATTAAGTGCACCACATGCATCAGCGAAGTACTCAATAAGTTGTGTACGCTCGAGATAGTTCTATATGTTTGACATATAAAGTGCGGGAGGCAGATGGATAAAGTGTATCTCTCAGGCGATTGTATCTCTCAGGCGATTGATTTCACACGCATGAGTGTAAGTTCCTTGTAATATTATGCAATACGGTATTTTCATTTATGGTGGAACTCTAATTGTGGAAGAATGCACAGATAACTTTTCCACTAAGCATTACGTGTGTTCCACATTAAGTGCGCCATTCCTTCTAGTAAAGTTCAGAGATTCATATAGATGTTGTTAAAGTTCTTTCTGTTCAGCAAATCAATTGCGAAACATGCATGAATGACGTTTCAAACATAGATGATGAGGTCCTTTGATACCTCCTTTCTGGTCGACCTCTAAGTGTGACATATGCACGAATAAGTTTTACATTAAGCCCTACTTGTCATCTAACTTATGTGCGCCATTCCTTCCAGTAAAGTCATAAGATTTGTATGGACGTTGCTAAAGTTCTTTCTCTTCGGCAACTCGGGTGCGAACGTGCGTGAATTATGTTTCAAACATAAATGATGATGTTCTTTGCTAAGTCTTTTTTTGAAACCAAAAAGTTCAAGTGTTGTCCTAACCAAAATTGAGAAGTTATTAGCGGTCTATACATTAAGTGTGCCTCCCTCTTCGTGGAAAAAACTAAAACATGGTATGAATGGTGGTAAAGTTCTTTCCGGTTGGCATCAAAAGTGCACAACGTTTATTGACAATGTTTCAATCCGAACTAACAAAGAGGTGAATAAGCACTTCGTGTCATATAATTAAGTGCACCACAAGCCTTGGCGGAGTAGTCAAGAACTTGTGTACGCTCGAAAAAGTTCTCTGTGCATAACATATGAAGTGCAGAGCGTGCATGAATAACTTCTCCTACCCTAAGTGGAAAATTCATTTGCTAAGCCCTTTATAAAGTGTGGAGTGTGAATAAGCGATGTGTGTCATATAATTAAGTGCACCACATGCATTAGCGAAGTACTCAAGAAGTCGCATACATTCATGAAAATTTCTATATGTTTGACATATAAAGTGCGGAAGGTAGATGTATAAAGTGTCTCTTTCAGGCAATGGAGTTCACATGACCTCGAAGTACTCAAGAAGTTTCGTACGGTCGCGAAAATTTCTATATTTTTGACATATAAAGTGCGGAAGGTAGATGTATAAAGTGTCTCTCTCAGGCGATGGAGTTCACATGACCTCAAATGCGCCACACGCAGTTGTAAAAGTTCCTTGGAATATTATGCAGTACGGTGTTTTCATTTCTGGTCGACCTCTAAGTGCGGAAGAATGCACATATAACTTTTCAGTTAACTATGCCCAACGTGTGCTCCAAATTAAGTGCGCCATTCTTTCTGGTAAAGTACTGAGATTCATATGAATGATGTTTCAATCATAAATGGTGAGGTTCTTTGGATAGTCCTTCCTGGTCGACGTATAAGTGCGAAATTATGTATGAATAGGTTTTACAGTAAGCCCTACATATCATCTAATTTAAGTGCGACATTCCTTCTATTAAAGTACTAAGATTCATATGGACATTGTTAAATTCCTTTATGTTTGGCAACTCGGGTGTGGAACGTGCGTGAATGATGTTTCAAACATAAATGATGATGTTCTTTGCTAAGTCCTTTTTGAAACCTAAAGATTGTATTGTCGTCCTAACCGTAGTTGAGAAGTTCTTAGTGACTTAAACATTAAGTGCGCCTCCCCTCTTTGAAAGTTACTAAAACCATCATAGGAAGGGCAGTAAAGTTCTTTCTGATTGGCATCTCAAGTGCAGAACGTTCATTGACAATGTTTCAATCCTAAACGACAAAAAATTGATTCAACACCTTATGTCATATAATTAAGTGCACCACATGCCTTAGCGTAGTACTCAAGAAAATGTGTACGCTCGAAAAACTTCTCTATGTATGACATATGAAGTGGACAACGTGCATGAATAACTTCTCCTACCATAAGTGGAAAATTCATTCACTAAGCCCTTTATAAAGTATGGAACATGAGTAAGCAGTGCGTGTCATACAAATAAGTGCACCACATGCATCAGCGAAGTACTCAATAAGTTGTGTACGCTCGAGAAAGTTCTTTATGTTTGACATATAAAGTGCGGAAGGCAGATGGATAAAGTGTATCTCTCAGGCCATGGATTTCACATGACCTCAAATGCGCCATACGCATTAGTGAAGGTTCCTTGTAATATTATGAATTACGGTATTTTCATTTCGGGTGCGAACGTGCATGAATTATGTTTCAAACATAAATTATGAGGTTCTTTGCTAAGTCTTTTTTTGAAACCTAAAAGTTCAAGTGTCGTCCTAACCAAAGTTGATAAGTTATTAGCGGTCTATACATTAAGTGTGCCTCCCTCTTCGTGGAAAGTACTAAAACATGGTATGAATGGTGGTAAAGTTCTTTTCGGTTGGCATCAAAAGTGCACAACGTTTATTGACAACGTTTCAATCCGAACTAACAAAGAGGTGAATAAGCACTTTGTGTCATATAATTAAGTGCACCACATGCCTTGGCGGAGTAGTCAAGAACTTGTGTACGCTCGAAAAAGTTCTCTGTGTATAACATATGAAGTGCAGAGCATGCATCAATAACTTCTCCTACCCTAAGTGGAAAATTCATTTGCTAAGCCCTTTATAAATTGTGAAAAGTGAATAAGCGATGTGTGTCATATAATTAAGTGCACCACATGCATTAGTGAAGTACTCAAGAAGTCACGTACGTTCGTGAATTTTTTTATATGTTTGGCATATAAAGTGTGGAATGTAGATGTATAAAGTGTCTCTTTCAGGCGATGGAGTTCACATGACCTCGAAGTACTCAAGAAGTTTCGTACGCTCGCGAAAATTTCTATATTTTTGACATATAAAGTGCGGAAGGTAGATGTATACAGTGTCTCTCTCAGGCGATGGAGTTCACATGACCTCAAATGCGCCACACGCATTTGTAAAAGTTCCTTGGAATATTATGGTGCACCACATGCATTAGCAAAGTATGCAAGAAGTTATGTACGCTCGGGATAGTTCTATAGGTTTGACATATAAAGTGTGAAAGCTAGATGGATAAAGTTTCTCTATCAGGCGATGGATTTTGCATGACGTCAAATGCGCAACACGCAATTGTAAAAGTTCCTTGGAATATTATGGAATACGATATTTTCAGTTCTGGTCGACCTCTAAGTGTGGAAGAATGCACAGACAACTTATTAAGCCCTACGTGTGCTTCAAATTAAGTGCGCCATTCTTTATAGTAAAGTACTGAGATTCGTATGGATGTTGTTAAAGTTATTTCTGTTTTGCAACTCGAGTGCAACATAAATGATGAGGTTATTTGGTAAGTCCTCCCTGGTCGACCTCTAAGTGCGAAGTCATGCACTAGTAAGTTTACATTAAGCACTACGTGTCGTCTAACTTAAGTGCGTCATTCCTCCTAGTAAAGTACTAAGATTCATATGGACGTTGTTAAAGTTTTGTATGTTCGGCAACTCGGGCGCGGAACGTCCGTGAATGATGTTTCAAACATAAATGTTGAGGTTCTTTTCTAAGTGCTTTTTGAAACCTTAAAATTCTATTGTCGTCCCAACCGACGTTGAGAAGTTCTTAGTGAATTATACATTAGGTGCGCCTCCCTCTTCGTGAACAGTACTACAAAAAATGGTATGAAGGGCAGTAAAGTTCTTTCGGGTTGGCATCTCAAGTGCACAACGTTCATTGACAATGTTTCAATCCGAAATGACAAAAAGGTGAATAAGCACTTCGTATCATTTAATTAAGTGCACCACATGCATTAGCGTAGTACTCAAGATCCTGTGTACGCACGAAAAAGTTCTCTATGTATGACATATGAAGTGCGTAGCGGCCATGAATAACTTCTCCTACCCTAAGTGAAAATTTTCATTTGCTAAGCCGTATATAAAATGCGAAACGTGAATAAGCACTGCGTGTCATATAATTAAGTGCATCAAATGCATTAGCGAAGTACTCGAGAAAATTCTATATATTTGACATATAAAGCGCAGAAGGTAGATGGATAAAGTGCCTCTATCAGGAGATTGATTTCGCATGACCTTAAATGCGCCACATGCATTTGTAAAAGTTCCTTTGAATATTATGGAACATGATATTTTCACTTCAGGTCGACCTCTAAGTGCGGAAGAATTCACGGATAACGAGTCCATTAAGCTCTATGTGTGCTCCAAATTAAGTGCGCCAACATAGTAGTAGTATAGCTTGTTGGAGTAAAACATGTACTTTTGATTTTATTTACCAAAAATCCTGGTTCATCACATGGTTTTGTTATCATAACTCTGTTTCATCAAGTTTTATTCTGAAAGTGATATGAGATTTTAGCCAAGCTGTTTTTAAATTTTTGAGCAGGCATGTAATTCAGGCAATAGCTGAGCTCCCAGCCTCCTTAGACTGGCATGGGCACATCAATAAGGGCATGGAGCCCATCAAAGAGGAGGTCGGAGCGGCGTTGGACCAGGATCAACTCATCTAAATCAAGCGGCCGGCTACGGCTGGGAGTCCCCAACGCTCCACCTGGAAGGCGTCGGCTGGGAGCTGCGACAGCTCCACATGCAATGGTTGGCCGGGGACCAGACCTCGACAGGAACGTGTTGCCCTTTGAGCCGGTGCAGAGCGACAAGTTCGTAGCATCGTTATAGTTTTTTGCACAAAGATAGACCTTGTAGTACTACAGATCAGGTGAAACACATCGATGTGGCACTGGTACTGAACTGAAGCAATGATTTGTTCAACAAAATATGATCCAAATAGAAAATGAGTGCGCATATTAGTTTCTATAACAAGGAATCATCGCCGGTTTTGTGCCATTCATGTGTTTTTCCCTATATATAGGATTGCTCTTTCATTTTGGTTTGTCAAGATATGAAATAGTTGTGGTGGTTAATATCTCTGTAGGTGTTCTTTGACCTCGAGAATGGCAACCAGGAGCTCAAGAGCGACGTCAAGGACCTCTACATCAACCTCGGGCAAGTAAAGACATGTTTGAAGTGGAAATGTATCCATTACCATTAGTTGTTGTTGTCAACGATTTTTTTGGAGAAGAACTAATAGTATGATAGTGAAGTAATCTAATTCAATTTCCTTTTTCGTTGCAACCACTTAATTTCAATCGGGTCAAAATAAAAAATCAAAGACAATTTTTTCAGCCATAAGTAGAACACCGGAGCTAATTGATACACCATTTTGAAAATTGATACACTGTTGCAGGGAGAGCAGCACACGCAGCAGTGGTCAAGGGCTTAGTGCCTGTTGACCTCATCCGTGGCCGCTGTTGGTCGGTGAAGGAGGCATGCATGAGGTGGTGCAAGGGCATGCTGGTGACGGAGTCGCGCATCATGAGGCCGGGTGAGTAACGCTCGGGAACTGTCGGGCGCTCAGACTGACGCAGGATTGGGTTGGCGCGGTGACTCAAGGAGGAGGATGTAGTTATGGGGGAGGGAGTGACGACGGAGGGGCTTTGATGGCCCAACGAGACCCTACATCATAATCAAGGAGGACCCTACATCTAAAGAAAACAGAGTAGTCTATATCATTAGTCTATTACTGGATTTCTAGAAGAAGGAAAAAGGGAGAAATGGTTGTTTCTGCTGCTCTACATTTGCTTTAAAATTGGTGTACATATATCAAGAAGAACTTGGTTGCAAAAGTGATCAAACATAACATTCAACACAAACACATTGGTTTTGTAATTAAATGCCTAAGGTCTTATAATTTTGGATTAAATTGTTTGATTATACAATCAGTTCACATTATTTGGTGTAGCATGCTGTTTAACATTTTAGAGTTCCATCCTTTTTAGTAACGAAATAATGATGAACTCATATTAGTGGATCCATAAAAGTGTATGCTATTAGTTTGACGAGGTTATATAGCAAGGCAATTCTTATTTGACGAGAATAATGAAAAACCAAGAAGCAAAAGAAGATAAATTTGGAAAGAAGAGATAATTTTTCGCTCGAGGGTGGGGCTATAAGGAATCCGTGGCACGAGTAAACAAAAGCATCTTGGTCGCCATATAGAAAAACATCTTGGTTGCCTCCTCTCTATCTCGCCCATCTTGTTGCCAGGCATGGAAGAGAGGAGGGAGAGCCGAGGAGCATGGTGGCCTCTGGCTGTTGCCCGGGAAAAGGTAAAGGTCGTGGCACGACTTCCCGTCGCAATGCCGCTGCTCCTTGCGTGCTTGTTTCCCTCCTTACACCCCCACGTCCAACTCGATCTTCGGCTGCCGCAACGTCGTAGATGACCAAGTCTAGCGCCCGCGCCCACCGCCATCTTGTGAATGGCCAACTGATAGCCGATGATGGGGAAGGTTTCGATAGTATGATAGTATGATGTGTGTTAGCTGATTGTCAAGAAAAAGATGTGAGTTAGTTGAGACGGCTTTATTCTTGGTTATTTTAGCTCCGTGAGTAGCATCTTAAATTTTTCCAAAATCCCGTGGCAACGCACGGGCGTTTTACTAGTATTATTAGTTGCTCAAATGAATATGTCTAGCACTAAAATACATCTAATATATCTGTTTGAGCAACACATAATATGAATGGGAGGGATTAGGTGTAAATTGGAAGTGGCGGCCCCGGCAAGGCCTCGCTACTCGCTAAGACTATGTCCGAAACGGGGATGACATGGCTTGCAGCCGTGTAGCCAGTAGAGAAAGAGAAGAAACTTGATCGACGCGAGTGGATGGCCTTTTAGCTCCGGCTCCCACTCGGATTAGATAGCTACCTCGGTGGAGGTGGAATGGAAATATTATGCGGTACACAATATGTCAAGGCTGAGATTTGACCCTTCGGCAATGGAGAGATACACTCTGGGCCCACTCAATATTACGGTATCCAACATCGTGTGGCAGGTATAGTGACTAAGGTGTTAGTCGCGAGGATACCGGGATAGAGAGATACACTAAGGAGTTTTAGAATCAAAATTAGGATGTCGTATCCCTTGTTTGTAGGAGGGTTTCTGACGAAAGGAACAATGCTCTACTAGCCCCTTATTTTGCCAAGGATGTTCGTATGGCTCTATTTGATATTGGTGCTTCAAAGGTTTTGGAACTTGATGGGCTTTATGTAATTTGCAATCTGAATTGCGACCTATTCTCTTTCAATACTATGATTTTTTTCCATAAAAAAATACTAAGAAATTCCATTCCCATTAGAATATTCATTGACATGTAAAAAAGAGGAAAGCTCTAATATGATAGAAAATAATAATCTATTTTAACCCATTTGCGAGAAAGCGTGAACTAAGAGACTTGAAATTTTGACTTGAACAATAAGAATTTACGATTTGTATAGTCGGATTGAAATTAGCAAGTAAATTGGTTGTCTTATTTTTAATATAAAGTATTGCAATATCTATGAATTACAAAATTCATTTAAGTGAAAAAAAGTGCATTACAGGCGTATGATCATTACCCATCAAGAAGGTTATTCTATTCCACTTCTATACATATAAAAAAACTAAAAGAGAATACATAATAATACAGTGAAACATTTATAGAACACTTATACCAAGCACACGCAAGGGAAAACATAGACGGGCAAGTGAAATCCAATCCACAAAATAATTTAATCCATCGAAGATCAGTGTATCGATTGCTCCTAAAGATGGGAATGCGAAAGAAGATGTCGATGGATTCTATAGCGCGAGCATGCGGTGCACCCCCTAGGGTCTGCTAGACTGCTCCCGGCTAGTTGGCGGGCGGCTTGGTGAGGTCATCGGATTTCTTGGTGTGTGTGGCGAGGTTGTAATTCCAGAGGAGTCATTATTACAAGGCATAAAGAGGGAGGTCATAAGCGCCTATACCTTAAAATAGTTTTTTGATGGATTCAGAAGACATATCTTGTAGAAAGTGTGTGCATGACCATGAGTCATTGTGTTATATCTCATCTACACCTAGTGTGAACATTGTTTAATAGATTGTAGCAGCAGTAGTAGCAATTCATGTTGTTTTCGATCATAGAACAGAACGGAAGAACTTGTATTTTGCACAATCATTTAGTTTCAGCTCTGTTTGTTCCATGATCTTAATCAGATTTCCAAACATAATAATGAAACATCTGTCACATAACACGTTGTCACACTGACAAGCAGTCTGTTTAAAAAGATATGGAATTCAAGGATCATCGTTATATTTCCAATACACATCAAGACATTGAGTTTATGTCCGAAGTGCTTTGATTTGTTAAGCTACTCATCTAAACCACGATTCAAATGTTCTGTTGCATTGTTTCCTGATGTGTCCAAGTACGCCACACTTCCCGCACTTTGGTTCTTTCCTCTGCTTCTTGTTTGATCCGTCATTTGTTGGGCACTTCCCAGAGTTGTGTCCCTTTCCCCTGCAAGTTTTACAAAACTTGGTTCTTGGATTGCTCACTTCATAGCCTGGCCTAGATCTTGCGTTGGTAGGTCGCCCACGATCTCTCTTGCGAGATTCTATCCTCATTAATGATTTGAGATTAATATCACCTGCATCAACCCCGTTGATATCAATGTTTTCTTTACCTAGTATATCCTCTAGTCCTTTGCTATCTTTCTCAGTTGCTTTTTCTTTGAGATCATCCTTTGCAGCTGACAGCCTTACCATTGCAAGGTCGAAGGCCTCAGGGTTGCTGTCACCCATCCTTACAATATCAAGAGCTGTTGTGTAAACTGTTGTATGCCTGAAGGTAGTTGATTCCAGGATAGGGCTGTGTCCCTTATATATTTTCAAGTGCTCAGGTAAATCTTCACATGCATTTTTAGTCCACCTCCTCATGATGTGCTCTTATGGTATCTTCGTGAATTTCAAGTGTGCCATTACCTGAAACATTAGTTAGCACGTTTTAAACAGATTCAGTAATGGTCTTCAAATTCTAACATAAACTTTTAAGGAAAACATTTTACCCGGATCGCATGGCAGCAGAGCAAACCCATATGATCATACATTCCACACTCACATTTGAAGATATTCTCAGGTTGATGCACTTTGACATTGTAAGATGTTTTTGACCAGCTCTCTCTCCGCTCTGCAAAAAGGTGTGTGACACAATATGTATCGTTTATGACCAGAGTGTTCTCGATGTAGTAGGATGCAGATTTGAAGCATGCTTCTTGGAACTATTTGAATAGTGCAGGTGTGTAAACCTTCGCAGCATGCCTCTCCATAGGCAAACCGGTCTTGAGCACTGTGCTCACCTATATTAAGAACAACGAAAATTATAGTCAGAATTGTTTGTCCCAACAGTTAGAAAAAGTAAGCTAAGTACTTAGTATTTAGTACAGTTAAGGCCATTAAACACACCAAGTGGCTTTTCTTCTCAGCAAAATTTTCTTCTGAATCATGGTCGAACTGAAGTTTCTGGTAGTTCCTAACAAACCTGTGCATTGAGGCACCAGCAGGTACAAAGTTCTTCAACATGTGGTTAGCGCTCTCTGACCGTTGGGTGCTTGTCATCCTCGTGCAGAATACACCTGCAAAATATGGCTTTGCCCATTTCTGTCGGAGCTCGTATATCTGTGTCAACATTGGGTGTTCCTAAAGACCATACTTTTGAATCAACTTTGCCCAAGCTGCTTCGAACTCTTCTACAGTGAGCATATATTCCAATATCTTGCGTAGTTCATCCCTGAAATCTTTTTTCTGTGTGTATACAGAGCCAAGGGATTCCTTTGCACGACGCAGCACATGCCATTTGCACCACCGGTGCTTCGTTCCAGGCAATACTTTAGCAATAGCCAACTCCATGGCACGGCATTGGTCTGATAGGAATTTTATGGTCAGTACGTGATAATGAAGGTACAAGATAAATTACATGTTTTGAAATGCATTAGGAGGCTCCAATTATTTACTGTTAGGATAGTTACCGATGCTTTACCTCCCATTAATGACACAAATTCCTTGAATACCCACTCGAATGATTTTTGCTTCTCGTTCCTCATCATAACGCCTCCTAATATTATGCTCTGGAAATGATGGTTGACCCCAACAAATAGTCCGAATGGCATATCGTACTGGTTTGTACGATATGTTGTGTCAAATGTGATTGCATCGCCAAACATTTTGTATTGGTATCTACTCCTTCCATTTGTCCACATAAGAGCCGGAATCTTGCTGTCGCCGTCGACAAGAACACTGTCAGCAAACATTGGGTCATTCTTCTTAAGTTCATAGAAGAGCTGAACTGTTTTCCTTATGTCATCATCTGCAGTTTCTTGGTTCATCCTCTTGCACATGTACGTGAGAGCTCTCTTGTTGAATGGTACACTCTCCATTGATGCAAAGAAGCTTGCGATGACACAAAAAACCTTGGTTATCCCAATGTTGTTGCTCCTCAAGTGCTTGACAATATCTTTTGTGTGTGTGTCAATGTTCCTGTGTGATGGCCAATGTAGTTTCTCGCCACACAATGAGGACAAATGGTGGTTGTGTTCAGATCTAAAATCATGTATATACCATCCATTGTCGGCTGTGCGGTGTAGCCTGATCAAGGCTTGGCAGTTGCTGGCTACTGACTTTGTGTTTTCTCTCTTTGGCCTTCCCTGAAATTATAACGGTAGCGCAACATTAGTATTTTTAGTGTCTAAGAAGCATGTCATCCAAAGAATCACTTGATGCTGTCTATACTCACCGCACAGCCGCAAACGATGTCCTGAACGGTTCTGCTCTTCTTTGCATTTTTCCTAGATTGACCATATCTGATGCCAAACCCAATCTCCCAAGAATAAAGATTATAAAATTCAAATGCCTCCGCAAATGAGTCGAACTCTCTTCCAATCTCAGGGGCGACAACTTGTCCAGACTTCCTTTGAACAAATTCACGCATTGCTTTTTCGAGAACACAGACCCTTCCCTGTTTAGGCTGCCGCTGATCTGGTATTTTCCCACGACGTATCCTGACAGAAATGAAAGTATGCTTCTCAGGGAAAGAATGAGTTATGTGGTGAATCTTATCTGCATTTTCATGAAAGAGTAAGTTTCAATATGATTTTTGCAGAGCTATTTGGAGTCCTAGATGACCATAAAAAGCTGTCACAACCCATAATTCCTCGCATGTAAAACTAACCATACTGCACATACAGCAGTTACCAGTTCATGGAGTTCTGAACTTTATGGCTGCTCAATGTTATATGATTAACGAGATATGCACACAAGCTACAAATGGTTCAGACCAAAAAGTTCAGTATGTAACCCAGATTAGAATCCAAAGTCCAAAAAATAGATTCAGTCCCAGCTTCCTCTACTGCAATGTAAATATTGCAGTGATTGGAGTTGCATATAGACACAGTTTCTTTCACTGAAAAAACCACCATGTTGACTGTAATTGCTGATAAGTTAGTGTAGTATGCAACTCCTTGTAATCGGTAACCACAAAGCATTCAACAGGATGCAAAGGAAAAGAACATGGAGACCTAAGCGGCAGATGTGGTTACCTTCTCTTCCATGGACATTGGTCAGGACGAGATTGGTCTGACTGAACCAGGTTTGGCTTGTTGGTTTGCTCTGACAGCGGCGACTCCAAGCATTCATCTCCTGACCAAGTGTATCCATCGAGCTCTGGCGTTGGCGAGCGGAGCTTGGCATCGTCGTTCTCACAATTCACCTCGCCGTCGGCCTCATAGATGGGGGAAGTTGGATCTGGTATGGTGGGAGAGGACTGAAATTGATCCTCGGTGTCGATGCCGCCCCCGCAATGGTTTCCGCCCTCCGTCCAGTCTGTCTCTCCCACATACTCTTGTTCTTCTTGCTGGGTCCAACAGAGATTTGGATCTTGGGAAGGGATGGAGGAGAAGCTGTCCGCCGAAGGGCATGTGAGATGAATCATTGAGGAACAAAGATTTGAATGGATTGCCAATGGGTTTGAGCATACCTTAGAAGTATTTGGGTGAATGATCCAGGCGCGAGGACCATCCGTGGCGGCGGCGTATCCATCGCCGGACGGGAGATCTTTTGCAGAATTCTCTCCGAAATCTTGAAGCTCTAGTCAGGAACTGGGAGCTGTTCAAATTTTGAATGGTTTGCTCCTCCCACAGGGTGGGGTCGTTTCCATAGCACAGGTATGGGCCGCCGCTCGTATCTGAATACGTATGGTAGGAATGGTCTCTGTATTCCTGGCGTATTGGTTTAGGAAAAGATGCGAGGTGGGGTCGGATAGAATTGCCACATGGGCTGCGGGTCCGGTTGGTGTGGATCCACACGCGCTCGCGAGCGGTTGGGATAGCCGCTGTGAATGGAACGCGAAAGTAAAAGGCTTTATTGCATTAGGAAACCCAGCCCACTTCTTGTTTACATCTTCTTCACGTACAGTAAACAGGGGGAATGGCCATGGCACACATCAAGCCACCATGGCCGCCCCGGGGGTTGCGTGTCTGCCATCCCGTGACTCCCCCAGTGGATAAGACCACCCCCGCCATCCTCTCGAAACCGTAGCTGCCTGCTCGTCCCATTCTTTCGCTCCCTCACGCCGCTCCCCTTGTTCCCACGCTGCCTCGAGCGCGTCCATGGCCGCGCTTCCACCGTTCCCATGGCCGGAGCTGTCCCCGACCCGCGAGGATATGCTCTAGAGCTCCACCGGCCTATTCTGCATCGCCTACAACCTCCGGTTTGAGCTGGAGCCCTCCACAACCTCGCCATCTGGTCGTCTTCCCCGCCACGGCCGCCGCCGTTCGTCGTTGGATTTGTCTCCTCCGGTCCACCTCCGGCCTTCTCGACTGCGCCATCGAGCTCGCAGTGAGCTCCTCTGCAGACCCCCTTTTTTCCTTCCGTTCGTCACCGTTTGCCGTTGTCCCCAAGCTCGGCCGTCCTCATGCATGGCCATGCTCAAGTTTCCGCGTACGTGTGTGCCCCCGCGCCGGGCGCGCCTTAGCCGTCCGCCGCCACGCTCCTGCTGCTTGCTAGGTGCGCTGCTGCTTCGTGGCTTAAACGCTGCTGCTGACGCCCGCTGTCGTAGCCGCCCACCGCTGTTGCCTGCTGCTGCTGCTCCTTGTTGATGTCGCTGCTACTGCGTGTGCACGTCGCTGCCCACTGTGGTCCGTGCTTGCTGGCCGTGACCTGCGCGCCATGCCTATCGCTGTTCCCGGCCGCCCTTGATGCGCTCCCCTTGTGCCTGCAGTTGGCCGTGTCCATGGCGCCGAGCGCCTGTGCGTACATGTGTGCCCAAGCACCAGTGAGCCGTAGCTGGCGCTATGCCTGATGAGGCCGACCCATTTTAGTTAGGGATTGATTAGTGGTTAGGCTAGCGTCTTGACCGCATGACTAATGGACCCTATTCACTTAATTAGTCCATTGAACAAATTACAATAACTTGTGTCACTCATGAGTGGGCCCCACCTGCAGTTTGACCAGTCAAGTTTGACCAGTCAACAGTCAATATGTTGACCGCTAACTGGACTGCTGACTCAGCCCCTGGACCGCATTGTCAGCCTCTGCTGACTGGGCAGTTGACCCAGTCAACTGGCCCCACCTGTCAGCCTCATGAGCACCTCTTTGGGTACACTTATGTGTACCCATAGCATTTATTATTTAAATGAAATTCGAATTAAATTAAATCCAATAATTTTAAAAAATGATTAAAACTTTGAAAAATCATATAAAATAATCCGTAACTCGAATGAAAATAATTTATATATGAAAGTTGCTCAGAACGATGAGGCGAATCCGGATACACACTATGTTCGTCTGCCACACGTTCCTAGCATAGCAAACATGCAACCTTCCCCCTCCATTTCATCTGTCTGAAAATGCCAAACGCCGGGAACACTTTCCCGGATGTTTCCCCCCTTCACCGGTGTCACCTCATACCGCGTCAGGTCACCCCTAGCACAACGTAATGCCGCATCTTGCTTTTTGTTACATTGATTGCTCTGTTATTTATTGTGTTCCCCCTCCGTTACTTCTTTCCGGTAGACCCCGAGACTGCCAGAGACCCCCAGTACGACTACGGTGTTGATGACCCCTCCTTCTTGCCAGAGCAACCAGGCAAGCCTCCCTTGATCACCAGATATCGCCTACTCTCCTCTACACTGCTTGCATTAGAGTAGTGTAGCATGTTACTGCTTTCCGTTAATCCTATTCTCATGCATAGCCTGCCATTGTTGCTACAACTATTGATACCTTACCTGCAATCCTAAATGCTTAGTATAGGATGCTAGATTATCATCAGTGGCCCTACACTCTTGTCCGTCTGCCATGCTATACTACTGGGCCGTGATCACTTCGGGAGGTGATCATGGGCATATGCTATATACTTTATACTGTTACATTACTTATGATACTGTTCGGAGATGGGGGCTGAAGGGGCAGGTGGCTCCATCCCGGTAGAGGTGGGCCTGGGTTCCCGACGGCCCTCGACTGCTACTTTGTGGCGGAGCGACATGGCAGGTTGACACCACCTAGGAGAGAGGTGGGCCTGGCCCTGGTCGGCGTTCATAGATACTTAACATGCTTAACGAGATTTTGGTATTTGATCTGAGTCTGGCCACTGGCCTATATGCACTAACCATCTACGCGGGGACAATTATGGGCACTCGACGTCATGGTATCAGCCGAAACCTTCGTGACGTCAGCGACTGAGTGGCGTGCGCCGGGTTGGACCGTGTAATGCAACTTCCTTTGTAATGGAGGTTGCTAGGTATGCTCTCCGGCCGCCCTCGCAACATGCTGGTGTGCAATGGGCGATGGGCCCAGACCCCTGCGCCACAGGATTTAGACCGGTGTGCTGACCTCTATGTTGTGCCTAGGTAGGGCTGCGACGTGTTGATCTCCCGAGGCCGGGCATGACCCAAGAAAGTGTGTCTGGACAAAGGGGATCGAGCGTGTTGGGAAATGTGGTGCACCCCTGCAGGGAAGTTGATCTATTTGAATAGTCGTGTCCCTCGATAAAAGGACGACCCGGAGTTTTACCTTGACCTTATGACAACTAGAACCGGATACTTAATGAAACACACCCTTCCAAGTGCCAGATACAACTGGTGATCGCTCTCTCACAGGGCGACGAAGGGGGGATCATCGGTTAGGATTATGCTATGCGATGCTACTTGGTGAACTTACCATCTACTCTCTTCTTCTGCTGCAAATGGAGGTTACCAGAAGCATAGTCTTTGATAGGACTAGCTATCCCCCTCTTATTTCCAGCATTCTGCAGTTCAGTCCACATATGATAGCCTTTTCCATTTGATACCAATGCATACATATGTAGTGTAGCTCCTTGCTTGGGAGTTCTTTGGATGAGTACTCACGGTTGCTTTGCTCCCTCTTTTCTCCCTTTCTATACCCGATTGCTGCGACCAGACGATGGAGCCCAGGAGCCAGACGCCACCGTCGACGACGACTCCTACTACTCTGGAGGTGCCTACTACTACGTGCAGCCCGCTGACGACAACCAGGAGTAGTTTAGGAGGATCCCAGGCAGGAGGCTTGCGCCTCTTTCGATCTGTATCCTAGTTTGTGCTAGCCTTCTTAAGGCAAACTTGTTTAACTTATGTCTGTACTCAGATATTGTTGCTTCCGCTGACTCGTCTATGATCGAGCTCTTGTATTCGAGCCCTCGAGGCCCCTGACTTGTAATATGATGCTTGTATGATTTATTTTATTTGTAGAGTTGTGTTGTGATATCTTCCCGTGAGTCCCTGATCTTGATCGTACACGTTTGTGTGTATGATTAGTGTACGGTCAAATCGGGGGCGTCACACCCACATTGGGCGAGAATGGCACTGAAGCGTGGCAACTCGATGCTTGACGTACTCCCTCACCACCATGGGCGCAGTCACACCAATGTCCTGCAACCACCGCAGCCTGGCCCTGACGGGGGCGAGGCAAGGGCTCGCGAGCCTCTGGTGACCACACCGGAGCTTGGAGCAGAGGGTTGAGCATGTCGGCATCAACAAACACCCATCGCATGCAGAACTCGCTCCCGGATGAAGGGATCTCGAAGTCGATCCCCATGCCTGCCGTCGCAGCCACGGCCTGGAAGCCCACACACCCTGAGCTCTGCCGGGCACCGATGAGATGCAGCGAGAAGAAGTGGCGGAGGAGCGCCACGGAGGGGGTGATGCCCACCATGGCCTCACACACAAAGGCAAAGACGGCAAGAAGGGTCACGGATTGAGGGTCAAGATGGAGCATGTGGATCTGATAGTGTCGAGCACCGCATTGAAGAAGGCGGAGAAGGGAGGAAGTAGGCCAGCCTAGAGGGCGTCAATGAAGATCGGGACCTCGGTGACTGCCCGAGCCATGCTGGAGCGAGACGCAGGCCAGGCCGGCGTCTCTCCCCACTCGTTGAAGCTAGAGGCGAGCATGGGGCGCACCTTGCCCATGGCCTTGTTGTTGAGCACCCGAGGCCGGTTGAGCGCCGACTCGAGGATGGAGGCGCAGTTGGTGAGGACAGAGGTTTCTTCCCCTTGTCGGCTTGTTTCGGCGCCATCGCGGTGAAGCGGGCGGAACACTGGTCGGATTGGGAAGGCGGAGCAGGGCGTCGGGGAAGCAGGGAGATTGGAAGAGCCAGGCGTGGCGACGGAAGAATAACTGTGTAGGCCGCAGGGGCCGCATAGCCAGGCGGATTCAAAGGCAGCATGGGGAAGTGGAGACGCCCACGTCTAATCAACCGCCATGCGTCAACCAAGGTCGCAGGCTTTTGGGGGCTCGCGGTGCTCCGAACTTGACCCTTGGCTTCGCCACAAAGCCAAGCCCGAGTGCACCTTGGGCCCGGGGGCTACTATCGGCGTTCTGGGAACGGGGGTCCCCAGACTTGCCTGCCTGCGGCCCGCGGCATGGCGGAGCCAGCAGGCCGTACGGCCCATCTTCATCAACAAGCATCCAAACCCTCACGAGGGGCCAAGCCTCACGAGGCGGACGACGCAAGACCTCCTCTGGAGTGGCCTAGCCAGGAAGGCTCACGAGGATCGGAGATATCAAGGCGGGGCAAACCTCGCGAGGCTCTCGTGAGGTGAGCCATGACGATCGACACCGGGAGGGCGCCAGGCGGACGCCAGCGCGTGCAGCGTCCTTGTTTCCTCTTTAGTGCAAAGGGGGCAAGCGCAGCCACGGGGTACCGAGGCCTTGGGCAAAGGTTTCCATTTCGGTGCAACAAGCCCAAGACCATGGACTGCAAGGCGAAGGTCATTGTGGAGCCCATGACGGCGTCACCCCAGAGCCTTTCACAGGCGCATACTACCTTTTGTCAGGATAGCTTGTACTAGTTGTCCCCCTTCAAATTAGCCCACCATTGTTGGCTCCCTTCCCGCTCGATATTTGGGAAGAGGACCAGGGCCTCTATAAATAGGACTAGCCACCATAGCAAGGGGGAAAAGACCCGGAGATACACACAAGTCCATACGTACAAGAACACCTCAACCTCAGGAGGCTGTTCTTCCCTTGTACTATTCATCATCAACCCAAGAGGCAATCCACCACCACCACACTGGAGTAGGGTATTACACCACAACGGTGGCCCGAACCAGTATAAACCCTGTGTCTTTCTGTGTTGCGAGTTCGTCGAGTTCGTCCGCAAGATCTTAGCGAGCTAGAGCGTAGATCGGTAGGAGGGAAAGACTTCGCGCGCACCCCAGTGTTCGAACCTTAAGGGTTAGCCAGAACCCCTCATCCGACACATTCGCATATTGCTAGCCTATGCCAACCATCACAACATCCTCCTGTACCAAATGGATGTGAAGAGTGCTTTTCTCAATGGCAAGATTGAAGAAGTGTATGTTGCACAACCACCTAGCTTTGAAGATCCAAAATGTCCTGATATGGTATACAAGCTCAACAAGGCACTATATGTCCTCAAACAAGCCCCTCGTGCTTGGATGACACACTCAAAGACTTCTTGAAGAGCAAAGGCTTCAAACGTGCTTCCCTGGGTCCCATACTCTTCAGGAAGCCATATGATGGAGAATTCTTTGTATGTCAAATCTATGTGGATGACATTATCTTCGGCTGCACTAACAAGAGATATAGTGATGAGTTTGGACACATGATGCAAGAGCAATATCAGATGTCCATGATGGGTGAGCTGAAATTCTTCCTAGGTCTTCAAATCCGTCAGCAAAGCAATGGCATCTTCATATCACAAGAAAAGTACCTCAAAGATTGCCTGAAGAAGTTTGGAATGCAAGACTGCAAAGGATACACGACGCCAATGCCAACCAAAAGTCATTTGGGTCCCAACGACAATGGTAAAGAGTTCGATCAAAAGGTATACTGCTCCATGATTGGTTCTTTACTCTATTTGTGTGCATCTAGGCCAGATAAAATGCTTAGCGTTTGCATGTGTGCCCGATTCCAAGCGGCACCAAAGGACTCGCATCACTTAGTTGTGAAGCGAATTCTTTGATATTTGGCTTACACCCCAACACTAGGCTTATGGTATCCAAAGGGCTCAGAATTTGATCTAGTTGGATTCTTAGATGCTGATTATGCTGGTGACAAGGTTGATCGCAAGTACACATCAGGCACATGTCATTTTCTTGGACGATCTCTTGTCTGTTGGTCTTCAAAGAAGCAGAACTGTGCATCTCTCTCCACTCCTGAATCTGAATACATTGCGGCTGGATCTTGCTGCGCTCAGGTTCTGTGGATGAAGCAAACACTCAAGGACTATGACATCCACCTGAAGCATGTGCCACCCTACTGCAACAATCAAAGCGCCATCAAGATTGCCAATAACCTAGTTCAGCATTCGAAGACAAAGCACATTCAGATCCGTCACCATTTTCTCAGAGATCATGTCGTGAAGGAAGATATTAATATCATTCACATCAACACTGAAGAGCAATTGGCAGATATCTTCACAAAGCCCTTGGATGATAAAAGGTTTTGCAAGTTGCGGTGTGAGCTAAATATCTTACAATACTCAAATGTCCTGTAACTGGACACACATCCTAACGCTTATGCATGTTGATGACTTAGATGTGCAACACACAAAGTAACGTATATCTTCAACCAATGAAGACATACACTCTAAGTGTGAATACATTAATGCGGAATTTGACTTCGGAGCTCCACGATAATTGTGCGTCGTGTCTGAGTCTAATACTTCATATACGATGGGTGACGCCACCACCACAATCTTTCAAAAGTGTTACTTGTGCCGTCATAATTGCATAGTCTTCGCATTTAGTTTATCTTCAACACTGATTTGACTTCAGGTTTATTTTCGCAATGTTGAGTTGGCCCGATATATATATATATATATATATATATATTCGTGTTCTGTCCTCTACATCATTCACTTATAGCTATGTCTTCATGATTGAATTTTTATTAATCTAAGTGAATGTGATCGGACCCTAACCTCTTTTGTGCTTCTACCTCAAATTCTATCTATCCAAATCATATGCATCCTAGTGAAACATGTCGCTTGTCTTCTCTGAGTCTTTGTCAGCAGAACACTAAGTGACAAACATTTAAATGTGTTTTTAATGCCATATCCTTTTTGCCTGAAAACCGGAGAAGCCAGAACAACCACCCGACAATCCAGGCGTGCGTGGGCACATGGAACAACTTTCTATAAGTTGCATGCATGCCACGTGTACCTCAGATGTGAACCGCCAGGGGCACCTGCATAATTGCGCTGTGCCGTCCTTGTCCTTATAAATACACAACTCGTCGCGGTCATTATCTCTTCTTCCACCTCTCCAACTCGCACAAACCCTAGCGCCTCTGCTAGCTCGTGTCAACACCGGAGACGAAACGCTTAGCTGCCGTGACTTCTTCGACGCCATCCTCACGTCGCTCGCGGACCTCATCCTCTGCGCTGTCGCTGTTGGTGTCTTCTGCCGCCAAGTTAGGGCATGAGAGATTGAACTGTTCGGCCTCTCTCTCCACCTCGTCTAGTAGTTCGTCAAGCGGTAATTAAATCTCACTTTTTACTCTGTTCTAGATCCGTTAGATCCATCCACTTCAACCATAAGTGGTTTCTTCACTTCCAAATATGGATCCATCCTTATCTGCATCTCATATCATGCCAAGTATATTCACTTATGCTTCATAACTAGTTAGATTCCTCACTTGTACTTATTCATGGATTCGTACAAATCTGGAACCGACTCTCTTGAAATAAGTGAATGTCTTCGCGCTATGAGGTCAATGCCTTCAAAACTGATTTATCTTCAAAATCTTCTGAGAATGCATATGACCTCTTCCCCTTCCCTCGCATCTCTAATGTTGTCACAGGTACATGTCCGGGGGAGAATCCCTTGGTTCTCATAATCTGCATTCATTTGAAGAGTTCTTACAGTGTCATATTCACTAACCTGAAGCCAGTTCCTGTCTGACCAGCAAGAGGAAGCCATTCACTGTCTTGATGCCTTTCAATCCTAATACAATGGCAACAGAGAAATCAGCTAGAAAGGGCGGCATGCAATGCCGTGGAAATACAGCTAAGGATTTGCCTCCAGATCTGTTTGAGCTATACAAGTTAGATCCTTAGGAGAGCTATGACCAATGCAAGACCCGAATCCAATGGATTCGAAGATATTGGGCAGAGCAATGGTTCTTGTACAGATTTGTGACTGCTGAATATGCTGAATAGAACGCCATCAAGGGCCCCTGGGGAATATTCTATACAGAAATCTGCAGCCCAAGTCCAAGTCTGAAGCCATTGCTCAAGGCTTCTACCCTTGCATGTTCCGAGGGCCACAGTCAGAGAATGCCGACCCATCATCCTTGTTATAGTGTCGTGAAGACAATCTGTTCAAGCGGAATTATCAATTTGCCAAGGAGTCTGCTGTCAAGAACAAGAAGGACCTGGGACTCAACTTCAACCCTGGTCCATCTGCTCCAAGGGCTGATGGCACCCATGATGCCAATCCAAATGTCATCGGCCCCTTCTACAACCTCGATGGCCTTCTCACTCACATAGCTGTACAGGGGGCTACGGTGGAACACTCTGCTGATCAGGCAGACTCTGAAGAAGCAGCAGCTCCACAAAAGCTGCAGAAGAAGAAGAAATCAAAGGCTTCAAAGCCCCTGCCTCACCAAAAGCTTCGTGTATGAAGCCATTGTCCACTGCACCTCCTGAAGCCAGTGTGCAGTCCGAAGACTTGTCTCGTGTCTCCAAGAAGGTCGAGAAGACACGAGTGTGCATCTGTCCTAAACAAACGGTTTTTAACCCCTTTCCACGATGGCATTTGGAACCATCGCCAAGTGAGTGTGTGCGATAGGTGTCCTTCCCACACGACCGAGAAATCGTCGAGGATAGGCCCTCCCGGGACCCAGGCTGGGGCCGTGTGCGATCAGGCAAGGCATCGAAACCCAATCATTTCCATAGGTATGTACATCCCACACGTTAATCTGAGAAAATCATTTCCGTAGGTATGTACATCCCACACGGTAATCCGAGAAAATCATTTCCGTAGGTATGTACACCACACACGGTGAATCCCAGAAAAACATTTCCGTTCGTATGTATATCACACACAGTCAATCCAAGGAATATGTTTCCGTTCTTATGTGATGCGGAGCATCCCAAGGTCATCCCCATGGACCTACCATCGTCTCATCAAGTGCCTACCGGGCCCATGAATCGATCACGTGTAAGAGCCCTTGAAACCGAGGTAACATCTCTCCTCTCACAATTCCACTTCGATGCACATGAAGCATGGCTACTACCTCATATGGATACCTTGTGCACACTCAGGTACAATGGAGAAGCTAAGGAGCAAGGACAAGAAGAAGAGCAAGATGGACGAGAAGACGGAGAAGAAGAAGGGCTGCAGGAAAATTCCCAGCCACTGGACGACCGGCTGGGACCGGACGTCCGGCGCCTGAAGCGTCAGCCGAGCTCCAGCCAGCGGACGTCCGGTCCAGACCGCACCCGAGCCAAAGTCAGCGGAAGTCCGGAGCCTCCGGACGTCCGGCACCCCCATCACAGAGCGGAACTAGCGGACGACCGGAGGACACCGGACGTCCGACAGCTCCTGAGACACTAGACGACCGGTCCCCAGCGGACGTCCGGTACCTGTCTGTGCATAGTGTTCGGGCCCAAGGCCCATGTACCCCTTCACCTCGCCCCCATTTGCACTTAGACTATAAATAGACCCCCCCCCATTCACCCTAGCTAGGGTTAGCATTCGTTTAGCTCATTTGAGAGATAGAGCATTGCTCATCCATATCGGATCTACTCCACGTGAGAGACCGCGGCCCCTCTTCGGAGAAGATCCACCTTGGATTCAAGACCCCTTTCTAAGGGAAGATCCCCTTGTGGATTCAAGACCTCACGGAGAAGAACCGGTTACCGTGTATCGTCCCTAGTTGTCCGTGGATTCATGTATCGTTCTATGTACTCGAGGATCTAGCCCATGTGTGACTTATTCGTGTCGGTTTAGTGATTTCCTCTTGTGTTTTCCTTCCGTTCATCGTCGTGTTCTTCGTGTTTTCCACGGGATCCGCTCCTTTCGTGAAAGATCGGGCGATTAGGGTCTCTACCCTACATCATCTTGGTATCATGATCAAGGTTGATCATGGTTTCGGAGCCCCCCTCTTCGTTTTCTAGCTTGATTTTGTTGTTTTTCGTCCTAATCCAAAAATCCCCACAAAAATAGCCCCAAAAATTTTTCTTGTGTTTTGTGAGTTTTGATGATGTTTTGTTGGATTTGATCCGTGAATTTGTTTAGTTGCAAGTGGATATCGCCTTCCCCCACCATTTCCACCTCGTAATCCCTCACAAAACCCCCAAAATCACCTCCCGGATCTGAAATTTCGCGTTGACCCCGACCACTGGACGTCCGTCACTTCACCGGACGACCGGTGACCCAGGAAGCACCGGACGTCCGACCATTACCGGACGACCGGCGACCGGACATCCGTCCACTTCCGGCCGTCCGCTACACCACCTCCAACTTCCGCAAACCGTTCCAATATCCCAACCCACACCACCACTTAACCGCTACCTACTCTGATGATTTTGGTCGCCTTTGGTTTTGAGAATTTGAGTTGCGGTACCGTATCCTTTTGTGTTTCGGCTATCTAGGTATGGTTCGGCATCGACATCACCGCTGCTCATCTTCGCCACGGACTCGTCATCAACAACAACCACCTCGACTATGACTTGGTATTCGTGCCACCATTTTGACACCATACCAGAAGCAAGACCGGTAACCTCATCTTGGTATTGGGCATATCACTCTTGCCATTACATTGATAGCCATCATCGCCTTACTCCTTTGCGTTGCTTACCCATCGAGACTAGCCATTGAGTATTGCCGGCAACGAGACTTGTGCACTTTAGTGATCCTACTTCCCATAGCATACATACATACATCATTGTTGCATATATTGGTATCATCTCTTGTGTCACAAAATTGTCATCGCATACTCACTTGCTATCTTGGTTCGTCAAGCATTGCATGAGAAAAGAGCTCAAACATCAAAGAGCCAACCAAGCTTTTAAGCAAAGAGGAAAGATAAGCAAAGAGCTTTTAAGCAAGAACCATAGCATCATACAACATTAAGATTGTCATACTCGATCATCTTGGATAATATCATAGCAACACCTTGCATAAAACATATTTGGGATAGAAGTCGTTGCATTTTTGCTAAGTAGGTTGTGCACAAGTTCTTGTATCCGCCTATCGTGCAATCATGCTAGCGTCTCTCTAGTGTTGTGCAACAAGAGCATTTTTGTGGATACCACATTTTGGCTCATCCTTGGTTGCCCAACCCCACTTATCTTTTTGCGCGTGTGTTTCCGTGTACCGTATATGCTTGGTCTACTTGTTACATTGCATCTTGCGAATCTTCTCCAACATTATTGAATCTTGCTTACATTGACAATAAAAATTGTGCCACCATCCTAACCAAGCTCCACCATAAGCTATTAATTGTGTAGGTGTGAGAAACCGACGA
The DNA here is from genome assembly GCF_056163025.1 of Triticum urartu. Taxonomy (NCBI): domain Eukaryota; kingdom Viridiplantae; phylum Streptophyta; class Magnoliopsida; order Poales; family Poaceae; genus Triticum; species Triticum urartu. The sequence goes on along the minus strand of NC_141879.1, from coordinate 432,658,494 downwards.
GAATTCGTACCAATTGGGATATTTCCTTGTCCTACATTGGAGTGATCATCGATTCACTTTCAACTTCGGTCAAGGTACATTTGGTATTCGTTCTTCTCTTTCTACCACTCACACTTGTCTTGGAATGATGGATAGGCCAAATAATTCTACCAACCCACTCTTCATGGAGCAAGACGACGACATGAACTCCTTCGTCACCAAGAGTCACCTCTTTGGTGCACAACGTGCTTTGCATCAAGAGCAACAAGCTATGAGTGAACGCATCGACAACCTTGCCGCCGACTTGCGACTTTCCGAGCAACGTACAAAGGACTACTTCGACCACAAGCTCGACGATCACAAGCAAGAGAATGACGCAAGGATGGACGAGATTCGCGCTTTGTTGCTGAACCGCTCTTCTTCCACTTCAAGAAGGAGCCGTTCAAGTCGCCATTCCGACTCAAGTACACCAACATCGAACACTCTTCGTCGAGCCGCGCGCACCGACCGTCAAGCAAACCTCAATCCGCTTCGGGACACCGACTCTCAAGAGCGCCGACGAAGTCAAGACGAAGAAGCCTTTGCGCTAGCTTGAGAACGACAACAACAACACCAACATGAAGAGGAAGAACGCGTGCATCTACACCAAAATGCACAAGATGTCGAGGCTCAACGTCAAGAACAACAACTACGTGACGCTCAAGCACTTGAGGCGCAACAAGCTCTACGTGATGCGAGTCGAGCCGTTGCCGACTGAGGCCGACAAGCCCATGAAGAAGAGGAAGCACTTCGCGACGAACTTCATGAACGACGATTTCAAGCTCGCATGCATCGTTTAGTTCCCCCTCCAGCTCGACGCGTTCCTCCACAAGCTCGCCAAGACCATCAAGTTCATCAAGAGGATGAAGACAATGGGAATCCTCCGCGACAAGAGCAACACGAGGTTGACAACCCTCCACGTCAAGAGCACCACGAGTTGGACAATCATCTACAACATGGGCGTCATCATCCCCGACCCCAACACAATGAAGAGCAACGCTACGGCAAGCTCAAGTTCACCATGCCCAAGTTCAACGGAAGCAACGATCCTGAAGAATACCTTTCATGGGCATTGAAAGTTGACAAGATCTTCCGTTTGCACAATTATGAAGAAGAGAAGAAGATCGCGATGGCATCCCTTGAGTTCCAAGAGTATGTCCTCATTTGGTGGGAACAAGTCATTGAACGCCGCGAGGCAAGAGGTGATCCACCCATCACTACTTGGGCACAAATGAAGGATGTCATGAGAGCATGCTTCGTGCCTACCTACTACAACCGCGACCTCTTCAAGAAACTCCAACAACTCAAGCAAGGAACCAAGAGCGTTGAGGAATACTACAAGGAGATGGAGATTGCAATGATAAGAGCCAATGTGACGGAAGATGATGAGAAAACTATGGGACATTTCTTGAATGGACTCAATCATCCGATCAAGAAGATCGCTGACTTCCAACCATACTCAAATCTCATCGAGCTCGTGCACCAAGCTACCAAAGCGGAACGCCAAGTGCAAGATGACTTCACGTATGCCAAGTTCTCATCCAAGTCCTACGGTTTCTCCAATAACCAAGCTTCAACGACTCCAACACCGACTACAAGACCGTCTACTTCCAACATCGACAAGTCGACTTCCAAGAAAGCTTCGCCTACTACAAGCAACTTCAAGCCTAGAGCTTCATCATCATCAACCCCTACCGATGAAACCGTCAAGACGAGTTCCCTCAAGTGTTTCACTTGCGGAGGCCGAGGCCACAAGTCCTATGAGTGCACCAACAAGCGCACCATGATCTTGAGCGAAGGAGAAATGGAAGCCCTTGAGCAAGTCGCCATGCACCGCCAAGTGAACAACGAAGAAGAACAAGTCTTTTGTGATGAACACTCAAGTCCCGCACTTGTTGTCTCCAAAGTCTTGACTCTCCAACATCACCAAGAAGAAGACCAAAGATGAACCATATTCCACACCAAGGCCGGCATCAATGGACGATCCGTCAAGTTCATCATCGATGGAGGGAGTTGTCACAATCTCCCAAGTGAAGAACTTTGCTCCAAGCTCCAATTGCCCAAGACGAAGCATCCACATCCATACAAAGTGCAATGGCTTAGTGGCTCCGGCACTATCCAAGTCGAGCACTGAGTACAAGTCTCCTTCAAAATCGGCGCCTACGAAGACACCTTGGAGTGCGACGTCATCCCAATGACCGTTTCCCATCTTCTCCTTGGACGGCCATGGCAATTCGATAGAGGAGTCGTCCACAATGGGCGTACAAACCACTATAGCTTCAAGATGCAAGGAAAGGAATTTGTGTTACGACCTATGTCTCCAAGCCAAGTGATTGCCGATAAGCAAGCCACCCATCGTGGAGAGAATGGTGAGAGAGTGAGCCACCAAAAAGAGAGTGAGCGCCACAAGCCCATATTGAGTGCCTCCACGATGAGCGAAAACAAGAACCTCGTTCTATTTGCCACCAAACATGAGATGAGAGAAGTGTGTGAGAACCCATCTAGTGTCTTACACTACGTCCTCGTGTGGAAGGACAATGCACCACAAACTAACACTTCTCACACTCTTCCTCTAGTGTTGTCTTCTCTTTTGCAGGAATTTCAAGATGTTTTCCCCGATGAGCTACCTCCAGGACTACCTCCACTACGAGGCATTGAGCACCGCATCGACCTCATCCCTGGAGCACTGCTTCCGAACAAAGCTCCCTACCGCGTCAACCCCGATGAAACCAAAGAAATTCAAAGGCAAGTAAAGCATCTCATAGACCATGGGCATGTGCGTGAAAGTTTGAGCCCTTGTGTCGTACCGGTCATTTTTGTGCCAAAACGTGATGGTAGTTTTCGCATGTGCTCCGATTGTAGACCTATCAATGCTATCACCGTTCATTATAGGTATCCCATTCAACGACTAGATGATATGCTAGATGAGCTTAGTGGTGCCACTATATTTTCCAAAATTGATCTTATGAGTGGTTACTATCAAATCCGCATACAAGAGGGTGATGAATGGAAAACCGCATTCAAAACCAAGTTTGGTTTGTATGAGTGGTTAGTCATGCCTATGGGTCTCTTGAAAGCATCGGGCACTTTTATGCGCCTTATGAATCATGTCTTTCGCCCTTACATTGGTATATTTGTTGTGGTTTACTTCAATGACATTCTTGTGTTTAGCAAATCTATCCAAGAGCATGTCACCCATGTCCGCACCATTTTGCAAACTCTTAGGAAAGAGCGTCTCTATGCTAATATGGAGAAATGCCTTTTTGGTGTTGATAAGCTCGTTTTCTTGGGTTTTGTGGTCTCTTCTAAGGGTGTTCATGTAGATCAGTCCAAGATCAATGCTATTACGACTTGGCCGCAACCAACCAACTTGCATCAAGTGCATAGTTTTCTTGGTCTTGCGGGTTTCTATCGTCGCTTTGTGAAGGATTTTAGCACCATTGCTTCGCCTTTGCATGCTTTGAGCAAGAAGAATGCGCCGTTTATTTGGGGACCATCCCAAGATACCGCATTCAATGAGATTAAGAATTTGCTTACTCATGCTTATGTGCTTGCTTTACCACACTTCGAAAAGCCTTTTGAGATTCATTGCGATGCTAGCGGTAATGGCATAGGAGGTGTGTTAACGCAAGAGAAGCTCCCCATAGCTTACTTTAGTGAGAAACTTTCCGGAGCGCAACTCAACTATCCCATCTATGACAAAGAGCTATATGCTTTAGTCCGCGTTTTACATGAATGGGAACATTACCTTCGTCCCCATGAGTTTATCATTCATACCGATCATGAGACTCTCAAGTATCTCAAGGGTCAAACTAAGTTGAACAAGCGTCATGCTAAATGGAGTGAATTCATTGAGTCTTTTCCCTATGTCATCAAGTACATCAAGGGTAAAGAAAACATCGTAGCGGATGCTCTTTCCCGCATATGCATGCTAGTCACGCAACTTGAGTTAGATGTCATTGGCTTCGAGCATATCAAAGAATTGTATGCGCATGATGAAACTTTTGCCACTCCTTATGCCAAGTGTTTGTCGCATACATCGTGGGAACGCTATTACATCAAAGACGGCTACCTTATGAGAGCTAACAAACTTTGCATCCCCAAGTCGTCCCTTCGTTTATTGCTTTTGTAGGAATCGCATGGAGGAGGATTAATGGGACACTTTGGATGCGATAAGACATTCGCCATGCTCTCGAAGAGCTACTTTTGGCCAAAGATGTTTCGGGACGTCAATCGCTTCACCAACCGATGTTCGACATGCCGCAAAGCTAAGTCCAAAGCTCAATCTCATGGCCTCTATGTGCCTCTACCGATTCCATACCAACCTTGGGAAGACATTAGCATGGACTTTGTACTTGGTTTTCCTAGAACTCGCAATGGGAAAGATTCCATATTTGTAGTTGTGGACCGTTTCTCAAAAATGGCACATTTTATTCCTTGTCACAAGATAGACGATGCTTCACATGTTGCTAATCTCTTTTGTAGGGAATATTGCGTCTACATGGTGTGCGAAAGACAATTGTCTCGGACCGCGACATCAAGTTCCATAGCTACTTTTGGAAGACCCTATGCGCCAAGCTCGGCATCAAGCTACTCTTCTCCACGGCGTACCATCCTCAAACCGACGGCCAAACGGAGGTGACAAACCGCACACTCTCCGCTCTACTTCGAGTACTCATCAAGAAGAACATCAAGGAGTGGGAGGAGTGCCTACCTATCGCCGAGTTCGCCTACAACCGCGCAAGACACTCAACAACCGGCAAGTCGCCTTTCGAGGTCGTTTACGGATTCAACCCATTGTCACCATTGGACATTCTTCCTCTACCACTCCAAGAGCGCATCAATTTGGACGCAAGTGCGCGTGTGACACATCTCAAGAAGATGCATGAAGATACAGGAAACACCATCGAGCGCCAAGTTCAACGCCTTGCGACCAAGCTCAACTTCAACAAGCAACCTATGGTCTTCAACATTGGTGATCGAGTGTGGCTGCGCCTTCGCAAGGACCGCTTCCCACAAGAACGCAAATCCAAGCTTCGACCACGAGCGGATGGACACTTCAAGGTGCTTGCATGCTACAACGAAAATGCTTACAAGATCGACTTCCCGCGCGACAAGTACAACATGAGCGACATCTTCAACATCAAAGATCTCTCTCCCTTCCATGGTGATGAAGATTTTGATCCGAGGACGGATCTTCCCCAAGGGAGGGGAGATGATGCGGAGCATCCCAAGGTCATCCCCATGGACCTACCATCGTCTCATCAAGTGCCTACCGGGCCCATGACTCGATCACGTGCAAGAGCCCTTGCAACCGAGGTGACATCTCTCCTCTCACAATTCCACTTCGATGCACATGAAGCATGGCTACTACCTCATATGGATACCTTGTGAATGCTCAGGTACAATGGAGAAGCTAAGGAGCAAGGACAAGAAGAAGAGGAAGATGGACGAGAAGACGAAGAAGAAGAAGGGCTGCAGGAAAATTCCCAGCCACCGGACGACCGGCCGGGACCGTATGTCCGGCGCCTGAAGCGTCAGCCGAGCTCCAGCCAGCGGACGTCCGGTCCAGACCAGACGAGCGGTGCCCCCGCACCCGAGGCCAATGAGCGGACGTCCGGCCCCGACCGGACGACCTGTGCGAACGCACCCGAGCCAAAGTCAGCGAAAGTCCGGAGCCTCCGGACGTCCGGCACCCCCATCACAGAGCGGAACCAGCGGACGACCGGAGGACACCGAACATCTGGCAGCTCCTCAGACATCGGGCGACCGGTCCCCAGTGGATGTCCGGTACCTGTCTGCGCACAGTGTTCGGGCCCAAGTCCCATGTACCCCTTCACTTCGCCCCCATTTGCACTTAGACTATAAATAGACCCCCCATTCATCCTAGCTAGGGTTAGCATTGGTTTAGCTCAGTTGAGAGATAGAGCATTGCTCATCCATATCGGATCTACTCCACGTGAGAGACCGCGGCCCCTCTTCGGAGAAGATCCACCTTGGATTCAAGACCCCTTTCTAAGGGAAGATTCCCTTGTGGATTCAAGACCTCCTCACGGAGAAGAACCGGTTACCGTGTATTGTCCCTAGTTGTCCGTGGATTCAGGTATTGTTCTATGTACTCGAGGATCTAGCCCATGTGTGACTTATTCGTGTCGTTTTAGTGATTTCCTCTTATGTTTTCCTTCCGTTCATCCTCGTGTTCTTCGTGTTTTCCCCGGGATCCGCTCCTTTCATGAAAGATCGGGCGATTAGGGTCTCTACCCTACATCATTTTGTACATCCCACACAGTCAATCCAGGGAAAACGTTTCCTTTCAGATGTACATCCCACATAGTTTTATGTGTAGGCTTGTGTCTGAAAGGTGTAACTATCACACACGGTCTTCCTTGGTTAACTGTTTGCTTTTATCAACTATATCACACACGATTTGATGCAGAAAACCGTGTGGCATTGGCTATCCATTGCAAGCACTTTTACTGGTAGAACCGTTTGCAAAGGTCCATGACACATTTAGTAGGTTTATTAGTTTACAATTAATAATTACAGTATTAAGCAAATTCACATTTCACATCGAATAGTTGTTTGCCAATTTCATATCAGGCACATAAATATATTATAACATCACAATACGGTAGCTACATGAAAATAGCACAATACAACATATAGCTAGTTAAACTTCATAAGAACAATATATTCATTTCCCTGATCAAGATCATCCAGGCTCGTCTTATCCACCTCTGCTTTTAGTTCTTTAAGAACCCGTTTTGCACGGGCCAACTGGGAAAGTGCCTCCTCCTTGGCCAACACCATCTTAGCAAAGTCTGATTTAAAAAAATCTGAGCTCATTCTCCACCTTCAACTTTTTATCCCGCATCTTAAAATATGCTTCAACATTGACAAGACTTTCTCTTTAGCCTACATGTGTTCTCTTCCTCATACATACTCCAGAGCTTCGTTAGGTACATCTTCAAAGACTGTGGCCACTCTTGATCAACCCACTCCAAGTAAGAACACTTCCATTCATTCTATAATATTTAAAACTAGAGCAGTAACAATTGTAGGGGAAATGGGTTTATAGCAACATAGAAAATCACCAATGCTTATTTTGAAAAACTAAAGAAACATGTTAATTATGACATATCTTCTCAAAAAGATCAATGTGCAAATGAAATAATTGGTACTGAGACAACAACCAAATTCTGGAATATCAGAAGCTATAATTAACTACAACGACGCTACAAGTTCTTACTCATGTACAATAAATAACAAAATGAAAATTTTATGAGGAAGGTAAATATAACTGCAACAGCATAGCGACAATGTTTGGAAGACAACAAATTGATACTAACAGGTGTGTACATGCACAAATTTAGTAACATAGAACTAATAGCACTAAGGCCGTCCACTATGTATGCGAAAACTGGGGTGAAGACAACTGTTCCTACATCTTGCACCGGAGCCCTACACTGGCGAGCCGGTCCAGCGAAAAAATCAGGGACCCGAACTCCGGAGCACATAGTTGCTCCGATGCCCAGTTCCTTCGTGCCATAAAGATTTAGTATTTTACTGCTTGGCTGCTAGGATGTATGGACCAAAGTTGGCTGCACAAACTGCTGAAGCGGTGCCAAATAATTTTCTAATGATAGCGCTGTTGAGATGGCAACAATTTAGGATACTAGGTACAAACTATGACACTGTCTTAGGATGCGTTTGGTTGAAGGTGTGGTATGAATGGGTTGGGACCGTGACAGTGTCTGAATCACATCTAAAAAATGATTTGTAACAACGAAATAGGGTCTAACCTTCTCTGCACATGCCAGAAACTTCCTCCCACTGTCCATAGAATCAAACGAAACTAGCTTCACACATGGAGATTGATGGTGACAATGAGTAGATAGATCTTCAGCCACCCTGCTCCATTCGTTGCCACTGATGGTCTTAGGGAGCTACAAGAGGAAGAGACGACTCAAATCGACCTCCGGGTAAAAATCCTTCATTCCAAGTCATAGCCCGAGAGAGAGAAGAGAGGCATACCCGGGTGGTGAAGGAGTAGTCACCAGAGGAGGAACCACTGGAGATGTCTTTGAAGAAGACCATGGCGACCCCGGTGGTAGGATGCGAGACGGCGAGAGCGAGGAAGAGGCTATAGCTTAGCGAGGAAGGAAGGAAGGAGGAAACAGGGGAAATGTGATTTGTGGTCGGGGAGAAAAGGGGGTGGGGAACAGGGAAGGGGGGCAGGGTAGATATTTTGGCGGTAGGCCAAAATTTTGGAAATGTGGAGGGAAACTTTGCGCGCGGTGCCACTGTACCATTCACTTTGAACGATTGTGTGCATCGCAAACGATTCTTTTGCTTTAAGTGATTTTCTAGCAATTTAATGACCGTAATTGAAATTTGAACTACATGTACATGCAACAGCTATCCATAACGGTTTGAAAACTCATATTTCGTGTACTTGTGTGCGATTTAATTCCATGTGCAGTAAATTGGAAGGAATTTTCAAACATATTGGTCTAATGGCTATGACACAATTAAGCATGGAGTGACATGGCATTTTAGTTCCAAAAAATAAAAAAAATCAGAAACACATGAATCCTTGGTTGACGTAATGTCATGCCACCAAGATGATGTGGTAAAAAAATTGGCATGTTTGACCAAAGTTTGGACACACCCCTCACAAACCGGAGCAACTCACTAGAAGGCTTGTGGTTCCGAGAAGGAACAATGCATGTTTGATGATGAATGGGAGATAGCTTCCTCTTACGGCTTTCAAAATTTTTCTACGTTTAACGTGCACTACTATGACTATAATGTGAAATTTTTGAAAATTCTAGGGGTCATTTGACCTTTTAAAGATATTTAAGTGATGTTCTAGCCATTTAATGACCGTATTCAAATTTGAACTACATCTACATGCAACGCCTAACCAAAACAGTTTGAAAAATCATATTTGTGTACTTGTGTGCGAGTTAATTCCATGTGCAGCTAAACTAGATGGAATTTTTTTCAAACATATTTGTATCATGACATGGACACATATGCATGAATACGTATGCATGGAGTGGCATGGCATTTTAATTCCAAAAAAAAAATCAGAAGCACAAGAAACGTTGGTTGATGTAATGTCATGCCACCAAGATGATGTGGTAAAGAAATTAGCATGTTTGACGAAAGTTTGGACACACACCCCTCACAAACCAGAGCAACTCTCTAGAAGGTTCGTGGTTCCAAGAGGGAACAATGAATGTTTGATGACGAACAGGAGATAGATTCCTCTTACGGCCTTCAAATTTTTTCTACGTCTAACATGCACTACTACAACTATAATGTGAAATTTTGGAAAATTCTAGGGGGCATTTGACCTTTTAAAGACATTTAAGTGATTTTCTAACCATTTAATGACCGTAATTCAAATTTGAACTACATCTATAGGCAACGCCTAACCAAAACGGTTTGAAAAATCATATATATGTACTTGTGTGCGAGTTAATTCCATGTGTAGTAAATTATAAAGAATTTTCAAACATATTGGTCTCACGACATGGACACATGCATACGTATGCATGGAGTGACATGGCATTTTAATTCAAAAAAATAGAAAAATGGTCAGAAACACATGAAACCTTGGTTGATGTAATGTCATGCCACCAAGATGATGTGGTAGAGAAATTGGCATGTTTGACGAACGTTTGGACACACACCCCTCACAAACCGGAGCAACTCGCTAGAAGGTTCATGGTTCCGAGAGGGAACAATGCATGTTTGATGACGAATGGGAGATAGCTTCCTCTTACGGCCTTCAAATTTTTTCCTACGTTTAACATGCACTAATACAACTGCCATGTGAAAATTTGGTAAATTTCAGGGGTCATTTGACCTTTTAAAGACATTTAAGTGATTTTCTAACCATTTAATGACTGTAATTCAAATTTGAACTACATCTGCATGCAACGCCTAACCATAACGGTTTGAAAAATCAAATTTTTGTGTACTTGTGCGCGAGTTAATTCCATGTGTAGTAAATTAGAAGGAATTGTCAAACATATTGGTGTCAAGGCATGGGCACATGCATGGAGTGCATGCCATGGCATTTTAATTCCAAAAAATTGAAAAATGATTAGAAAAACATGAAACCTTGCTTGATTTAATGTCATCCACCAAGATGATGTGGTAAAGAAATTGGCATGTTTGATGAAAGTTTGGACACACACCCCTCACAAAACCGGGGCAACTCGCTAGAAGGTTCGTGGTTCCGAGAGGGAACAATGCATGTTTGATGACGAACGGGGGATAGCTTCCTCTTACGGCCTTCAAATTTTTTCTACGTCTAACTTGCACTACTACAACTGTAATGTGATATTTTGGAAAATTCTAGGGGTCATTTGACCTTTTAAACACATTTACGTGATTTTGTAACCATTTAATGACCGCAATTCAAATTTGAAGTACATCTACATGCAACGCCTAACCAAAACGGTTTGAAAAATCATATATTTGTACTTGTGTGCGAATTAATTCCATGTGCACTAAACTAGAAAGAATTTTCAAACATATTGGTCTCACGACACGGACACATGCATACGTATGCATGGAGTGACATGGCATTTTAATTCAAAAAAATAGAAAAATGATCAGAAACACATGAAACCTTGGTTGATGTAATGTCATGCCACCAAGAGATGTGGTGAAGAAATTGGCATGTTTGATGAACGTTTGGAGACACGCCCCTCACAAACCAAAGCAACTCGCTAGAAGGTTCGTGGTTCCGAGAGGGAACAATGCATATTTGATGACGAACGTGAGATAGCTTCCTCTTACAGCCTTCAAATTTTTCCCTACGTGTAACGTGCAATTGTCATGTGAAAATTTGGTAAATTTCAGGGGTCATTTGACCTTCTAAAGACATTTAAGTGATTTTCTAACCATTTAATGACCATAATTCAAATTTGAACTACATCTACATGCAACACCTAACCAAAATGGTCTCAAAAATCATATTTTTGTGTACTTGTGTGCGAATTAATTCCATGTGCAGTAAATTATAAGGAAATTTCAAACATATTGGTGCAAGGCATGAGCACATGCATGGAGTGCAGGCCATGGCATTTTAATTCCAAAAAATTAAAAAATGATCAGAAAACATGAAACCTTGCTGGATTTAATGTACCAAGATGATGTGGTAAAAAATTGGCCTGTTCGACGAAAGTTTGGACACACACCCCTCACAAACCGGAGCAACTCACTAGATGGTTCGTGGTTCCGAGAGGGAAAAATGCATGTTTGTTGACGGACGAGAGATAGCTTCCTCTTACGGCCTTCAAATTTTTTGCTATGTTTAACATGCACTAATACAACTGTCATGTGAAAATTTGGAAATTTTTAGGGGTCATTTGACCTTTTAAAGACATTTAAGTGCTTTTCTAACCATTTAATGACCGTAATTCAAATTTTAAGTACATCTACATGCAACGCCTAACCAAAATGGTTTGAAAAATCATTTTTTTGTGTACTTGTGTGCGAGTTAAAAAATCATCATACGATGTAAATACCTGGTGTTCAAAAAAGAAAATGTAAAGATCTGGCAGGACAACCGTCCCCCACACGATTGGCACTCTATCTCGCGGCTCGAGGTTTGGTAGGTGATTGGCAGGGATCATTAATCACACACTATTCTATATTGGAAACCGTCAGCTATTATGTTCACACACGGATTTGCTGCAGGAATTGTGTGTAATCCAAACTACAGTACTCGTAAATTCCTGCGACCGGTGTGTGTACTGTCCCCGTCGATCTAGATTCCGGCCGCCAATAAATACTACTTTGCTCACGTCGTCCCCCATGCACTCTCATCTATATCCTTCCCTCGCTCGCCCTCTCTCTCTGTCTCCCTCTCAAATCTCTACCATGGCAGTGCCGATCTGCCCATGCGCCGACGAGGAGTCGCCGCCCCCCAAGGACGCTCACTCGATTAGCAGCAACGAGGACCCCTACGCGCCGCCTGATGAGGTTGCGCCAGACCCCCCCCCCCTCCCAACTCTGGATTGGTTTTGGGGCCAGTACAATCTTTGTCTGTGGAAGTCGCTACCACCGGCTGAGAAAGCCAGGCAAGTGCCGTTCAAGAAGGAGATGGCGGAGGAGGAAGCCAGGTACCAGGCGGCCTATGAAGCCCGTGATGCCTCCTGGAAAAAGGAGGCGGCGGAGCTTTGGGTGCAGGCGCATCGTCGTGCCGAGGAGGTGTATGAAGATGGGTACTTCGCGAGGAAGGTCATAGGCATTGGGCGCCTCGTCGCTGCGTGGAGGTGGGCCGATAAGCTCCAGCATGCCACCGACGAGGAGCTCCGATGGGCGCCCAACGAAATGGCAAGATCGGTCGCGCACGTTCGCCAGCAAGAGGCAGATCGGTATGTCAAGCACTGCGAGGCGGAGGAGTCAAATTACTACCAAAGCACTGGGATGACGCCGCGCACCAGGGAGCTGCTGGCGAGGGGCTTCCGAAACTAGCCCAGGAGTGACTATTAGTTTTATTATTGATCGTTTTCAATTTTCTGGATTGTACCTAGTAGTTAAGTATCATCACGTATATGTGATGATATTATATATACATATTCTGTGATGATCTAATGAACAATATATATATATATATATGTCGGCATTCTGGGAACGGGGGTCCCCAGACTTTCCTGCCTGCGACCTGCGACGTGGCTCAAGTGGGGGCCCAGCACGGCCCATCTTCATTAGCTCAAGCTCAAGACCCTCACGATGGGCCAAGCCTCGTGGGGCGGATGACAAGAAGCTTCCTCAGAGGCAGCCTCATCAGGCAGGCTCGCGAGGAGGCGGAGAGAACAAGGCAGGGGTACCTCGCGAAGTTCCCGTGACGCAAGCCATGATGATTGAGACCAGGCGGGTGCCAGGCGGGCGCCGGCCTGCGCAGTGTCCTTGTTTCCCTTTTGGTGCAAAGGGGGCAAGAACAGGCCAAGGCATCAGGCAAAGGTTGCCATTCCGGTGCAACGAGACCAAGACCAGCAGAGCGGCAGGACGGAGGTCACCGTGGAGCCCAAGATTGCGTCATCACCAGTGCTTTTGGCAACCGAAGACCACCTTTGGTCAGGATAATTTGTACTATATGTTCCCCTTCAAAATGGCCAATTGTTGGCGCCCTTCCCGCTCATTATTTGGGGAAAGGCCCAGGGCCTCTATAAATAGAGCTAGCCACCACAGAGTAGAAAAAAGGGGAGATGAGACATCGAGAGATCTGGTAGAACCCTAGCAGAGAGAAAGAGAGAGGCGACTGAACTCACCCTAGCAGTTCATCGCACCAGCTCAAGAACACCTCTCGCGAGGCTGTTCTTCCCTTGTACTATTCATCATTATCCCCTGAGGCAATCTACCACACCACACACTAGAGTAGGGTATTACACCACAACGGTGGCCCGAACCAGTATAAACCTTGTGTCCCTTGTGTTGTTCGTTGTTTCCAGCTTAGATCACGCTAGAAGATTGGACGTAGATCGGTAGGGGAGAGATCTCCGCGCGCACCCCAGTGTTCGAACCTCAAGGGTCTGCCGGAACCCGAAATCCGACATTTGGCGCGCCAGGTAGGCGTGCACCGGAATCTTTCTTCCGCCGTTCGCATGTGATCTTCCGTCGTGTCCATGGCTGACGCTCATCGGGCTCGCGCCAAGCGCCGGGCTGCTCTTGCCAACCGCGTCGCCCAGATGGCGCCCGTCGGCGGACGTCCTCGTCATTCCCCGTCGCCTGCCGCCACCGGCCCGGCGGGGAACGAGCAGCAGGCCTCCTCCCAGCATCCTTCGGTGCGGCGGGAGGGCCGCACCGCCACACCATCGCTGACTCTAGCAGCTTCGTCGTCCCACGCCCGTCGCGCCCCCACGGACGCGCATGCCGCGCTGCTCCTGGCAAGAGAACTCTTGCACTACCGCCCCGTCGACGAACTCTATGAAGACTGGCTCGCCCGCATCACCGAGCTCGTCAGCGCCGCAGGGGGCCCCCCTTGCTGTCCCTATCGCTGCCTCGCCCTCCATTCCGCGCAGGAGGCGAGGATCAAGAGGTGCCTCCACCACCTCCTCTCCAAGGAGGCGCCCTGGCTCCAAGGCACGCAGCCCTGGGGCGAGACCCTCCGCGTCTGGCGCCAGCGTAGCAAGAAAGGAGCTGCCAAGAGATCCGTCGTCCCCAAGAAGGTGCTCGCGCGCTCCCAGCGCCGGCGCGCCAAGATCGCGTCCCTGCACCTCCACGTCAAGACCCCGCTCTGCTCCAAGCGGCGGCGCGCGGTAATCCCCATGAGCAAGCCCAGTACCAGCAAAATGCACCGGTGGCCACAGCAGGCTGCTGTGCCCTCACCCCCGAGCTACGCGGCGTCGCATGACGAGGCAAGTTCAAGCCTGACCTGCCCCCTCGCTACGATGGCACAGCGGACCCGGCGGAGTTCCTGCAGCTCTACGAGCTATGCATCAAAGCCGCCAACGGAGACGAAAGGGTCATGGCGAACTGGTTTCCCATGGCGCTCAAGGACGGGGCCCGCACCTGGCTCCTGAACCTGGCTCCTGGCGCAATCTCCTCCTGGGACGAGATGCGCACTCGCTTCATCGCCAACTTCTAGGGCACTCGCGACCAGCCCCCGGCCGTGAGCGATCTGCGCCGCATCAAGCAGCAGCAAGGGGAAACCCTGCAGAAATACATCCAGTGCTTCAACAATGCTCGCCCCAAGATCCCCAAGGTGACTGAAGAAGCCATCATCTCGGCCTTCTCCAATGGCGTACGCGACGTTAAGATGAAGGAGGAGCTAGCAATCCATGAAGACCTGTGCACATCCCTGGAGCTGTTCAACTTGGCCACCAAGTGCGCCAGGGCTGAGGAATGGCGCCTTTCACTCCTCGAACTCCCTGCTGCCGACCCAGAAGAGAAGAAGCCCAAGGCCAAGGACGTGAAGCGCAAGGAGGCTGCCGTGCTTGCGGTGGAGCCAGACACCAAGCGAGGCAGGGATCAACCCGAGTCATCCAAGGGCAGCCGGTACTGCGTGTACCACGACCTCCACACCCACAACACCAATGAATGTCAAGAGCTCAGGGCCGTGAGAGATGGACGTGTCGGCCGACGCCCCGAGTGCAACGATAGGGGCTATGGCCGAGGAGGAGGAAGAGGTGGCGGACGATGGGAGGACCGTGGCCCTCAGCAAGGGTGGCGTGACCGACCTCGCGAGGATCACTGGCAGGACCAGCCTCGCGAGGGAGGCTGGAGAGATCAGCCTTGTGAGGATCACCCGTGCGGCAACGTAGCCTTCCTCCTCTGCCACCGCCGCCGAGGAGGAACGAAGACCAACATCAGGATGAGGGGGCTGGGGGCTTCCAGGAGCCGCGCACAATCGCTTGCATCTTGGGTGGCGCACAGGACCCAGCCTCACAGCGCATCTTCAAGCAGTTTGCTCGTGAGGTGAATGCAGTCACCCCAAGCTTGAGGCCACGCGCCCTCTCAGGTGGTCCACGTGCGCTATCATGTTCAGCTCAGCGGATCAGCTCAAGTGCGCGGCAACGGCCGGGGTCCTCCCTATGCTTTGCTCCCCAGTCATCAGCAACGTGCAGGTCACCAGGACCCTCATTGACGGCGGAGCAGGACTCAACGTCCTATCCGTCGAGACGTTCAACAATCTCCAAGTGCCATACGATCAGCTTCAGCCAACCAAGCCCTTCTTAGGGGTCACTGATGGTTCCACTGTTCCAATAGGTCAGGTTCGCCTTCCAGTCACCTTCGGGCAGCGCAACAACTACTGCAACGAGCTCATCAACTTCGACGTTGCCCACATCTGTCTGCCATACAACGCCATCCTCGGGTACCCAGCCCTGGCCATGTTCATGGCAGTGACTCACCATGGATACAATGTCCTCAAGATGCTAGGAAGCGGTGGAGTCATCACCGTACCCTGTGAAGAAAGGGACGCAGTGTGTTCACTTGAGCGGAGTTCCAAGCCGCAGCAATCGAAGACCCGAACCGCGGAAACGGAAGAGTTCCCGAGGCGACCCCAAAGAAGAAGAAGGCTTCGCCTGGCCCAAGCCATCAGGAGGCAGGCACCTCCGGAGGTATTGGGTCAGGATCTGCGCCGAATCAGGGAGCGCCAACCTCTCTCGCATAGGAAGGCGCGCCTGATATGTCTCCAACATATCTATAATTTTTGATTGCTCCATGCTATATTATCTACTGTTTTGGACTATATTGTGCTTTATTTTCCACTTTTATATTATTTTTGGGACTAACCTATTAACCGAAGGCCCAACCCAGAATTGCTGTTTTTTGCCTATTTCAGTGCTTCGGAGAAACGGAATATCAAACGGAGTCCAAACGGAATAAAATCTTCGGGAACGTGATTTTCTCACCGAACGTGATCAAGGAGACTTGGACCCTACTCCAAGGAGTCAAAGAGGAGGTCACAAGGGTGGGGGGGCGCCCCCCAGGGCGCTCCCCCTGCCTTGTGGGCCCCTCGGTGCTCCACTGACGTACTCCTTCCTCCTATATATACCTACGTACCCCCAAATGATCAGAACAGGAGCCAAAAATCTAATTCCACTGCCGCAACTTTCTGTATCCACGAGATCCCATCTTGCGGCCTGTTCCGGAGCTCCGCGGAAGAGGGCCATCATCACGGAGGGCTTCTACATCATCCTAGCCCCTCCGATGAAGTGTGAGTAGTTTACCTCAGACCTTCGGGTCCATAGTTAGTAGCTAGATGGCTTCTTCTCTCTCTTTGAATCTCAATACAAAGTTCTCCCCCTCTCTTGTGGAGATCTATTCGATGTAATCTTCTTTTTGCGGTGTGTTTGTTGAGACCGATGAATTGTGGGTTTATGATCAAGTCTATCTATGAATAATATTTGAATCTTCTCTGAATTCTTTTATGTATGATTGGTTATCTTTGCAAGTCTCTTCGAATTATCTGTTTGGTTTGGCCAACTAGATTGGTAGTTCTTGCCATGGGAGAAGTGCTTAGCTTTGGGTTCGATCTTGCGGTGTCCTTTCCCAGTGACAGAAGGGGCAGCAAGGCATGTATTGCATCGTTGCCATCGAGGATAACAAGATCGGGTTTATTTCATATTGCATGAATTTATCTTTCTACATCATGTCATCTTGCTTAAGGCGTTACTCTGTTTTTAACTTAATACTCTAGATGCACGCTGGATAGTGGTCGATGATTGGAGTAATAGTAGTAGATGCAGAATCGTTTTGGTCTACTTGTCACAGACGTGATGCCTATATACATGATCATGCCTAGATATTCTCATAACTATGCTCAATTTTGTCAATTGCTCAACAGTAATTTCACCGTAGAATACTTATGCTCTTGAGAGAAGCCACTAGTGAAACCTATGGCCCCCGGGTCTATTCTCATCATATCAATCTCCATCACTTTAATCTTGCTTTGCTTTTTTACTTTGCCTTTACTTTTTACTTTGCATCTTTATACCAAAAATAGCAAAAATATTATATCTATCAGATCTCTCTCTCGTAAGTGACCGTGAAGGGATTGAAAACCCCTAATCGCGTTGGTCGCGAGTAGCTATCATTTTGTGCATGTACGAGGGACTTGAGAGTGGCCTCCTACTGGATTGATACCTTGGTTCTCAAAAAATGAGGGAAATACTTACGCTACTCTGCTGCATCATCCCTTCCTCTTCGGGGAAAACCAACGCAAGCTCAAGACATAGCAAGAAGGATTTCTGGCGCCGTTGCCAGGGAGTCTACACAAAAAGTCAACATACCAAGTACCCATCACAATCCCTATCTCTCGCATTACATTATTTGCCATTTGCCTCTCGTTTTCCTCTCCCCCCACTTCACCCTTGCCATTTTATTCACCCTCTCTCTCTATCCTTCCTCTCCTTTCCGCTTGCCTCTTGTTTGCTCGTGTGCTAGTTTGTTTGCTTGTCGTCATGGCTAGTCTCATATCTTCTCCGTTGTCTCCCGAGAGTGAAGTTCTAAATTTTAAACAAAGGGAGGGAGAAAATCTAAAAGATGCTTGGTATAGAATTTGCAATCCTCAAAATAGATCTACCAAGAAGCAATCTACCTTAGTTCTTCTCCGCAATTTTTATGTAGGTGTTAATCCTTGGTATAGATATATCCTCGATACCATTACCGGAGGGAACTTCTTGGGTAGCCATACTTTTGATTCTTATAATGCTATGTTAGATTTATTTGGCTCACCACCTCTTTTGGTTAATGGAACCATGTTAACTTTGGAGCATGTTATGCAAAGACTTGAAATTATTGAAAATAAAGTTGCTACTATCGAATTAATTGAAAATATAGATAAAAAGATCCATAATCAAATTACTCAATATGGATCTAAGGTAGGAATGACTTTGAAAAAAATTAAGGAAAAGGAACCCATAGTTAATGAGAAGATAAACTTAGATTCTACTAGAATTGATAAACTTGAGGGTATCATTACAAACTTGGGAACCACTTTTTCTTCCGTAAAGAATACTCCAAGTCCTCCTACTAAAATTTCCAAGCTTATGTATGTTCCTAAAAATAAGGGTGAATCATCTAGTAAGGAAACTGCGGATCTTAAATCTATAAGTATTCATCCCAATCTTTTTGCTATCATTAAGGAACCAATTGCTTCAAATGAATTTTTCGATCTTGTGCCTAAAAGTTTAATAATCCCTAGAAAGAAAGAAATTCCTAAGGGAAATAGATGCCTCATCGAAGAATTGCCTACCAAAGATGGCAATACCTAGATCTATCCTCGCTTTTATGCCTAGCTAGGGGCGTTAAACGATAGCGCTTGTTGGGAGGCAACCCAATTTTATTTCTATTCCTTGATTTTTGCTCCTGCTTAGTAATAAATAAATTATTTAGCCTCTGTTTTGTTTGTGTTTTTTGTGTTTAATTAGTGTTTGTGCCATGTAGAACTGTTGGGAAGACTTGGGGAAAGTCTTGTTGAACTTGCTGTAAAAAACAGAAACTTTAGCGCTCACGAGAACTGCTGTCATTTTTATTTCAAGAGTGTTATTTAGTTAATTCTTTTTGGATATGATTAATAGATAAATTCCTCACGTCCAGAAATTTATTTTAGAATTTTTGGGGTTCCAGATCTTGCGCTAGCTACAGATTACTACAGACTGTTCTGTTTTTGACAGATTCTGTTTTTCGTGTGTTGTTTGCTTATTTTGATGAATCTATGGTTAGTAAAATATTTTATAATCCATAGAGAAGTTGGAATACAGTAGGTTTAACATCAATATAAATAAAGATTTAGTTCATTACAGTACCTTGAAGTGGTCTTTTGTTTTCTTTCGCTAACGGAGCTCACGAGTTTTCTATTTTGAGTTTTGTGTTGTGAAGTTTTCAAGTTTTGGGTAAATTATTTTGATGGATTATGGAATAAGGAGTGGTAAGAGCCTAAGCTTGGGTATGCCCATGGCACCCCCAAGATAATCAAGAAGTCAAAGCTTGGGGATGCCTGGGAGGCATCCCCTCTTTCGTCCACTTCCATCGGTAATTTACTTGGAGCTATATTTTTATTCACCAACATAATATGTGTTTTGCTTGGAGCGTCTTGTATTCTTTGTGTCTTTGTGTCTTAGTATGCCACAATCATCCTTGCTGTACACACCTTTTGAGAGAGCCATACATGAATTAAAATTTGATAGAATACTCTATGTGCTTCACTTATATCTTTTGAGCTAAGTAGTTTTGCTCTATGTGCTTCACTTATATCTTTTGAGGTAAGTAGTTTTGCTCTATGTGCTTCACTTATATCTTTTGAGCTATGTAGTTTTGCTCTATGTGCTTCACTTATATCTTTTGAGCGTTATAATTTTTCCCTATGTGCTTCACTTAGATCTTTTAGAGCACGGTGGTGGATTTGTTTTACAGAAACTATAGATCTCTCATGCTTCACTTAAATTATTTTGAGAGTCTCTTAATAGCATGGTAATTTGCTTAATAATAATAAGCTTGGTATTCAAGATTTGTGAAACTTTCTTTTGAGTGTGTTGAATACTAAGAAAAGATTGAAGCATGATAATCGTTTTGAGATATGGAGGTGATAATATTAAAGTCATGCTAGTTGAGTAGTTGTGAATTTAAAGAATACTTGTGTTAAAGATTGTGATTCCCGTAGCATGCACGTATGGTGAACCGTTATGTGATGAAGTCGGAGCATGATTTATTTATTGATTGTCTTCCTTATGAGTGGCGGTCAGGGACGAGCGATGGTCTTTTTCCTACGAATCTATCCCCCTAGGAGCATGTGCGTAATACTTTGCTTTGATAACTTCTAGATTTTTGAAATAAGTATATGAGTTCTTTATGACTTATGTTGAGTCCATGGATCATACGCCTCTCACCCTTCCACCTTTTCTAGCCTCTCTAATACCGCGCACCTTTTGCCGGTATCATACACCTACCATATACCTTCCTCAAAACAGCCACCATACCTACCTATTATGGCATTTCCATAGCCATTCCGAGATATATTGCCATGCAACTTTCCACCATCTAGTTCATCATGACACATTCATCATTGTCATATTGCTTAGCATGATCATGTAGTTGACATAGTATTTGTGGCAAAGCCACCATTCGTAATTTTTTCATACTTGTCACTCTTGATTCATTGCATATCCCAGTACACCGCTGGAGGCATCCATATAGAGTCATACTTTGTTTTAGAATCGAGTTGTAATCATTGAGTTGTAAATAAATAAAATTGTGATGATCATCATTTAATAGAGCATTGTCCCAATAAAAAATAAAAAAAATAAAAAAAGAAGAAAGGCCCAAAAAAAAGAAAATAAATAAAAAGGGGCAATGCTACTATCCTTTTACCACACTTGTGCTTCAAAGTTACATCATGATCTTCGTAGTAGAGAGTCTCTCATGTTATCAATTTCATATACTAGTGAGAATTTTACATTATAGAACTTGGCTTGTATATTCCAACGATGGGCTTCCTTAAATTACCCGAGGTCTTCATGAGCAAGCAAGTTGGATGCACACGCACTTAGTTTCATTTTGAGCTTTCATACATTTATAGCTCAAGTGCATCCGTTGCATGGCAATCCCTACTCACTCACATTGATATCTATTGATGAGCATCTCCATAGCCCTTTGATACGCCTAGTTGATGGGAGACTACCTTCCCCTCCTTTTTGTCTTCTCCACAACCACCATTCTATTCCACCTATAGTGCTATATCCATGGCTCACGCTCATGTATTGCGTGAAGATTGAAAAAGTTTTGAAAAAGTTAGAGTATGAAACAATTGCTTGGCTTGTCATCGGGGTTGTGCATGATTTAAATACTTTGTGTGGTGAAGATGGAGCATAGCCAGACTATATGATTTTGTAGGGATAACTTTCTTTGGCCATGTTATTTTGAGAAGACATAATTGCTTTGTTAATATGCTTGAAGTATTATTATTTTTATGTCAATATAAACTTTTGTCTTGAATCTTTCTAATCTGAATATTCATATCACAATTAAGAAGATTTGCATTGAAATTATGCCAAGTAGCAGTCCGCATCAAAAATTCTCTTTTTATCATTTACCTACTCAAGGACGAGCAGGAATTATGCTTGGGGATGCCTGATACGTCTCCAACGTACCTATAATTTTTGATTGCTCCATGCTATATTATCTACTGTTTTGGACTATAATAGGCTTTATTTTCCACTTTTATATTATTTTTGGGACTAACCTATTAACCGGAGGCCCAGCCCAGAATTGCTGTTTTTTGCCTATTTTAGTGTTTCGGAGAAAGAGAATATCAAACGGAGTCCAAATGTAATAAAATCTTCGAGAACGTGATTTTCTCACCGAACGTGATCCAGGAGACTTGGACCCTACTCCAAGGAGTCAAAGAGGAGGTCACGAGGGTGGGGGCGCCCCCCCTAGGGCGCGCCCCCTGCCTCGTGGGCCCCTCGGTGCTCCACCGACGTACTCCTTCCTCCTATATATACCTACGTACCCCCAAACGATCAGAACAGGAGCCAAAGACCTAATTCCACCGCCACAACTTTCTGTATCCACGAGATCCCATCTTGGGGCCTGTTCCGGAGCTCTGCCGGAAGAGGGCCATCATCACGGAGGGCTTCTACATCATCCTATCCCCTCCGATGAAGTGTGAGTAGTTTACCTCAGACCTTCGGGTCCATAGTTAGTAGCTAGATGGCTTCTTCTCTCCCTTTGAATCTCAATACAAAGTTCTCCCCCTCTCTTGTGGAGATCTATTCGATGTAATCTTCTTTTTGCGGTGTGTTTGTTGAGACCGATGAATAGTGGGTTTATGATCAAGTCTATCTATGAATAATATTTGAATCTTCTCTGAATTCTTTTATGTATGATTGGTTATCTTTGCAAGTCTCTTCGAATTATCCGTTTGGTTTGGCCAACTAGATTGGTAGTTCTTGCCATGGGAGAAGTGCTTAGCTTTGGGTTCGATCTTGCGGTGTCCTTTCCCAGTGACAGAAGGGGCAGCAAGGCATGTATTGCATCGTTGCCATCGAGGATAACAAGATGGGGTTTATTTCATATTGCATGAATTTATCTCTCTACATCATGTCATCTTGCTTAAGGCGTTACTCTTTTTTTAACTTAATACTCTAGATGCATCCTGGATAGCGGTCGATGAGTGGAGTAATAGTAGTAGATGCAGAATCATTTCGGTCTACTTATCACGGACGTGATGCCTATATACATGATCATGCCTAGATATTCTCATAACTATGCTCAATTCTGGCAATTGCTCAACAGTAATTTGTTCACCCACCGTAGAATACTTATGCTCTTGGGAGAAGCCACTAGTGAAACCTATGGCCCCCGGGTCTATTCTCATCATATCAATCTCCATCACTTTAATCTTGCTTTGCTTTTTTACTTTTCCTTTACTTTTTACTTTGCATCTTTATACCAAAAATACCAAAAATATTATATCTATCAGATCTCACTCTCGTAAGTGACCGTGAAGGGATTGACAACCCCTAATCGCGTTGGTTGCGAGTAGTTATCGTTTTGTGCAGGTACGAGGGACTTGAGCGTGGCCTCCTAGTAGATTGATATCTTGGTTCTCAAAAACTAAGGGAAATACTTACGCTACTCTACTGCATCATCCCTTCCTCTTCGGGGAAAACCAACGCAAGCTCAAGACGTAGCAGCGCCCGGCGCCCTCCTCAGGCAGGGCTCGGGGGCTCTTTCTTGGAGAGCCACCGTCTTTGCCAAGGTCGCGAGGGAGGCGGTCGGGCACCACTTGGAGGGGTGCTTCCAGGCACGTTTCTCTCAGGAAGGTACAATGCAAGGAAGACCAGACCCTCAGGAGTTCATCGCAAGCAACACTCAGGAGCTACAGGAGTCGAGAGTCATGCACAGCAGCCGCCGCTTGCCCGCCATGGCCCCACATCCAGACAAGGATGGTGGGCTGCGCGTCTGCATCGACGTTCCGGGGCTCCACCGAGCCGCGTCTCAGGAGCGCCTCTGGCCTTCGTGCGCGGGGCGTTGCGAGGGTCCACCTCACGGCTACGTTCGCATGCCTTTCGGCCTACCGAACGCGGTCGCCGCTCATCGGCGCCTGCTGAGGAGCATTCTAGAGGCTCAGGAGGTCAGGCATGGTACGGTCCTGGCGGAGATGGAGATGGCTCTCGGAGACCCACCTGTGCCCCCGGAGCCTCCCGAGGCTCCTGGGCCTGGGGGCTCGTGAGGGTCGACGTCTTCATCGCGCATCGTCCACTTCTTCAACATCATTCCATCTTCAACGGCACCAGGTGACATCTTTCTAAGTTCCGTTTTTAGCTGGGAGCGCCCATAGGGCCGCATCATTCCCAGGTTGCGTGGGTCCGTCCCTACGGCATGTATCCGTTTTGCTTATGCTCTTTGCTTACCTTGTCGGGGCGCCCCTCGGGCTGCATCATCCCCGAGCTGCTCGGGCCTGGCCCTACAGCATTTGCTTTTCCTGCGTCTACTTAAAATGAATTTTCTCTTTCTCGCTCAATTATCACCTGCTTCTTATCGCGGACTTCTTCGCTTTCATGCAAAGCGCTTGCATGTTAAATGGGGGGGGGTACCTGAGCATCGCGACTCATGGACTCCTACTGGCTCTCCAGCCCTCACCCCCTGGCCTTGACCCACGGCATCGCGACCTGTCATACCAGCGGCGGCTGAGCTCGCTCGAGGGCCGGGACCTGAGGACGTAGAGAATTTGCATTCTAACCACCCTGCAGAACACACCATTGATAAAGGCCTAGAGCCAAGCGCAACCCGCCTCGAGGTAGGGCCTCATGAGTCCCGTGCTGGCTCACGAGTGCCCAGATACACCTCTCCTAGCCCTACCGTGCCGGCCACGTGTCAGGGCGGGGCTGTACACGCCCCGGGGCTCCTCCCGGAGGGGAGCCCCCTCCCCCATACCAGTGGAAGCACCATGCTCCACGCTGGCTCACGACACATCCGAGGAGCGGCTATGCCCGTACACATATGGAAGCGCTATGCTCCGCGCTGGTGATAAACAACTAAGGGTGGCCTCCAGCCGTGCCAATCTCAGGGAGCCCAGAGCTCAGTGCCTGGCACCATCGCAACGCCTCCCCTCGGGAGCGCCGCGCGAGGGGGCTGGACACGGGAGCTATGCCTGGACCTCGCCCGAGCGCACACCACCCAGCCAGGTCCCCCGGACCTGGTCGTCACGCGCCCCTCCCCGAGTGGAGCCAAGGTATGGAAACCCGTTTGAATGTCAAGGGGGACTCCTGAGCATCGCGACTCAGGAGCCTAACTTGCCCCGTAGCCCCTCACTCCTTAGTACCGTCCTGGTTTCCGGTCGGGGCTAACGCTGGGTGAGGTACGCGCGGGCCGGGCCCTACCGACGCAGAACGATCAATCCACTCCTCGTTTCCCCCTTTCCTACTTGTTGCTTGTGCGTCAAGGGGGACTCCTGAACATCGCGACTCAGGAGCCTAACTTGCCACGTAGCCCCTCACTCCTTAGTCCCGTCCTGGTTTCCGGTCAAGGCTAACGCTGGGTGAGGTATGCGCGGGGCCGGGCCCAGCCGACGTAGAGCGCGAGCAAGTAGGGGAGAAAAATGCAAACTCCAGGAAATTCAAAGCAAATATTACAAGCTATAGATTGTTTTACGATGCCAAACACAAGTTTAAATGCCTCCGCGAGGCATGGTGCATGCTGCAGGAATAAAAACAGGACAGAAGCCGCAAAGGGATCACACTCCAGTGGCGCCGCCTCCTGGGGCCGCGGAGCTGGCGGCACCGCACCCGGGCAAGATGCTGAAGGCGCGGAACCTCCCCAGCAAAGCTTTGGCTCGGCCTTTCACGGCCTCGGCGGCAGCGGCGGCAAGGTCACCGCTCACGGGCTCCAGCAGGCTGTCGAGGTCGACATTGGGGTCGCGTAGGTAGACGTGGCTGAGGACACGCGTCAGCGCCGCCGAAGACAGGGCATGCGCCTCGGCCTCGGCCATGGGGCCAAGGCCGTCTACGACATCTTCAAGCGCACGGACCAGGAAGGGGAGCAGCTTGGTGGGGCCATCCTCCGCGCCGGCCAGCGGCTCCTCCAAGCCGCTCTCGTAAAGCGTCTTCAGCACGGCACGAGCACTCTTCTCCATCTTCGCGAAGGCCACCCGATCCTCCGCCAGGACCTTCGCCCTGGCATACAGCTCAACCCTCTCCGCCTGCAGCGACCGCTCCAGTGTCTCCAGTTCGCCGTGGCGGTCATCGAGCTTGGCGTCCCTGTGACGCCCCCGATTTGACCGTACACTAATCATACACGCAAATGTGTACGATCAAGATCAAGGAGTCACGGGAAGATATCACAACACAACTCGGGACACAAATTAAAATAATACAAGCATTATATTACAAGCCAGGGGCCTCAAACGCTCGAATACAAGAACTCGATCAAAGATGAGTCAGCGGAAGCAACAATATCTGAGTACAGACATAAGTTAAACAAGTTTGCCTTAAGAAGGCTAACACAAACTGGGATACAGATCGAAAGAGGCGCAGGCCTCCTGCCTAGGATCCTCCTAAACTATTCCTGGTCGTCGTCAGCGGGCAGCACGTAGTAGTAGGCACCTCCGGTGTAGTAGGAGTCGTTGTCGAAGGTGGCGTCTGGCTCCTGGGCTCCAACATATGGTTGCGACAACCAGGTAGAAGGGATAGGGGGAAAAGAGGGAGAAAGCAACCGTGAGTACTCATCCAAAGTGCTCGCAAGCAAGGAGCTACACTACATATGTATGCATCGGTAACAACTGGAATAAGGCTATCATATGTGGACTGAACTGCAGAATGCCGGAATAAGAGGGGGATAGCTAGTCCTTTCGAAGGCGACGCTTCTGGCAGCCTCCGTCTTGCAGCATGTAGAAGAGAATAGACTGAAGTCCTCCAAGTATCATCGCATAGCATAACCCTAACCGATGATCCTCCCCTCGTCGCCCTGTGAGAGAGCGACCACCGGTTGTATCTGGCACTTGGAAGGGTGTGTTTTATTAAGTATCCAGTTCTAGTTGTCATAAGGTCAAGGTACAACTCCAAGTCGTCCTGTTACTGAAGATCACGGCTATTCGAATAGATTAACTTCCCTGCAGGGGTGCACCACATATCCCAACACGCTCGATCCCATTTGGCCGGACACACTTTCCTGGGTCATGCCCGGCCTCGGAAGATCAACACGTCGCAGCCCTACCTAGGCACAACAGAGAGGTCAGCACGCCGGTCTAAATCCTATGGTGCAGGGGTCTAGGCCCATCGCCCTTTGCACACCTGCACGTTGCGAACGCGGCCGGAAGCAGAACTAGCCCCCTTAATACAAGAGCAGGCTTACGGTCCAATCCGGCGCGCGCCACTCAGTCACTGACGTCACGAAGGCTTCGGCTGATACCACGATGTCGAGTGCCCATAACTGTCCCCGCGTAGATGGTTAGTGCGTATAGGCCAGTGGCCAGACTCATATCAAATACCAAGATCTCGTTAAGCGTGTTAAGTATTCGCGAACGCCGACCAGGGCCAGGCCCACCTCTCTCCTAGGTGGTCTCAACCTGCCCTGTCGCTCCGCCATAAAGTAACAGTCGGGGGCCGTCGGGAACCCAGGGCCACCTCTACCGGGATGGAGCCAGCTGCCCCTTCAGCCCCGAACTCCAAACAGTACCACAAGTAATGTAACAGTGTAAAGTATGTAGTATATGCCCGTGATCACCTCCCGAAGTGATCACGGCCTAGTAGTATAGCATGGCAGACGGACAAGAGTGTAGGGCCACTGATGGAACACTAGCATCCTATACTAAACAGTAGGATAGAAGGTAATGGTAACAACAGTAGTAGCAAGGACAGGCTATGCATCAGGATAGGATAACGGAAATCAGTAACATGCTACACTACACTAATGCAAGCAGTAGAGAGAAGAATAGGCGATATCTGGTGATCAAAGGGGGGGGCTTGCCTGGTTGCTCTGGCAAGAGAGAGGGGTCGTCAACACCGTAGTTGTACTGGGTAGCAGCGGCGTCGGTGTCGATGTCTAGCGAGAGAAGAGGGGGAAGAAACAATAAATATAATGCAAACAAATGCATGACGATGCATGACATGACAAAGCGTGATGCTAGGTGTGCCCTAACGCGGTACGAGGTGGTACCGGTGAAGGGGAAAACATCCGGGAAAGTATCCCCGGTGTTTCTCGTTTTCGGGCAGAGGAGCCGGAAGGGGAAAGTTGCGTGTTTGCTATGCTAGGGATGCGTGGCGGACGAACAGGCTGCGTATCCGGGTTCGTCTCGTCGTTCTGAGCAACTTTCATGTACAAATTTTTTCCAACCGAGCTACGGTTTATTTTATATAAATTTTAAAAGATTTAAATCATTTTTAGAATTTATTTAATTAATTTAATCAACATTATCCAGAATAGTGCTTGCTGACGTCAGCATGACGACCGCATGAGGTCAGCAGTTGACCTAGTCAACCTGACAGGTGGGTCCCGTTCGGCATAGACACATTTAATTAACAGGTTAATTAAACAGGGTTAATTAGTTTAATTAGTGGTTAGGTTAATCTAATCAGGATTAAATAGTTTAATTAATTCTTTAATTAATTAAGTTTAATTAAGTCAATTAATTAATTAATTATTAATTTTATTTATTTATTTTTTTAATTTAATTTTTTTTAAACGTTCTAGGCACGGGGCCCATCTGTCATAGGCCCCAGGGGCCAATCGGGCAAACGGGCGTGCGGGCGCACAAGTGTGGTGCCCGTGCCCGAGTCCAATCACGGGCGCGGCCGCGGAGTGGCCGGCCGGCCGGTGCTGCGCCCTGCAGCGGCGAGCCGAGGCGGTGGCCGGACGTGGGAGGACGGCGCGTGTGCGCGGCGAACGGCGGGGAGAGCGGCCACAGGGGTGGGCGCGGCCTGGCGCCGGCGCAGGTGCCGGAGCTGGAGCAAGGGCGACTCGGGGGGGGGGGGGCGACGGCAGAGGGGCGGGCGCTGGGACGCGTAGGTAGGCGGCGGTGGCCGGAGCGCGCGGCAAGGCGAGGTCAGAGGCGAGCGGGCGCGGCAGCAGCGCAGCAGCATACGCGCGTGGGCGAGGCGATGCGCCATCGGCGATGGTCGAGCGCGGCCCGCAGGGGGCCGCGGCGGGCGCGGCACGTGTGTGCGCGGGTGGCGGCCGGAGCATGACCGGCGCAGGGAAGGGGGCAGTAGGTGCGGGCGGCCGAGCGCGTGTGCGGCGGAGCGGGGCAGAGGAGGAGGATCAGCGCTCACGGTGGGGTTGTAGGGGTTCGGGGGCAGCGTGCTCGTGGAGGAAGGCGAGGACGCGACATGGAGCGGCTCCGGCGAGCGGCGTCCGTCGGCGAGGTCAGGGCGTCAGGCGTGGCGACGGGGATGGGGCGGCTCTCGGCGACGGCGGGGCAGAACGGGGCGGCGTCGGGGTTCGGCGACGAGGGCGGAGGCGCCATGGTGCGCGATGGCAGCGGGGGGATGTCGAGCGGCATCGGGGCGCCTTTCCCCCCGATCCAGATCGGGAGGGAGCGAGGGGGGCGAGCGGGGTGGGGCGAGTGGGGGTCTCGTCCCCGATCCAGATTGGATCGGGAAGGGGGGAACGGCGTGGGGGGGAGTGCGGGTGGTTGGGTTAGGGTTTGACCAGGGGTGGGGGGTTATGGGGGGAGTTGGGTGGCCGGCTGGGCCTTTGTCCAGTTGGGCCGGTGGTCGAATGGGCCGGCCAGTTGGGTCGGCTGGCCCGGGGGGGGGGGGTTCTTTTCCTTTTCCCTTTTTTTTGTTTGTTTGTTTTCTGTTTTCTTTTATCATTTCTTTCTTTTCTGTTTAAATCATTTTAAATCATTTAGCCATTTTATAAAAAGGTGTTTGTTGCCCCATAATTACCCTTGTAATATTCGGCAACCACCGAACATTTTTGTTTTAATTCTTTGAAAACTTTTATTCTTGTCACAAAGTTGAATTTGAATTTTGAACGGTTTCGAATTATTGCGAGGACAGCAACAGTAACCGAGGTGTCATGGCACGATTAGCGTGGGCTTACTGTAGCCTAATTACCCGGGCGTCACAATTCTCCTCCACTACAAGAAATCTCGTCCCGAGATTTAAGAGGTGGTGTAAGGGGGAAATTTGTGGTTGTGAAATTCTAACGGATCTTCTCGGTCTTGGTTGCTCTTCTCAAAGAGGTCGATCCCTTACATGGACGTCTTCATTTCTTTGCTTCATCGCATCATGATGAAATTGTCGTCCTTTCTTCAGGATCTCCATCGTTCTTACGAAAGAATAAAGGGTGGTTATTCCGAGAGAGCAGACCTCTACAAGGTTGACTACCTAGTCGATAACATCGGGGAAAGTGGTAGAAAGTAACTCTCGAATTGAAACTGAAGAAAATATCGAGAGCAAGGTACGAAGGTGCAATAAGAAGTTTCAAGTGGATAGGCAATCATTTGTTGCCTGCTACGAAATGTGAAAGGGGTTCAGAGCAATGGGAATAAGTATTGCGCCTGATACCAAAATAGATCACTAGGCAGGTGGCCCGTGAATTACATACGAAGTCAAGCATGGGGAATAAGTTTGACAACAGGGTGTACAGGAGAGTCAGGTTTCGATCCTGTGGAACTGTGGGTTATGGGCCCACCAGGTGGGGTAAAAGTAGGAAGGGCGGTGATGCCTTGCACGATCATGTAGATAAGGCATGTCAGAGGGTAGCCTGCCAGTTGTGTTGGCAACAGCGTCGGTACCAAGGGCGAGGGACGAAGAGAACCATTTTCCTGCTCGTTGAACGAGGCGGACCAATAGGCAAAGTTCTCATCCATCGATGGCTATTGGAATGTCATAAACAATAGTAACAGGGCCTTGCTGACAGAATTGTACACCGATGTTTTACATGAGTAGAAGAATCTTACTGTTTAGATCATATAGATCACAAGAAAGGTTAAACAAACCAATGGAAAGGAAAATGTGATCCTCAGGTTAAACAGAACAATGGAAAGGAAAAATGTGTTTAAACACATCTTTCAGGGGTATATCCTTCCCAAGGACAAGCAGAGCATGATATCCATGATAGGATATAACGTAGAAAAACTCTTTAGGTAGTGGAGAGAAATTTCATGACATTATCCATATAGCGGTGTTTGGATAATTTAGCAGGAAACATTTAGCATTGGCTTCCTTGTTGAAAATCGGAGTACCACAAACATGCTTCGAGATAGCATTGCATGGTCTTCAAGCAAGTTCAGACTTTGGAAACAAAAAGGGTCCATCAGGAAGAACTTATAGAATAAGTCTTACAATTTCCTCATGGAAGAAAGGATAGCCTGGCTGAAAAGGGAAACTATAACAATTGGGCCTCCGGCCAGGTGTGCTAGGCATGACATCACCTTACCGGGTCACATAAGGACCATTGTTGTAACTCTCGGAAATATGTTCCAACCATCATAAGATCTGATTAGTGCTAGGATACCTCCGACTTAGTAAGTCTGAGAAGAAAAGGTGCAACACAATTGACGAGATGACAAAGTAAGATTCTCGGGAAATGAACTATGAAGTGATTTCCGTTAAGAAGAGTTCATCATTAATCCAAGGAGAGGACAAGGAGGTGTCTGGTGAACTCAACGGCAATTCATCGAGATTTCCAAAAGATGGATTTCCACAATTAAGTGAACAAGGAGATAACATTTGTCAGATCAAATGATATAAGGAAGTATGCTCGCGGAAAACATACACAATTAAACATTGGTTGAAAGGTGTGCCCAAAATATGGGTTGGGTTGCACGACCAATGTCAGAATGGTGATTCAATAATCAATAGTCTAAGAACGAACGGCCGAACATTAACTTCAAAGCAATAGGGTTGCTAGAAGTGCAGAATCCAAACAACACCGTTCACTTGTTGGTACCCCAGTTGGAATCAACATGAGGACCAAGAAAGAATGGTGATGGTGAGAAGCATCATAATACCAAGAATTCCTTAAGAGGTGGAGCAGTCCTCACAACATCCTTGATATTAAAATATGGTAATACTCCAAGGTAGAACATAAGACAAGCTGGATTGCAAGTTGCATCTATGACATGAATAAGTTTGTGACGGAAGAAAGGCAAGGATGTTGTCGATGGTAACTCAAATTACCAAGGGACGAGGGTGGTACTCATCATCATGAATTCAATTGATATCCTGGGAGAGCTCAGAATGCTCATGATGATCAGGATGCATTTGTCGAGAGATCTCATGAAGATGTAATCGATCAGCGATGACATCAAGTTGATAGGGATGATGAAGCGAAAGGTTAATGGAACCAAGGATACGACACAAACTCGAAACAAAGCTTGTTGTCCAAAGCAAAAAGATATGATGAGGAAGATCGATGTAAGCTTACCTCATCGTTGAAATTTCTGTTTCGGGTTTAAGGACCAGGTAGCACAGTTAAACTATAGCACGATAACTATATAGTTGATCAGGCTAGGGATGACTTGATCGGGTACAAAATCGTACTTAAATAAGATTACTAAAAGTTGTTGAACCGTAATGCGGACTCGGTTCAGTTATTGGTGTCTTTGCGTGTTTAGTAACTCAGAGCCCATGAAAAATTGCAATCAGTGAGAATGTAGTACTTGATGAAGAACTCATAAGAATTTATGTAGTTCCAAGATAATCTCGAGATACCAGGGGGGTAATACTCGACGAAAGATCAAAGTAAAGGTTAGAATGGTGTATTGATCCACAGAAGACAAGTGCTTAAACTTGCCCGAGAAATGGGATCTAAGAAGAACATATGGTCGAAACCACGATTGTAAAGGATCGAAGGATATTATATCAAGGAAATAGTTATTACTACAAGAAGCTTCCCTGATAAGTTCCACATCGGGTCCATGGGCATGAACACAAAGTTCAAGGTCGACTCCCACTTCTTCAATGCATAACCTTTCATTCACTTCTCGCGTTTGATGAAGTTGCAGTGTTGAAATTTTATCTGGCAAAATACCAGAAGAGTATGACTCATGAAAACTTTCGAGTTCACACATATTATGGAAGGCATAGGTTCAACCCATCGGGGCATCGTGGAAACATATACCACAAGCTTCAATAGTAAATATCACCCGTTCAAAAGCAGAGCATGGTTAGCCAAATCAAGGAATAGGATTTATCAAAGGCATTATGTATCAGGAAAAAAAAACTTCTAAAGTGATTGAATATGAAGGACGTTGTCGGATAAAATCCAACAAGGTTCTGATGGTCCATAAAGGATCTGATGTGAGTATCGACACACAACCAAAGGAAGAATCAATGCAAAGACCTTGGATTATATAAACAACTGGGTAACTTAGAGCTCAATTGGAAAGGAATTATGATTTACAAAGCGAAGGATCAGAAGTAGACGCTCTGATCAAGGATGGATAAGTTCATTAGACATAGGGGCACAATCAACGACAATTTGATTGGCGAGAACCAGTTCATGTTTAGAATCACATCCGAGCCGAGAGGATGAATTCTAGGATCTGATTGAGGATTGCGAGCATTCGCAACAACTTGAATCAACGGACTCAAAATGATAATGACAAGAGATGTCAATAAGATTACGAGACTTATGGGATTAACCATATTGCAAGCAGGCAAGAATTTCAAGAGTAACCAGCTGCAGAGGATTTTCGAAAGATCGAAAAGTATTCAGAAGAATTTTGTGAGACACATGAACAACTAGGAAAGAGTAGATACTCGATAAGTGTGAGGAATTATCTGTAAGGGTTTTCATGAGGCAAGAACTGTAAAGCAGTAAGCTCAAAGGATACTTGGAACAACGGAGAGCGGTTCGGGGCATCTTGTATTAACAAGAACAACTTGGAATAAAATTAAGAACGATGGGTTTAAGTATTTATCCATAGGGATAATCAGTGGTAGGGAATTGCAAAAGCAACGAGCACAAAGTCTCGAGAACATTGGAGAGTATCTTCGAAATCCTTCGGTGCACCAAGAAATCATCTGGAGTGGGGGGCTCTCCGGAAGGAAGTAGTTACGAGAACCTAGAGTCTGAGTTAGTAAAATCATTTCACCCGAGTAGAAGAGAGGTCAGAGTCCCAGAGTATAGGTCGAGGAATAAAAGATCCTAATACCACCCAAATGGCAACGTGGGCCCGTAAGGCACACAACCATGTTAGTAAAAGTTTTTCAGTGACTAGACTCAACTTCGGCCAAGGAGTTTGGAAGGAGGGATTCCTACAGGAAGTCGGCTCTGATACCAACTTGTGACGCCCCCGATTTGACCATACACTAATCATACACGCAAATGTGTACGATCAAGATCAAGGACTCAGGGGAAGATATCACAACACAACTCTAGACACAAATTAAAATAATACAAGCTTCATATTACAAGCCAGGGGCCTCGAAGGCTCGAATACAAGAACTCGATCAAAGATGAGTCAGCGGAAGCAACAATATCTGAGTACAGACATAAGTTAAACAAGTTTGCCTTAAGAAGGCTAACACAAACTGGGATACAGATCGAAAGAGGCGCAGGCCTCCTGCCTGGGATCCTCCTAAACTATTCCTGGTCGTCGTCAGCGGGCAGCATGTAGTAGTAGGCACCTCCGGTGTAGTAGGAGTCGTTGTCGAAGGTGGCGTCTGGCTCCTGGGCTCCAATATCTGGTTGCGACAACCAGGTAGAAGGGATAGGGGAAAAGAGGGAGAAAGGAACCGTGAGTACTCATCCAAAGTACTCGCAAGCAAGGAGCTACACTACATATGTATGCATTGGTATCAACTAGAATAAGGCTATCATATGTGGACTGAGCTGCAGAATGCCGGAATAAGAGGGGGATAGCTAGTCCTTTCGAAGACTACGCTTCTGGCAGCCTCCGTCTTGCATCATGTAGAAGAGAATAGACTGAAGTCCTCCAAGTAGCATCGCATAGAATAACCCTAACCGATGATCCTCCCCTCGTCGCCCTGTGAGAGAGCGACCACCGGTTGTATCTGGCAATTAGAAGTGTGTGTTTTATTAAGTATCCAGTTCTAGTTGTCATAAGGTCAAGGTACAACTCCAAGTCGTCCTGTTACCGAAGATCACGACTATTCGAATAGATTAACTTCCCTGCAGGGTTGCACCACATATCCCAACACGCTCGATCCCATTTGGCCGGACACACTTTCCTGGGTCATGCCCGGCCTCGGAAGATCAACACGTCACAGCGCTACCTAGGCACAACAGAGAGGTCAGCACGCCGGTCTAAATCCTATGGCGCAGGGGTCTGGGCCCATCGCCCTTTGCACACCTGCATGTTGCGAACGCGGCCGGAAGCAGAACTAGCCCCCTTAATACAAGAGCAGGCTTACGGTCCAATCCGGCGCGCGACACTCAGTCGCTGACGTCACGAAGGCTTCGGCTGATACCACGACGTCGAGTGCCCATAACTGTCCCCGCGTAGATGGTTAGTGCGTATAGGCCAGTGGCCATACTCAGATCAAATACCAAGATCTCGTTAAGCGTGTTAAGTATTCGCGAACGCCGACCAGGGCCAGGCCCACCTCTCTCCTAGGTGGTCTCAACCTGCCCTGTCGCTCCGCCATAAAGTAACAGTCGGGGGCCGTCGGGAACCCAGGCCCACCTCTACCGGGATGAAGCCACCTGCCCCTTCAGCCCCCAACTCCGAACAGTACCACAAGTAATGTAACAGTGTAAAGTATGTAGTATATGCCCGTGATCACCTCCCGAAGTGATCACGGCCTAGTAGTATAGCATGGCAGACGGACAAGAGTGTAGGGCCACTGATGGAACACTAGCATCCTATACTAAACAGTAGGATAGAAGGTAATGGTAACAACAGTAGTAGCAAGGACATGCTATGCATCAGGATAGGATAACGGAAAGCAGTAACATGCTACACTACACTAATGCAAGCAGTAGAGAGAAGAATAGGCGATATCTGGTGATCAAAGGGGGGGCTTGCCTGGTTGCTCTGGCAAGAGAGAGGGGTCGTCAACACCGTAGTCGTACTGGGTAGCAGCGGCGTCGGTCTCGGTGTCTAGCGAGAGAAGAGGGGGAAGAAACAATAAATATAATGCAAACAAATGCATGACGATGCATGACATGACAAAGCGTGATGCTAGGTGTGCCCTAACGCGGTACGAGGTGGTACCGGTGAAGGGGAAAACATCCGGGAAAGTATCCCCGGTGTTTCTCGTTTTCGGGCAGAGGAGACGGAGGGGGAAAGTTGCGTGTTTGCTATGCTAGGGATGCGTGGCACACGAACGGGCTGCGTATCCGGGTTCATCTCGTCGTTCTGAGCAACTTCCATGTACAAAGTTTTTCCAACCAAGCTACGGTTTATTTTATATAAATTTTAAAAGATTTAAATCATTTTTAGAATTTATTTAATAAATTTAATCAACATTATCCAGAATAGTGCTTGCTGACGTGGTTAGGTTAATCTAATCAGGATTAAATAGTCTAATTAGTGGTTAGGTTAATCTAATCAGGATTAAATAGTTTAATTAATTCTTTAATTGATTAATTAAGTTTAATTAAGTCAATTAATTAATTGATTAATTATTAATTTTATTTATTTATTTTTAATTTAATTTTTTTTAAAACGTTCTGGGCACGGGGCCCATCTGTCATAGGCCCCAGGGGCCAATCGGGCAAACGGGCGTGCGGGCGCACAAGTGTGGTGCCCGTGCCCGAGTCCAACCACGGGCGCGGCCGCGGAGTAGCCGGCCGGCCGGTGCTGCGCCCTGCAGCGGTGAGCCGAGGCGGTGGCCGGACGTGGGAGGACGGCGCGTGTGCGCGGCGAACGGCGGGGAGAGCGGCCGCGGGGGTGGGCGCGGCCTGGCGCCGGCGCGGGCGCCGGAGGTGGAGCAAGGGCGACTCGGGGGGGGGGGGGGGGGGGGGCGACGGCAGAGGGGCGGGCGCTGGGGCGCGTAGGTAGGCGGCGGTGGTCGGAGCGCGCGGTAAGGCGAGGTCAGAGGCGAGCGGGCGCGGCAGTAGCGCAGCAGCATACGCGCGTGGGGGAGGCGATGCGCCATCGGCGATGGTCGAGCGCGGCCCGCAGGGGGCCGCGGCGGGCGCGGCACGTGTTTGCTCGGGTGGCGGCCGGAGCATGACCGGCGCAGGGAAGGGGGCAGTAGGTGCGGGCGGCCGAGCGCGTGTGCGGCGGAGCGGGGCAGAGGAGGAGGAGCAGCGCTCACGGTGGGGTTGTAGGGGTTCGGGGGCAGCGTGCTCGCGGAGGAAGGCAAGCACGCGACGTGGAGCGGCTCCGGCGAGCGGCGTCCGTCGGCGAGGTCAGGGCGTCCGGCGTGGCGACGGGGATGGGGCAGCTCTCGGCGACGGCGGGGCAGAACCGGGCGGCGTCGAGGTTCGGCGACGAGGGCGGAGGCGCCATGGTGCGCGACGGCAGCGGGGGGGTGTCGAGCGGCGTCGGGGCGCCTTTTCCCCCGATCCAGATCGGGAGGGAGCGAGGGGGGCGAGCGGGGT
Organism: Triticum urartu; assembly: GCF_056163025.1. Lineage (NCBI taxonomy): Eukaryota > Viridiplantae > Streptophyta > Magnoliopsida > Poales > Poaceae > Triticum > Triticum urartu. Next base: position 432,621,537 of record NC_141879.1, on the reverse strand, counting down.
GGGGCGAGTGGGGGTCTCGTCCCCGATCCAGATTGGATCGGGAGGGGGGGAACGACGTGGGGGGGGGAGTGCGGGTGGTTGGGTTAGGGTTTGACCAGGGGTGGGGGGTAATGGGGGGAGTGGGGTGGCCGGCTGGGCCTTTGTCCAGTTGGGCCGGTGGTCGAATGGGCCGGCCAGTTGGGTCGGCTGGCCGGGGGGGGGGGGTTCTTTTCCTTTTCCCTTTTTTTTGTTTGTTTGTTTTCTGTTTTCTTTTATCATTTCTTTCTTTTCTGTTTAAATCATTTTAAATCATTTAGCCATTTTATAAAAAGGTGTTTGTTGCCCCATAATTACCCTTGTAATATTCGGCAACCACCGAACATTTTTGTTTTAATTCTTTGAAAACTTTTATTCTTGTCACAAATTTGAATTTGAATTTTGAACGGTTTCGAATTATTGCGAGGACAGCAATAGTAACCGAGGTGTCATGGCACGATTAGCGTGGGATTACTGTAGCCTAATTACCCGGGCATCACAGTCCCGGTCCTTGACGGCAGCCTCCCGAGCCTTCATCTCCTTCTCTTTCTCCTGGCGGCCGTGGACCTCCTTGGCGAGCTCGTCGCGCAGGCCTTGCAGCTCGACCTCCAGCTCCTTGCAGTGAGCCTTGGTAGCCGCAGCGTTGCCCAGGGCAGCGTCGCCGGCGGCCTTGGCTTGGTTGGCAGCCTGCTTCTTCCCATCAGAGGCCACCACGGCCTGGCTTAGTGCCGCTCGGACAGAGGCAGCAGAACGGGCCCAGCCAGAAGCTAGCTCCAGGCGCCCGTCCGCTAGGCAAGGGTCCGCGCTCAGAAGATCCTCCCGTAGCTGGCTCAGTTCGCTGGCGACTTGGTCCAGGATGGTGGCAGAGGAAGCAGAAGAAGTAGGAACTGGCGGAGCGGGCGAAGAAGACGGCGACGTGATCACGGCTTGGTAGGAAGGAACCCCCTGGGCCTTGGACGCCCCGGCTGCAGCATCGAGTGCAGTCGACTCCAGGGTCAGCGGGGCCACGGGGGCTGGCTCCTCGCCAAGGCACCCCAGACGGCCTCGCGAGGACGATCGGACCAGGGAGGCGCGAGCCGCACCATCTTCCTCCCCAGCGGACGAAGGCACCGCCCCGGCAGATGGACTCGCCCCAAGCGGAGCCAAAGAAGCCCCTCTGAACCTCTTTGCCGCAGGCGCCGGCCTGACAAGAGAATATGGACATCAAGCCTCAACGGCATAAACCAAGCAAAGCGGGAATCAAGAACTTATTGGTCGTCGCTCGCGGATCCAAGCAACTTCCGGCCGAACTTGAAGCCCGAGAGCCTGCAGCTTGGGTCAGCCTCGGGAGGCCCGGAAGCAGAAGCCACATCGGCAGGGCTGGGCCTGGCTTCAGACTGCCCAGGGATCGGAGCGGACCCTGGGGGAACCAGCCCCGACCTGCCCTTCCTTGTGACCAAGGGAGAGTCCTCCCCTCCTCGCCCGACGCCGGCATCATCGTCATCCGGCATGGAGCGGAGGGCCCGAGACCTGAGCTGAGGGAAGGACTCCCCCGACTCCTCGCGAGTCGCCTCGAAGACGGACTCTTCCTCCTCAGCCTCTTCTTCCTCCCCACTCTCACTGGAGCTGCCGGAGGACACATCCACCATCGCCAGCGCCGCAAGGTCCTTGGGAGCTACCGCGGGCACCAGCCCCTCACCGTTGAAGGTGGGCATGGCGTTCACCACCTGCTCCCAGTCATCGCAAAGGAACAGGGGGACGGGGCACCCACCGGCTTCGCCACGTCTCCCCCAACCAAGGAATGGAGGGCTGCGACCAGATTCTCGTCGGTCAGGGCCTCCGAGCTCAGGCGCAAGGCGGCGTCCGCTTCCCCAAGCCTCGACAACGGGAGCGAGTGCTCCTGGAGTGGAGCCACTCGGTGCTCCAAGAACTCCCTCAGGAGCGAGGCCCCGGTCAGCTTCGCCGCCCCCAAGTTGCTTGGCCTCAGGTCCGCATCCATCCCCTTCAGCACTGCCTTCGCACGGGGGTCGATGACCTCCGCGTGGGACCACGCGTCGACAGCCTTGCGCTGCCCCGTAGGCAGCACCAGACGGGGGTGGAGACGCCCGACATCCACCATGACCCACTTGCTCCGGAAGCCTTTGATCCTCTTCCTAGGCTTCGAGATAGCATTGGAATTGGAGTACGCAATAAAGCTTGCACACGCGGAGGCATGGACACCAGAAACCCGGAGAGAAAAATAGTGACGCAACAAGGCCACCGAGGGTTTTACCCCGACATGAGCCTCACAGTAGTAAGCAAAAATCGCCAGGAGAAGAACAGAGTTGGGGTGGAGATGTAGAGCCTGCAAGTTGTACTGGCGGAGAATAGCAAAGAAGAACTCAGAGAAAGGAGGCACCAGACCGGCGACAATGGCGCTCACAAAGAGTGGATAGAAGGTGCTCCCCTTGACTTCAGGCTGGCCGGAGCCGGCCTTGAGCATAGTCGCCCCCTTGCTGCCCTGCGCCACTGTCATCAGGCGCGTAAGGGCGAGGTTCTTCTCCGACAGGTTCGGGGAATCCAGGGCCGGCAAGTACCAGGCCTCGGTCGAGGACTTGCGAGGCGCCATGGCTTGCAGGATGAGAAGGATTGAGACTGATCTGGAGGATTTCAGAAGCAAGGAGGAGAGCGAGAAAGGGGATCTGGAGCGAGGCGAAGGAGAACAAAGCAAGTAAGTCTGGCCTGGGCACCTCTTTTGTCAGATGGGCAGTTGTCGAGGCGTCATGGGTAGCGCAGACGCCCACATCCAATCAATCGCCACGCGGCGCCCAAGGTCGCAGGCTATTGGGGCCAGCGGCGCTTCGTGCTTGCCCCTTCGCTTTCCTGCTAGGCCAAGCCTGGGCACGCCTTGGACCCGTGGGCTACTGTCGATGTTCTGGGAACGGGGGTCCCCAGACTTGCCTGCCTGCGGCCTGCGGCGTGGCTCAAATGGGGGCCTAGCGCGGCCCATCTTCATCAGCTCAAGCTCAAGACCATCGCGAGGGGTCAAGCCTCGCGGGGCGGACGATAGGAAGCTTCCTCAGAGGCAGCCTCATCAGGCAGGCTCGCGAGGAGGCGGAGAGATCAAGGCAGGGGTACCTCGCAAAGAGCCCGTGACGCAAGCCATGACGATCGAGACCAGGCGGGCGCCGGCCTACCCAGTGTCCTTGTTTCCCTTTTGGTGCAAAGGGGGCAAGCACAGGCCAAGGCATCAGGCAAAGGTTGCCATTCCGGTGCAACGAGACCAAGACCAACAGAGCAGCAGGACGGAGGTCACCGTGGAGCCCAAGACTGCGTCATCACCAGTGCTTTTGGCAGCCGAAGACCACCTTTGGTCAGGATAACTTGTACTATATGTTCCCCTTCAAAATGGCCAATTGTTGGCGCCCTTCCCGCTCATTATTTGGGGAGAGGCCCAGGGCCTCTATAAATAGAGCTAGCCACCATAGAGTAGAAAAAGGGGAGATGAGACATCGAGAGATCTGGTAGAACCCTAGCAGAGAGAAAGAGAGAGGCAACTGAACTCACCCCAGCAGTTCATCACACCAGCTCAAGAACACCTCTCGCGAGGCTGTTCATCCCTTGTACTATTCATCATCAGCCCCTGAGGCAATCCACCACACCACACACTGGAGTAGGGTATTACACCACAATGGTGGCCCGAACCAGTATAAACCTTGTGTCCCTTGTGTTGTTCATTGTTTCCAGCTTAGATCACGCGAGAAGATTGGACGTAGATCGGTAGGGGAGAGATCTCCGCACGCACCCCAGTGTTCGGACCTCAAGGGTCTGCCGGAACCCGAAATCCGACAATATATATTATGAATTCCATTTTCTATCTGTTTTTATACTAATTTGAATCCTGCTGTTATCATCCACATATACAGAATGGAAAGCGTAGATACACACAATGAAACAGAACATATAAGAATGGAAAACAGAGTACACACATTGAAACAGAGCAATAAACAGAGCAATACTATGATTGCTGTGAATACATAGCTATCCACGTCGAAACGACTTTTCTGAATAAAACGCGTCGATGAGACCATGACCAGCAGCCCTTGCCCAGGGTAGCTCTTGGCTCTGCCTGAACTCGTGCAGGCGTTCGTCCAAGCGGTCGACACCCTCGCGGTACATCTGGAGCGTGATCTCGAGCTCCAAGTTGGCTATTTCATAGGAGATCACCAGCTCGAGGATGCGACGGCCATGTTCCTCTACTGCGGCCAGGTGGACACCTGGGCCAAGGAGGCGGTTGAGCCTACGGACCAGCGCGTTGGCATCTAGCGGGCCGCAGACAAGGCGAACGGCGGCACCCATGCGAACGACGTAGCGGGCGTCCGGTGCAAGTACGGCGCGACTGGCCTCTGGGGCAAGTAGGACGCTAAGGGCCTCTGCCCACTCATGGTGAAGAATGGGGCTACTGACGGGACGTGTACCTAGCTGCGACGCCATGTCGAGCAGGAAAGAGCCGCTTGATCCGCTCTTGCTGTATGGCGCGCCACGCCTCTCGCTTTGCGGCTCTCCAACAGTCTCGCCGTGCGGCAAGCCGTGGCCTATCGGCGCGGACACGCTTAGCTTTCTCTGCAGCACGCCATCGATCATGTTGTGCGGCGAGCTACAGCCTGTCGGTGCTGACATGCCTATCTTGATCCGTGGTGCTCAAGCGCCATGCGCCAAAGGTCTGCTCAACCCTTGTGATGACGCGCATCACGGCGTCGTCCATCGCGTTGCCGGGGAGCGACTCGGCCTCGACAGGCCGTGGCGCCTGCTCGTTTTCCTCGTCGACGAGGTTGATGGTAGAGGCAGCGCTTTGGTGGGTTGGCATGCTTGAAAAAGGTGGATGTGCTATAGGCTGCGCTTGTCACCTCTGTGCGTCACGCGCCCCCTATGCGCAATATAGCAGGGTGGCGGGAAACAGGTGAGGAAATGGCGGGAAATGGTGGCGTGTTCATAAAACGCCATCAATTAATGGAAACTTAGCATCGAGCTAGCACAAGAAGTAGATGATGATCAGATGAACACGGACCACACTAGGGAACCCGTCGGTGATGAATTCATCAATCCCAAACGGTTGAATACTAGCAAGCGTTTGCCCACAACACACATGGCCTATTCCATGACAAATAGGTCGGATGGATCAACAATATGCCACATATCGCACATTGTCGAAAAGTAATGCGGTAGACCTTCTTTAACATGTGTTAAAATAAAAAAATAAAAAACAAGGACCTCAAGGTTAAATTAGCTGAGGGAATGGGGCATTTCGGTCATTTGACCGAAATGACCCATCCCATCACCTAATTTAACATCAACACAACTTCCCATCCAGTCACTCATACGATGGCTGCTCCAGCCTGAGCACACTTAACTTGATAGTTTTCTTACATGAGCTACTGGTGGAACAAGTAGTCCTTGCTGATAGGAATGCCTCTTCACATCCTTATGGCGTATCCGGATGACCGCACGTCCCACAATGGCCACTAGATGTTGTGTAGATAAGGCATATCACATATGTCTTATTAGAAGCAATTGTCTGCGTTATTATCGGTCTTCGCACACATTTCTGATTAAAGACCTGTTTACCGCGTATCACACACATCTTGTTATATTGAACCGTTTCTGTTCTCTTGCCTAATCACAAATAGTTCATCCGAGTGAACCGTATGATGTACATTGCACACACCTTGATCGAGCTGACCGTTTCTTTTGTGTTGCCTAATCACACATTGTTCATCCCAGTGAACCATATGCTGTATATCGCACACGCCTTCATCTGGCTGCCCGTTTCTTTTGTTCCTCCTCATCGCAAACAGTTAATTGAACTGAATCGTATGCCCTTCATCGCACACGCAACTAAAACCTGAACCGTGTTTGATGCATCCGTCATCACAAACGTTTTATACATTTCTGACGATTTTCATACAACACCATTTGCGATTATTGCATCACACACAGTTTCTCGAAGCGTCTCTGATCGTAGTGTCGTGTTAGCAGCATCCTGCAGTAGTGAGACAAAGAAAACCAAGAAGCCCAAGAAGATTTCCGGGCATGTACTGACTCGAGCTGCCATTCTCAGGAACGAAGAAGACACCATTGATCTGTTAAGTGTGAAGATCTTGGTGATGACACCCTTGAGCAACTCATCATGAGCAAACAAGAGGCGGAGATCTTCAATGATCTGCCCCTCTTTGACGTGGATATTCTGAATAACTTCATTGATGAGTGGTTCAACGACCAGAGCATAAGCATCGATGATTTTTAGCTTCCTATGGATATCAGTGTCACCTTCCACGGAGCTATTGCAAATGAGCTGGCCGTGGCTCAGAAGATTGTTGAGCTGAATAACAAAATTGACTATGAGAAGGCTCACTTCAAGAAGAACATGGCCAAGCTCAGCGTGGCAGATGTTTAGATCTTTAAGAAGATCTTGCATGAGCTCAAGAAGCAATTTCACAAGAAGCATGAAGAAGCTAAAGGTTCAAGAGAGCGCATGAAGTACTTTGCGCAGAAAGGTGTTCAAGCACACAATGAGGCTGAGAAGCGCAAGGCTCTTGGCCGTCCTGGCATCGACCCAAGAATGGCTGCCTAGCCAACAAAGAAGTCCGCTCCGTCCCGAACTGAAGCACCAAGGCAGGAAGAACCTCGTATTGTCTTCCCTGCCAGCATGACAGGCTCGAAGCCTAAGGTCCCCTCAGCAGCTTCAGAACTGAAGAAGACTAGGGCAGCTGAAGCTGATGCCAGGAAGCGCAAGCACAAGAACACCTCTGATGAATCCCCTTCCAAGAAGAACCTGAAGACAAAGTCTTCAAAGAAAGAGTGTGCTGCAGCCTCTGAGCCCCTTGTGGTTGAGCCAATTTTTGTTGCTCGACCAGCCTCCACCTACCAAGAGCGTCGCCTAGTGATTCGCGAGCCTGCTTTCACAGAGGCTCCTGAAGATGACGAAGTTCTAGCTGTTGACCCCACCACAGCTGAAGACATTGATCGTGAAGACAATGTTGAAGATGATGAAGTCCTTCCTTAACTCGAGCATCAAGTGGTATCATCGCCTGTTCTTACGAACAACAAACTCATCAACATCGATCGTCCATTGACGCCAATGGCTCAGGATGATTCATGGGCCGATCGCCCTCAAGAAGACACCCCCATTCATGAAGACACACCCAGAACTCCAACACCTCAAGTCACCACACCAATGCTTGACGATGATAGCTACATGGTACAGACCTCACCGTCACCACAGGCGTCGCTCGCTTTTCGCAGGCTTCACAAAGGCCCCAGGCCACATGTCACCATGTCGAGCATTCCAGAAGGGGAAGTCCAACAAAGCTCAGTAGCACGTCAGGTGTTTCCTGAAGCCACCCCAACTGTGAATGTCTCCGAGTCTGAAGCTAAAGCTGCTAAAGACATTCCGGCTACATCAGCCGATGAAGAAAATGAAGAAACAAGAGAAGAAGAAAGTGTTGCTACACCCCCTCCTACTGAACCAGTCATTTTTTAGGAGAATGAGTCTGTGCCCGACCCTCCTGTTATTGAACAGACGGAGGTTGAAACTACTGAGGCGGCCACAAACAATGATGCCGAAGCCAATGATACTGTCATGGCTGAAGACCATGTGGTGCTTGAAGATAATGTGGCGCAAGAAGCTAATGTGGCGCCCGAAGACAATGCGGCTCCTGAAGCCACTGTGAATACTGAAGCCCCAGTCCCCCCTCCAAGGCCTCACACAATTGAATAGGCCTATAATTGTGGTGAACTTGTCACGGTTTGATGGACCATTATGGTGCCTCCCACTACTCCCGGACCTCAATATGACTATCATGTGGAGCAGAGGCCACAAGTTCATAAGCCAAAGCCCAGGCTGCCAAGGGTTCTAGGTGCTGCCACATCCCCATGATCGTTCAACGTGAACAACTTTAGGGCACACAATACCTTCTTGGATAGCGCCAAGAATCCATACTTGAAGCCAAAGATCTCATCCGATCGCTTTTGGAGCTATCAGCAGCGCAACTACTACTCTTGCATTCTACACAATCAGGGATGAATCTTTCCACACATGCGCCTTGATTGTGAAGCTATTGCTGGGCTGCCCTGTCTTGAAGAAGCCCTTGACTGTTTCAGGGAGGTTGGTCTTCACCCATTCGTTACTGACAAGGAGCACTGGAATGAAGAGCTTCTGCTGCAGTTCTATGCCACTCTTGACATTCGTGGCTACAACAGGGATCTGAAGACATCGGTCCTTGAGTGGATGTCAGGAGATGTACATCATGAAGCCAAAGCTCAGGACATCATTGAGCTTACTTCCCTGCCCACTCCAGGCGAGTTCTATGAGCCTGGTTGTCAATGTCATTGCGATGAACTGCAAAGCATCTTCTAGAGGCCTGAACCCAATATGAGTGAGATGCTCAGTATGATGAAGCCACTGCCCCAAGATGCTGAATACCCCAAAGAGTTCTTCTTCAAAGACCTCGAGTACTTGCCCCGCATGGTATATCTTATTCTGAGGCGTACTCTATGGCCAATCTAGGGATATACTACTGAAGGCAAACTTGAAGAAGCCATGAAGACTTTGGTGTTTTACATCATAAATGGCATCAGATTCAACACCCATGATTTCATCATCAGACAACTTGCTGCATCTGGGATTGATCTATTTGACCTGAAGTTTTTTGATCGATGGGTGATGCGCCTGATCAAGCTCCACTCTTCTGTTGACTATCAGCCCTCAGCGCGCAACCATCTTGTATTTCTGCCTGAGGTTGACTTGACCGTCGAAGCCATCTACCCAGAGCCTGCCAAGGAGCCACTATATCTTCATAATGTTGATCATCAAAGCTTAATGTAGCCAATAGAAGGCATTCATGTCCCCAATGCTGCAACTCTTGCTTATCCTCTGGCTGGCAATATTCGTGTGCCTCATCGTGCCAACACCGAAGCCACTGACAGTAGAATAGCTCAAAGGCCTCGGAAGCGTTCTCATGTTCTCAATGACCAAGAGCTTGGCCTTACATCAGAAGCAGGATAAGCATCATGACTGGCTAAAGCGTCAGATGTAGAGTATCTTGGTGGACGTCAATCACATCAGAAACTTTGCCACCAAGAACTCGTTCGTTTCCCATGAAGCCTGTGGGCGGTCCTAGAAGAGTCTCACACTATTATGCCCAGAAGAAGATCTTCGTGAAGATGGCTTCGCTGAAGGCTTCAAATTTGATTCCAGACCTCCACGCAATGCAAGCTGGCATCACACTCCCTCCATAGAAGATTATGAGTATTCGTCTTCGGCTGCAACTGTTGTTGTGAGAGTCGTCGATGAAGAAGACGATGCCACTTCACCAACCATGGCTTCACTGCATCTTGACACTGCACCAGGCCCTTCTGCACCACCAAACTCCAACGTCGACCCTTCACCTTCATCTACTACTGATGGGAACAAGTAGATGCTCTATGTCTTCAAACCTTTTTGCTCATTACTGACAACAGGGGAAGAAGCATATGAGTTGATAGTCTTCAAGAGGGTCCTAATGGGTGGTTGCACTATTTTTTCCAAGTGTTTACAACTCTCGTCTTTTGATACATTTGGTTCTCTAGGTTGTAACACTTAAACTCGATGGTCGTCTACTACTTTTTCTACTACTCTGTGATGCGATGATAAATTCCGCATGAAGTCATTTCGCAGACGTCCATTTTTCATTATGTTCATTATATCTTTATATGCATGATGAATTGTCTTCATGAGTTGAAGAGGATCTCTACAAAGTAAAACCTGCGATGTGCATTTGCATTCAAAAGTAAACTACTTATATGCACATCTTCAGGGGGAGCCTTTTGCTACTTATGAAGACAATGCCGTAATTCTCAACTTTCACATACTTTTATCCCCGTTGAAAACTTCAACCAGTTTGTCATAAATCACCAAAAAGGGGGAGATTGTAAGTGCATCTAGTGCCACCCCTAGTTAGTTTTGGAGTATTGACGACAAACTTGGTTGAGGGACTAATGTGTTTGTGAGAATTGCATGATAACATAGGTAGTAGTCCCATATTGATTCGTTTTACCAACCAGAGATGACCCCTAAAAATGTGTGAAGACATTGAAGAAAATGGTGGTCCTTGAAGAGATTCACATTGAAGACTATGACATGAGAAGACATTGTATGAAGACTATGGAGTACGAAGACATAGTTGTTTCATAGTTTCCTTTTCTTCTTTGTTGAGTCATAGGAACCACTATACTGTTAAGTGGGGTCTAAGTGAACAAAGTGAGAGTGACTGATGTGATGCTCAACCAAATCCTATGTATTCGAGCGAAGACAATGAGAGCAAATCTTATCTAGAGCTGGATAAATCAGCTTTACTTGTAGCCCAAGTCAAGCTGCCGAGTGTGTTTGAAATCTGACCGTTGGACACGTGTCAGTTCCTTAGTGACCCAGGGCATTTCAGACAAATCAGGTCGGGTTGCCTCCTGGCTATAAATAGCCCACCCCCTACACCATAAATTGGTGGCTGCTAAGAGTTAGTGCACGACTTTTTTCGTTTGAGAGCAACCCACCTCCGAAGCATTTGAGAGAGAGAGATCCTTGCGAGGAAAAAGCCCAAAACACCCACAGCCAAGGAGTGTTAGGCATCACTGAAGTCTTTCTGTCTGCGTGACCTGAAGACTTGTTACACTTGAGGACTGTGAATCCTCCAGCCGGTTAGGCGTCGCGTTCTGAGCATCCAAGAGTCATTGTGGATCGCCGGTGAACAAAGTCTGTGAAGTTTTGGAAGTCTGCCTTGAAGACTTACCAGAGTGATTGGGCGAGGACTATGTGTCCTTAGCTCAAGGGGAATAAGGTGAAGACGCAGTCTTCTGAGTTGAATCTCAGCCTCCCTAACCAAACATACAGCTGTCACAGTAACTGGAACTGGTCTACCAAATCCTTGTCTTCATCAAGCTACTGGTTCTATCCTTCACTTCCTATAATTTACAGTTTGTCTTCGTGAAGTCATTGCTTGTCTGTATGATCTGATTGACTTCACTGAGTGAAGACTATTTACTGTTTGGCTTCATACTATGTTCCATCCTGATCCATACTACCTAGCTGCCGATAGTCTTCGTGCTCTCACTTCATTGCTTACTTGACTATGGCTTGTCTACTGTAGTCTACCTTTCACTGCATATCAATAGGTTCATTTCTTATGTTTGTCTTCAAAGCCCCCGTGTTTTGAATACTTTCATAAAAATCACCTATTCACCTCCTCTAGTCGATAACTAGCACTTTCAGATGACCTAGCCATCGCCAATTGCTTGATAAATGCTAGATTGTTTGTGCATGCTCCGCCACATATTTCATTTGACATTTTATCGTCTGAGCATGTTGATGCATATTTTACTCATTCGAGGACATTCACTCATTGTTTTGATTGTTTGGCATTTTCTCTTTTGCCAAGTGGATGGACAAGAATGCTTAAGAACCTGCTCTAGCTATCTATGCTTTTCTCGTCTCAAACTCTATTCATGCTACATCACAAAGTTTGACCAAGTCAGATTCGAACCACTCTGTGTGAGGAGCACTAGGAGTCCCCGATTCGTCATAGACTTAAACTTCCAAAACCTCTCTGCATTTTGGTCTGACAGATCCATCCTTTTTGGTCACACCGAGTTCACTGAGTTGATCTAGGTTTTCAATCTTGGTGCAACCGATTTGAACTTTTTGGTCACACCGATAGGGTCAGGATATATATATATATATATAAACACTATTCTGATCATAACCTGACCTGCCCCGCTAGTAGTACGTTGAACTTCCTTGTGAACTAGGTTGAACTTCCGCCAACATTGCCCAAATGGGGCTTGCCATATACCGTTGAAAAGCTATGGACATCAGTATCATGACCCAACTTAAATTTTTGGCAAAATATAAGCGGTTTAAGAGCAGTTTTGAAAACCGTTTTTTCTTCGCACAAAAAATGTGAATCGTATTTTCGATTGCATTTCTAAACCGTTTATCGGAATGAGGCATATAATATGGCGTTGGAAAGCTGCTGCAAAACCGCTCCTTCCACATGTTGAAAGTTTTCTCTAATTCCCTATGGTTAAAGAGTAATTTGAAAAAACGTAAAATTTCGTAAACCGAACAGCTGAGTTAGTTTTTTCGATGTCATTTCTAAATGGCTAATCCAATGGAGGCATATGATATGTTGTTGGAAAGCTTATGAAAATGCGCTACTTTTTCATCTTGAAAGTTTTTTTTTCTAATTTTGAATGGTTTAAGAGTAATTTAGAAAATGGTCCAAGTCCTATCGAGTTCGTATTTTCGAGCTAATTTTTTAGCCATGCGTCCGAATGCAGCAAATGATATGGTGGTGGAAAGCTTGAACAAATGCGAAACTTTTTGGTATGTATTGTTTCTCCTAGTTCTTTACGGTTTTAAGTCAGTTTCGAAAATGGCGAAAAACGTATTTTCGCCATAATTTCTACAAACTTTATCGGAATGGGGCAAATAATATACCGCTGAAAAGCTACGGAAAATGTGAAACTTTTTCATGTTGATGGTTTTCTCTGATTCCTAGCCGTTTTCAAGTAATTTCGAAAACAGCGGGATTGTGCATTCTACCTATATCGCGAAACAGATTCTTCGAAAATGCACTGCGTGAAGAACCTGAACTTCTCGGCACGTGTACCTGAACTTCACTCTATTTTTCGTGTGATTTCTTTTGCTCGTTGATCTTCATCGACAGCTCGTAGCTCTCCATCCCACTCACGGGAATTGAGCGGGTGATATACCGATGGAAAGCTGCTATAAACACGCAACTTTTCCGTGTTGATCATTTTTTCATACTCGCGACGATTTTGAAAGTTTTCATCTGAAATTCATTCAGTGTAGTAGGTGAACTTCCTGTTGTTTTCACGTTGAACTTCTGTGACGTATTTTCGTTTGTAATTTTCTCATCCATTTCGTCAGTGTTACACAAATGATATTCTTTTTGTACAAACCTCTCTCACAATATTTTTTTAACTTTCTCCGACCGAGGACTTGAATTTACACAAATAATATTCCTGCCGTTTTAAGGTAAATTAGAAAATGGCGAGATCATGATTTCTGCATTCATCGTGAACAGAAATGCACTGCGTGAAGTAGTAGGGCATGTTTGTTTGAACTTCACTTTGTTTTTGACGTGCTGTTTTTTGCACTGCATGAAGTAGTTGAACTTCTGGGGCATGTCTGTTTGAACTTCACTCTGTTTCACTTTTTCTTATATGAAACACACACCATGTAGTACGTGAACTTCCGGTTGTTATCACGTTGAACTTCTCTCTGCTTTGAGAGAGCTATTTTAAAACACAAAAAACAACATATTTTTTATGTATTTTGGACATCTAAATACACGGTGAACCTCTCTCACAAGAATTTTTTGAACTGTTCCTCGTCGAGCACTTGAACTTCGTTTATGAGGTTGTTTTTAAAAGTGCAAAAAATGGCGTTGTGTTTTTTATTTTTTGAACGGGTAAATCCTAGGTTCTAATAAACTCTGAACTTCTATGTTATTTCAATTTGAACTTCACCTTTTTATATTTTGATTAAATAATTGTATTCGATTTTTATACAACAAAAATCGAACATGGAAATACAAGATGAACCTCTCTCGTAAGAATTTTTTAACTTCCCCGGACAAAGCACTTGAACTTCTTTCAACACACCTTTTAAGATTTTAATTTTCTATACTTTTATTCTCATTCGAAATGCATTTGTTGCAGTAGTTGAACTTCTCGTTGTTTTCACCTTGAACTTCATAAAAAATAAAATAAAATTCCTCGGCCTGTTAACTTGATCCGTTTGACCATATATGTGAACTTGTATTGAGTGGCAAGAGAGCTCTAAAAGAGTCATATTTATTTCTTTTTTATTTTACAAACGTGATGTACAGTACAAACTATGTAGGTGCCTAAGAACAATTTTTCACCTTTTGTCCTTCTGTCCTCGGTGAAATGGCCTAGGCGGCCCCTTCTTTCTTCCGATGTAATTATCCTTTTAACATACTTGTATACATCTTTAGGTCATAATTCTGAACTTAGAAACTTCTAAAACATGAAACTTCAGGTATAAACATGCAGTGTACACCAAACTATTACACACAATAATACAGAGTACAGAAACACAAAAATACGTAGTACAGCACACTAGTACACATTATAGGCATCTAAAAAATAGAGAGCACATGCCCCAAGCACCACTGCCCGCACTCTCCAGCCAGCATATGCACGGCTTGTACATGTACAGTATAGGTAGCAGATCGTTCAACTAAAGAACATCAAATACCTGATGCTTCTCCGTGCTTGTTTCAAAGAAACAAAAGATGTCAGATTGGACCTTGCGTCCTTGCATCCGACCCAGCTGGACATGGAGCTCGGGTGGACGTGCAATCCGACGGGGTTTGGCGACACTGCCTTAAGTCTGTGCGCAGCATCAAAGGCGACCCACAGTCCTCTGTGAGGCTGACCCTCACCGTCTCCGGCTCTCCTCTTCATAGTCGAACTTTAGCTGCGCACACGCATACTTGGATAGGATTAAATATGAAGTTGAAGAAAGGAGCAGGAGGTCAGAGTTGGCTGACGGTTTGCGCACACATGCGGCAGGTGGAGTGGTAGACACATTTGGACCCCTAAAAATCAACACATTGGACTCAACCATACTAACTACTACAGAAAATGGTGGTTTTGCAGAGTCTACAAGGCAAGTCAACCTTTTGCGAAGAAGAATAGTAATAGAAAGAGCACGCCTCCTGTCGGGCTTCATAGAGGAATATCAGGCTGGCGAGGTGGAGGTTGGAGAAGAAGTTCAAGTAGAGGAGGGGAAGCCGTCCAGGTGAGTGGGAGGTGCGCCGATGAGGGGCAGTGTGCTGGCCAGACGTGGGGCGATGTGAGATCATGGGATCAGGGGCGTGCGACCTTGCCGACGACGGGGGCCTGGGGGCGTGGGCCCTTTGCGGCAGCACACGGGACTGCTCGCATCGACGACTGGTGCCTATTTGTTGGGAAGTTGGTTGGCAGTGGCTGCTCGGAGTTGTTGGGGGAGATGGCGAGTGGGGAGGATGGTGGCGTGGCGACTAGTGTGGTGGATGGTGGCGGCGGCTGGCGGGGTTGATGGCGGCGGTGACTGTTGGGGTTGATGGTGGCGGCACTGGATCGGGTGGATCCAGCGGGACGCGCGTCGGCGTGGTGGGCGGCAGGGATGTGGTAGGAGGCAGGTGGAGGGGACGCGGGAGGAGGCCTGCGGTGGCGGAGGGTCAGCGGGAGGAGGCCTGCGGCGGTCGAGATCCGGTGACGAAAGGATTATGGTGCAGGTTGAAGACGGAGAAGGCAGTTTGTGGGTGGGGTATAGGGACGGTCGGGAAAGTGGTAATGGGCCGGTCCGTTGCTCTTCTTTTTTTGCATCGGGATCTCAGGAACATCTCATCGGGCCCTATATAGGGCTGCTGTGATCCAAATAACTATTCTGATCCCAGGATCAGAATATATATATACCGACGGGTTGAAATTTGGAAACATCTCCAAAAATCTTCATCCCGTGCGTGTCCTGCTCTACCGTCTCGGGTCTCCAAATCGTCTCCTTTTCGCCACCGACCTCTTGCTGCTGATCTCTATCGCCGTCAACGGAATTCTGCCCCGCC